>NC_041347.1:25737707-26057707 GCF_004354835.1 Perca flavescens
TGAGGCCAAGTGCCACAATAAATACACACAGTCAAACACACACTCTCTCCATACCGAGTCTTACTGGAGCATTTGGTTGGCTTCAGAGAAAGAAATCATTGGCTTGTATTTGTTCATCGACATTACGCCGTTACAGTTTACAGGCTGATTTATTTACTGTACGGTTTAGATGGAGAATGATAGCAGAACATAAATATCTAAAAGTGAGAAAGATGAGACTTTGGCTCGCGGCACCGATTTTTTTTAACATTTTGGCTTAAATCACAAACCAGAGCTGGTAAGACTGGCATCTTTACTGTGCCGTGTAGGGTGTTAATTGAAGGTGTTAATTGCAGAAGCAGACATTTCCTACTGTTTAAAATAATCACTCCTTCATTGTTATTTTCCTGCTCAGTCTTTCCTTTTTATTGCATCTGGACTTGGATGAGTTTTTATTATTCTAATGTCTCCGATGTGTCTATATGCTGATCTGTTCAACTTTAAAGACTGCAGAACGTATTAGTTCACTTTCAATTCAGCCAGAAATGTGAAAATAATCTACAATTAATTTGCTAAAGCACTCATTTTTAGGTATATTTTACAGGCTGGGTATTTTCCTGCAATATATTTCTGTAGATTTTGATGAAAATTCAATTGTTGGATTGGCTTAATTGGCAGTGAATCAAGGAAAAGATTACACACACGCAGGCTTCCAACAATTATCACTGCATGGGATTAGCTTGTCAAACAGTCTCGTAAAAGTGAAAAGCAATGTGTGAATAAAATACTTTAATTTGCAAACCTGCTGCTGGATCCTAAAAGCTTCTTGATTGTACAAGCCAAATTCATCATTTTGACTCATGGGTGTTCACCTGCCAAAATGACTAATAGAGTTGATAAACTCTCCAGACACTGCCAGTTTTCCTTTTGCTTTTAGCATCCAAGTGAAGAAGTTTTTTTTTCTAAAATAAAAAAAATAAAAATAAAATAAAAGCTGGTATCAGGCTTGAGCGGAATATTGAATTGAGTCTTGATCAGGGCTGCAGGCTGACAGAGTGAGGGCTTTATCAGACCAATCTTGTCAGACTAATGTGAGCTTCTCCGATACCATCCGAGATTAATCTGACATCAGATGTTATGCTTCGATTAGGTGGAAATATAACAGCCTGAAAAACAGTCACCTGATAACTAAGCTTTCTTGGAGATTTTGGCATTGAACAAAAATGTTCATGTCTTGAGTTTTAGATTCTTGTGGGAAAAACCAAACGCTGCTCTTTTCTGTTTCCTCTTGCTGTTCCACTTTCCAGTCCGTCCTTTCCTCACTTTTCTGCCTTCTCTTTTTTTCCCTCCTCGTCTCTTCCTTCCTCCCCCTTCCTCCTCCCCCTCCTCAGTAAAACCATCAAGGTGAGAATTATCGACGACGAGGAGTACGAGAAGAACAAAACCTTCTACTTAGAGATCGGAGAGCCTCGCCTGGTGGAGAGCAACGACACCAAAGGTCAGGAAGGGGCTGAGCCTCTTGAACCTTGACCCCCCCTAGACCACAAGGTGTCGGCCGCATTGCTGAGGCTGCATGTTCCCAACACATGGAGGCACACAGGAGGAGATTTTAATTTCTTTCTTGCTCATGTACCTCCTGGTGTGTCCTCACAATGACCCGTGAACATGCAGCAGGTTGTGGATCACCTCATCTCACCACATCCATTACTCCTCCTCGTGTGTGTGTGTGTGTGTGTGTGTGTGTGTGTGTGTGTGTGTGTGTGTGTGTGTGTGTGTGTGTTTTTTGTGTAAATACCTTGCCATGTTGTTTGTTTACCATGCATGCATTTACCACCTCCCTCTATGTGTGTGTACGTGTGTGTCCCATACAGGAAGACCATAACCATTAGGATCTTAGACCGGGAAGAGTACAATAAGCAGTCCTCCTTCTACGTTCTGCTTGAAACCCCCCAATGGAGACGCAGCGAGAAGGAACGGACAGGTGTGACAGCCAATCAGCACTGAGAATGTACTTAATGCGGTTTTGGGGAATTCTGAATCAACAGGCCAAAAGCACAATTAATCAATGAATTTAACTTTTTTTTATCTATCACTCATTGATACAACACGTACAAGACTAATTCACACTATAGTCACTTCATGAAAGATTTGCTAATGCAGTCGCTGTGTTGTTGCTTTTCCCGCCAGAAGAATAATAATATGGCTGTGCAGATAATAAGTGTGTCCCAATTCTATACTACATACTAATGCTGCGCAGGTTTTGAGTTTATAGTGTGTTCACACTGTTACCCTGATTTTGAGTGTTTGTGGACACTATTCCACCACAATGCATTGCACAAAGGAAATGGAGGAGCTTGTATAGAAATGTGACAAAGTGAAGAGCACTATCTACAGAAACCAATACTTTAACAACAGAAAATACCCTGGAAACACAGTAAGGCCATACTTTTGATTTGACATGTGATCTCTGGGAAGTGCAACACAGAAATGCCAAAAAATGGGGACAATGAAAAGAGACAAGGACATTTACTGGTTAGAGGACATCACAGAGTAGGTGTTCTAATCATCTCAGTGGATTTTTTGCAATTTGAATCATATTTATTTTATGGAAAGCCTAATATAATAGCCTAGACAAGAGCACTTTAAAGTTGGCAAGAAAAAAAAGCACTTTACACCTGGCAACGTTACAAGGCATAAAATCGAAGCAGCAGTTACACTTATATTGCACATATTCCTAAAGTGACAAAATGCAGAGCTGCTCCCTAATCGCTTATGTTTTAACAGGCCTGTTGATTTGGGATTCAGGTTGAACACCCACAGGAGCGATTCTGCTGCCCCCTTCTTTATTCCTGCCCTTTTGTCTACTTTTCCTCCTCTGCTTCTCCTCAGAGGTCTGTACAGAAAAACTCAGTGGGAATCACACCTGTCCTCTCCTTTCTTCTCCTTTCCTTTTCCTCAGCCCTGTTCTCTGGTTTCCCCCTCATCCAGCCAAGAGCTTTTAATGCTTTGAGATCTGTTCTCTGCTGGTGTTTGAAAATGTCACGCTTTCTTGGGATTATTGGCACAGAGAAGACAAATAGAGATAGTATCCAAGAGGATGTTCACTGTGAGTATGTGAATGTGAATAGCATTCATTGGCAGCTAAGTTACCTTCATCCCACCAAAGAATGCCAAAGAATCCCCAAAGTAAGAAATCCCCTATTGTATAAATGAACACCCACAGAAATATCACACAGTGTCAATGCAGAGTTTTAGGCAAAAACATTGTTATCTTGACAAAAATGACTGCTATTACCATTATGGATATTTTACATAATAGTATCAGCACTTGCATCTGTCTGGAATATTTACTTTAAAATAGCATACCTACAGAAAAATAAAGAATAGGAAAGTTTCCACAATAGAAAGAGTTGAGGTAGCATTCAAAACACTAAAGCTATGTCTTTCACAGCGTGACAATTCTGCTACTTCCAGAGTAAAATAAACCATTGCCAAAACCCCTTTGGATTATCTGAAAAATGCATTGTCACAAAACTGACAACAGCTTAGCTTCTGAAATGTGGATGTTTTGGGGAAACTTTGTCTCCTCTCCCAAGATTAACAAATCAAATCCGTCACAAAAAGATCTTCTTTCCTAAAACACACTTCAGGTCTTTATCTCTGCTGACTTATTCTGCTTGGATAATCATTAAAGGACAATTTACTGTAAATGAAAAACATGGCCTTAGTCGTAATATAAATAGTGATAAAATGCATAAAATGTACACTGGCTTCAGTCTCATCTGAATCATGTAACAAACAAGGCTTTTACAACCGTTAAACCTACCTGTTTCTGCCACTAATGATAGTGTCACGCCGTTATGTAACATCATTGTAAGATAAAGTGTACCAATTGGTGCAATTACGACACCGTGGCGGTTATAGTTTCAGTGTGCGTGCGTGCTTGCGTGTCCTCAGCCACATGCAACATCTGTGCATCTGTTTTCCACTGTGTTTATCAGTTATCTCTTCAGAGCTACTCATCTCCCTTTCTTTCTATCACCATCTAATGTAATATAGAGTTGTAAAAACACAGCCGCTTTCCCACTTGTTAGTTATTGCCTTTCAAACACACACAAACAAAGTGCATTTATAAATCATTTCAACATTAACCTAATTAGCAGTTTATGTTCATAAAGGAAAGTTAAATGTTAGTGTGTTAACTGAAAGCAAATGCATGTTAATGGGAGCTGGAAACAGGATGTATTTTGAGGTAAATCAGCCCAGCTCAGTGTTTTCAAGTTGTTGTCTAAAGAAGAATGTATGCCCTTAAACTCTAATGGGTACACTCATTAAATGATGCTCTATCTCTGTCACAAACACACACACACACACACACACACACACACACACACACACACACACACACACAGAGCCAGAGAGCAGTGCTATCAGTTCGTGGATGGCAGCGTGCGTTTACCAGGCATCAGCAGTGTTTATAGTGATGAGGGGATCAAAGACAAGGGCTGGATATCGCATTATCACAGTCAGTAGATCAAACACACCTCCGGGATACACAGAGACATACACATACAAACACATGCTGATATACACACACTCATGGTTTAGGGCCTGCAGTGGGTTTGTGTTTAATGAGTGTGTTTTATGAGCTGATGCGGTGGTTCTCTCTGTGCTAAATTGGCCTTACGCAGATCTTTATGGCCTCGGACTGCGTGTGTGTATGCACACATAGGCTTATCATTATGTACTTTCTTTTGTGTATACACGTGTCTCTATCGCCTGTATGTGTGTGTGTTCGAGATAGACCCTTGCCAGTCCAGAGTCTTGTATTTGGGGGGTAAAAAGCTGTGGCGCAAAAATTTCGACGTATATATTTAAAATCAGGAGGTTTTGCAGTCTCCTCACGGCTAATCATTAAAAGTAATGCATCAAAACTGCTTGCAAAACATCATTCCATGTTTCCCCCTCATAATATTACTAAGCAACACAAGCTAATCATGTGCTTACAGTCTACATTCATACTGTATATGAGGTAATAATTCTTACTACTGGACAGGCATATTTCATCTATATTACATATTTGCATTTTGTAGCAGAGACATAATGTCGGTGTTCCAACTGAGATTTCTAGATGAACTCTTCTCACACAGCGAGACTGGAATTTAAAATTGATTTTCTCAATGCATTTTGGCACAACCCCATATGTTTTAAATAGGCTTTTAAGCATCCTGCCCCAGAGACCGCAGCTGACAACCCACCAAATCAGGCACGATCACTCTCTAATGTTGATTAATGGGTGAATTGTGCCTTCAGATATAAATTCCAGAAAACAGCTTTAACATTCAGGGGTGTACGAGTGAAAGAACATAGTGAGCTTTTCTTATTAGAAGTTCCTGTTTCATCTTCAATCAAACCGGCGCCTCATAAGGGAAGTGCCTCAAAGCCAGAGATAAAAGCCTGTTATTCTTTTCCTTTTTTGCTGTTGTTGTTTCATTTACTTTTTCTTTTTTTTTTTTTTCGCCGTAAGCAACAAAGGTTGAAAGGATTAATGTACTGCCTAAACAAGCACCGGATCTGACATATGCTATGACGAGCTACACAAGGTACAGTCGGAAAGAAGGGGAGGTAAACAGTGTAGTTCAGTCATCTCTCTTGTAGCTGTTTGACTTTACCGATTGCAGTGCTGAATGGACAGTTGAGGGTTGCTGCTGTTTATGTATAATGCAGCTTAAAATTCACATTTCCATTATCTAAAACAGAAGGGTATAGGGCTTTTTTGTAAAGTACTTTACTCTTAAAAGCTTACATTTTGAGATGGGATAATGGCCAATTAGCCTCTTAGTCATCTCACCTATACTTTGATGAAAACGCACCTACCAAAATCAGCTTTAAAGGAACACGCCGACTTATTGGGACTTTAGCTTATTCACCGTATCCCCCAGAGTTAGATAAGTCCATACATACCCTTCTCATCTCTGTGCGTGTCTGCATGTCGTAACTCTGTCTGACGCACCCCCCGCTAGCCTAGCTTAGCACAGATCCTGGAGGTAACCAGCTCCATCTAGCCTACTCCTCCCAATAAGTGACAAAATAACGCCAACATTTTCCTATTTACATCTTGTGATTTGTATAGTCACAGCGTGTACAAATAACGAGGTCACATGAGACGCAGCCATCTTCTAACCGTATATAAACTGGGAACTATATTCTCAGAAGGCGGAGCACTGCTACTTGGGCGGAGTGATTAGCCAAACACTTGAAAAGCACCGTTGTTACTCTCTGCTCCTCACCACGGGGCTTCTTGTGTGCTGCGAGCAAATCAGTCCACCCAAGTAGCAGAAGTAGCAGTGCTTTGCCCTCTGATAATATAGGTCCCAGTTTATATACGGTTAGAAGATGGATGTGTCTCATGTGACCTTGTTATTTGTACCCGCTGTGACTATACATACCACAAGATGTAAATAGGAAAATGTTGGCGTTATTTTGTCACTTATTGGTAGCAGTAGGCTAGTTGGAGCCGGTTAGCTCCAGGATCTGTGCTAAGCTAGGCTAGCGGTGGGTGCGCCAGACAGAGTTACGACACGCACGGAGATGAGAAGGGTATGTATGGACTTATCTAACTCTGGGGGAATACGGTGAATAAGCCGAAGTCCCAATAAGTCGCCATGTTCCTTTTAAGCAGTGTGATTTGTTTTAGCCTCATCACCATAACTTCCACTGGACACAAAGTAGTCCCTGATGGGTCAGTGTGTGATAATATATTTATCCTTTTAATAAACTGTACCTTTTCTCCATAATCTGCGTCCCCACAAATAGTCCAGCAGCTGCTAATAGTTCTCCTTTCTTCAAGAGAGAAAGAAGAGGCTTGCCATTTACTTTTCCATTAACCTATTTCATCCTGTTCTATTTCTGGGAGAGTTTTTTGTCATGTCCTAGAGTGACTTTCAACAACCTCTCGAGAGCAGGTGTGAACTTGTTTTCAGCTTTGGTTTGTTTGGGCAGGTGGAGCCAGATATTTATGCTGCTTTCATGTGCTCCTCGGATGGTCCCATTCCTGCGTTGGGAAGTTGTTCTTTCAACTTCGGTGCGTTCATAAGCTTTAAGTCGTAATGTGGAAAAAAACATGGACACTACAAAGAAGATGTGTTGTATTTTTTTGCTCACATTAATAGCTGTTTCCAGTATTTATTTCCAGTTTGAAGCTTTATATTATTGATTGCACCAGTAACCTCTAAAATTCTGCTTTATCTTGTTATCAGGGTTGATGCTAATAAATAACTTTTCTTACTAATTTAGGTCACTCTACGTGGACAGTTGCAACTTAATACCATAATAATAATAATTACATGTAAGCAAAAAATTATATGCAATATGTGAATTAATACAAGGGTTCTTGCCATCAACCCAACATTTACTTTCGTTTGCCATGTTACTGTAGCCTAGAAATCTAGACGCATCCTAGCGGCAGCAAATTTAATTTGCAGCCAGGTCTAGGCACTCTCCGTTGGCTTGCGAGCTGGAAAAACCAAACTCTGGTCAGGCCAATCACATCGTGTATAGAGTCGGTGGGCGGGCTTATGGCTGCTGCTGCTGCTGCTGCTGTGTAATATTACAACAATTCAGCAAGTGGTGTACCAAAAATTCCATCAACTTTTTGAGTTGTTGTTCCAACTTGAGGGGGCGTTCACGCAAATGTTCCCAGTCGGCTAGTCATTTTTCCGATTATTACCACACCACATGTATATATTTGGTGGATTATTCTTTTTTTAAAGAAATAGAATGCGTCTCTGACTCTAAAGGTGTTTTTGGTGATCACAATAGGACATTTTTTTCTGGAGGTAAAAGCTAGATTCCCTGGAGGCTTTAGAAGTTTCCAGATGACCCTGTGATATTGCAGGTTTTTGAGGAGCCTCAGGACAGCGGGAGGCAGAGGAGAGTTCACTGCAGCCTGTGACCCTCCGTCAGTCATCCGGGTGGGAGAAAGTGCAGCGTGAGGAAGGAACAGTGCTGAGAGGGAAACCAGCTGAAAACACACGCGCCCTGCAGAGGGTGATGACCCCATGTCCTAACAATATCACAGTATCAAACATGCGTGGACACACACAACTCATAGAGTAACATACATGTGACCACACAGATGCATACACACACACGTTAATGTGTGTTTATATATATGTAGAAGCTTTTGTCTGACAGCAATGTCCTCTAATCATCCTTTTTGTAATCCTTACTATGCCCTGTGTGTGTGTGTGTGTGTGTGTGTGTGTGTGTGTGTGTGTGTGTGTGTGTGTGTGTGTGTGTGTGTGTGAGCAGTGTGTGTGAGCAGTGTATGTGAGCAGTGTGTGTTCAGTCATGCAACAATACATGACATCATTATTAACCCTGGCATGAGTTAAGACATGTGCCAAAACAACATAAATTAATTGGAGACATGATTATTTGTTTATCATGCCTGTTTGTGTGTGTGTGTGTGTGTGTGTGTGTGTGTGTGTGTGTGTGTGTGTGTGTGTGTGTGTGTGTGTGTGTGTGTGTGTGTGTGTGTGTGTGTGTGTGTGTGTTCACCAGGGTCTCTCCATGTTTAGTTAAATCATCAGTAGGTACATTCATACAAACTCACTGAACCCTCTGTCATAATAGTAAACATCATTAGATATTCATTTTAATGAGGTGTTTACTGTCCACGTATTATTAATGATGTCATTAACAGATCACCAAACAATCTAAATGAATTTATTTGCATCTTTATTACAGTGAGTAACATTTACATTAGCAATGATAGATGATCATTGGAAATTAATTATTACTATCAGTTTAATTCATTCTCACAGTATTTTAAGTGTAAAGAAACAAGTAGATGATGGCACAGAATATTCAAGACAGTTCATCATCCACCTCATCAGCATCATCATCCTCCCATTCTCGATCTCAGCTTCCTACTCTTTTTTTTGCTTATCCATCTCCTGTAAATCACAATCTTCCCTTCTTCTTCCTCCTCCCATTCTACACTCTCCTCAACATCTTCATCCCTCCACTCCTCTGCCTTCTGCTCCTCTTCATCATTCTGTCACTTATTTCTCTGTCTCCTCTTCTTCTTCACATGCTTCTCAACTTTCTCTTCATCCACCTCTTCATTTTCATCCTCTGCATTCTTCTCCTCTCTTACTTCCACTTCCTGCTTTCTTCTCGCCTTTCTTGTCTTCCGCATCCATCACTTCCTCACCATCCATTTTAATCCTTTTGCCTTATTTCTTGTTCCTCCTCCTCTTTCGCTCTCCCCATCGTCCTCCTAACTACCTTCTTCTGTTCTCATTGTATATCCCTAACCCTTATCTACCACCTTCCTTCTGAACTATAGTCTTCACCCCCTTTTCTTCTACATTCCATCTCCCTTTCCTCCTTCCCTCCTTTAGTTAAAAGTTCCATTTGTTTTTCTCCACTACTCCTTTTCTTCTCCTCCTATGGGACTCTCCAAAAGTGTGACAGAGTAACAGCTCCTTCTTCCTCCTCCTTGCCTTCTCCCCTGCTGTACTGTTAATCCCATCAAAGACTGTGTCTTCTCCTGTCTTCTTTCTCCTTCCATCTGCTCATCTCCTCTTTGACACTGCACAGAAGTTTCTCCCCTCTGCTCCTCCTTTTGACTTTATATGTTGACAGTTTGCAAAGATACCTCCCCTCCCCTCTTACTCTCCCCTCTTCTTCTGCCTCCTCTGACAGAACCTGAATCCATCAAACATGACAGAGTGTAAAAATCCTCTCTTCGCCTCTCCACTCTGTCGATTTTTCGTTCTTCCTTTCGTCTTTACCCCTTTTCTTCCACCTCTCATTCTGTCCTTCGTCCTCTCCCTGTCGTCTCCCATCACTTCTGTTGAACTAGGGACTCTAACTCTATCAAAGCATGACAACGTGTGAAAGCCCACATACACACTACAAACACACACACACACATGCTACCTCTTGTCAGCACATATTGACCTATGTGTCATCCAGATAAAGAGAGATACAAACTTCCGAAATGAAAAAAGCTAAAAATAAATATTCAATTTTATTAATATATCATTATTTAATCAAAAATGTATCAGTACATTTTGTTGTGTTCAAATGCAAAATGAGCACCATGCTGTAAAAGTTAAATCTTTTAAAACACTCATGATTTCAATGCATCAAACTAAATTTTATAAATTATAAAAGAAGAACGGGGTTGGGATTAGGAAAAGACTAAAGCCACGGTTGGGTCTAGGAAACGTGACGCGGGACACGATCCCCGATCTCCTGGGTGACAGTCCTGTGTTTGACCCATCCTCCACCCCGACCAATCCCCCCTACGTGGCCAAACGGCGTTGATAAACACGCAAAAAAAGCGAGTATGCGTCTTCATAACACGCCAAAATAGCATATGAATTGGTGTGCCATACATACGCCACTTCATGAGATCAGTCTGTCACACGGACAAATGATGTACGTCATTCCTCAAACCCGTACGGTGTTTGGTGAAAGTGCTTTTAAAGTTTTTGCTCCGTCATCTTGGTGTGAGCTACAAAGTCACCTTAATCTAGATTTTTTTATTAGCATGGAAGATTTAAAAAAATAAGATAAAGGACTTCCTGACCACTGAATGCACATTTCTTTAGGGTTTAATGTAATTTGTCTGTTTTTTATTATGTCAGTTGTTTGCTGTTTGTTACTGTATTTTGAAACTTTGATGCTGCTGCCTTGGCCAGGATTCTGAATCTCAATGGGACTATTTCCTGGTTAAATAAAGGTTAAATAAAATAAAAAATAAAGATCATAATCCTCTTGCGAGGCTTGGTGGCAGGCAAAGTAGATTATGAGAGGTGCTCTTAAATTTAAAAAGGACTAACGGCACTATGTGGAGAAAGATGGTACCATTTGGCCCCACATGGACTCATCAGCAGTATTCATTTGACAGCTATGTTGTAAAGTTGCTCTGACAGGTCGCAGAAGCTCATTTTAATTAAAACTATATGAGGAAAGAAGGAATTAGGGAGGATGAATACAAATTGGAGGTTTTAATACCAAGAAGCAGAGACAAAGAGGATAAAATGACAGAAGGTAGATCAAAAGGAAAATAAAGATTAAGGAAGCAGGAGAAGGGGTTAGAAACTGTTATGTAACAAAGAGGCAGCTATTTGGGGATAGGGCAGAGGTTGATTAAGTCCTGCTTATATTGTTTTGTGCTGCCTATTTAAAGATACAGTACACACATTTATTTGGAGTAAAAATAGAGAAAAAAATGCCCGATTTGAAAGTAAAATTTTATGACTGAATTCCCAGTGTATTCAGACATTTAAGAAATATTTTGTTGTATGTGATTTGGCCGTAAGGCTCATGTAGTTGTATTTAATTGAATTGAGCTTCAAAGGAGCAGAGAGGACACTAGAGGGAGAAAAAAATCAAAATGATAAATGGTGCAGACAGCAGCTTTGACAGGAAGCAGCATCTTACCCTGCAATTTTTAACCTCTGTCAGGTCCATTTACACACACACACACACACAAACACACAAACACACACAGGGAGTGTATCTAACAAGGATACTGCCTGCTCATGTTCATCCCACATAAGGTTGAGTAGGCTGTTAATTGAGTTCATTAAATCACCATTACATGGGTGTCTGTGGGTGTGTGTTGTTGTTGTTGTTGTTGTGTGTGTGTGTGTGTGTGTGTGTGTGTGTGTGTGTGTGTGTGTGTGTGTGTGTGTGTGTGTGTGTGTGTGTGTGTGTGTGTGTGTGTGTGTGTGTGTGTGCAACTATGAAGGGCATTTGAGAGCTTTTCAGATACATTTTCATTAACAAATAATTCAACACATTTGATGAACTTTCATGGTTTGGCTGGTTTGAGACTAACAATTACAGTCAAGTTTTCTCTCAAACCACTGGAATTACAATATTCTGAAAGATTGTTATGGAACATTTGCCCAACGCCACCAAAAATAAAGGGCCTACCACAGCTTTAAGCATAAACCAAAATACACAATTTCTCTCTTTTGGGTATGGACATTTTCTTAAAGGAGAGGACATGTGATTTACGGAGCATGACATGTGTACTGTAGCAGAGAGAAAAAAACATGCAAATTCATTTCATTTGGACTTTAAGTGTTATTGTATTTTGACATAAACAATGTCACCCCTGAGTCAGGTTCTGTTTGTGCCTGGGAGGCTTTGGTTTCTGCTCTTCTTGCCTTCAGCTTGTGTGCTCTATGAACATGCAGGGAGACACAATGCCAAACGGTGCTTCTTGCTTTTGATGGAGTAAAAGTTTGACGAAAGTGCTCCTGGCAGAAATGTGCATGCATGTGTGTGCAAGTGAGCTCTAAGGCTCCGTTCACACCACAAGTCTTAATGCCTGATTCTGATTTTTTGCTCAGATCTGATTTTTTGTTTAGCTGTTCACATTACCTTTTAAAATGTGGCCTATATCAGATTCCAGTGTGAACTGTTCGCGGTTTTGAAATGACCTGCATGCGCAAAAGAACAATAAGATGACATCAGACGCAGCAGCTGTTGCACTAAAGTTAGGGAGGTTATGGAGGAAGTCAGCATTTTTATTTATTATTCAGCTTTTATTTTTTTATTTTGTATTAAAATGTTTGTGTAATGGCAGCAATAACATCAATGTGCAGGTGCTGAGGAGGAGAAGACTGAAGAGAAAGAGAGACAAATTTGCGGGGTTATGGCTGCAGCTTCACTACAGAGGTCTGTGTGACCGGACGGGCAATTTGCACGTCAGGACCGCTACGGGCCTCCACCACTCTGGCTTCGCCCTCGCACACGCTCCACCTCCCCGGCGGTGCGGCAACTCGGGCCGGTGGTGCGCTCGACCCCGAGGGACCGGGATCCACCTCAGCCGGCGCACGCCGGCTTTCACTTTCATTGCACCACGGGGCGACCCCAATCTGCGAGCGCGTTAAACTCCTTGGTCCGTGTTTACAAGCGGGTCGGGGGGGGGTGGGCGTCACCTTTCCGAACCCCGCCCTGGCGATGCGACGCGCGGTTGGGTAACAATGAGGACAGTCCGCCCCGGTTAAAAGCCGCACTGGAAGCAGGGGGCCCCGCCCCTCCCCGCGGGGAGAGAGGGCGCAGCGAGGGTTTTTGAGGTAAAAGTCACATCAAATCCGCCTTGGCTGTTCACACTGCGGTCGCATTGAAAAAAATCAGATCTGGGTCAGATGTAGAAGTGGCCTGAATCTGATCTGAAAAAATCAGATCTGGGCTAGATTTGATACATGAAGAAGCCTGACCTGGTCACTTGACCCCAAAAAAATTTCAAATCGGATTTGGGCCACTTTGGCCTGCAGTCTGAACGTAGCCTAAGCTCCATGCTGTAACTCAACTGAGGGGAACAAATGATCAATGAGCTGATGCATTCCCACAATGTACTGCACTATAATGGAAGGCAATAGCATGGATAACCGTCCCCCACCCCCCATGGAAAATTTGATCATGGCCTTTCTCTCTCTTTCCCTTTCTTTGTATCTCTCTCTCTCTCTCTCTCTATCTCTCTATCTCTATCTCTCTCTCTCTATCTCTCTCTCTCTCTCTCTCTTTGACCCTAGCAGTGAGCTCAGGCTCTACTATGAATCTCAATTACTGATACACACCATAAGGAAAAGGGGAAAAGAAGAAAAGGGAAAAGAGAGGGGGTTGTGTGTGAGAAACCGAGAGACAGAGCTAATGAGACGATAGAGGAACTGGAAGTATATTTTCATTTAGTAATGCAACCGTAACTTTTAAACAGTGTAAACCAAATTGTAATTGAAACCACAGACACATAGATATTAAGGCAACACAAAGGTGGATAATAATGGGCCGAAATTGAGAATCCCTGATTTGAATTGTTCACTTTACTTCAAAGAATTTTCATACTAGTAAGGGAAGCTGTTAAAAGCTACCAATTCATTCAGCGACAATGATGATTCAGTCAGTTCAGTTTGAAGTTTCAGTGTTGAAGATTTGTCCGTACATGTAAATTTTTCTGATGGCGAAGATGTTGCAAAAAAAAGTGACCTGGTGTCTGAGACGCTAATGGTTTCGTTGATTGAATAAAGAAAGAGCCCTTTTCATATCGCCAATGTACTCCAGAGGTTTAAAGAGTTACAGTGCTGTAAGCGTCAACATTTTTAATACAAATGTCTCAGGGGCCACTAGTCCGACTTTGTGGCAATTACATATTAACGTATATAGGAATGTCACAAGGTGTATCTGCATCTCTTGGGTACTGTTGGGTATTGCACCATTTTCTTTTATAACTACTTTTTCAGGCTGGACACCTTGTAGGCCTAGGCTTTATTTGTTCTGTCTGTCCAATCATTCCCCAATATTTACAACATTATCAACACGGACTGTTTTATATGTTTTAACTTTCTAACTATTTATTTGTTTGTTGTCATCTATGTACTCAGGACTCCCTGGAAAGCAGTATTGATACTAAGTGGATTATCCGCTGTTGAAATAAAATAAAGAAAATGCTGTTCTAACACTGCCATTGGTTTTTGTCTTGTGGTGTTTTCAGAGGAACAGCTGAAGGAAGAGAAGGAGGAAGAAGAGGCCCTGACGGGAAAGGATGAAGAGGATCAGCGCATTGCTGATATGGGCCGTCCCATGCTGGGAGACCACGTCAAACTGGAGATCATCATAGAGGAATCATATGAGTTCAAGGTAAGGCAGGGAGTGTGTTTGTGTGTGTATGTGGTTAAATAAATGAAAGTTTTTTAGATTATCAATCTGGCAGAGATGGCAGGAGCAAATGTTTTAATGTGCAGTCTGATTCACTTTCGATACAAAAAAAATAACAAAAAACCTGGCTCCAGTGTTTCCAATGTTTTCTATTAACTGCCACCAAATCAAATGACCTCACACATGAATCTGAAATGTGACTGATTCACGACGACTTGCACTCCATCCAGTTTCTGTTTTGATAACAGGTCTTACACACAACCTTAAAAGTACACTGTGTAGTGTTTAAAGTATTTTATTAGCTAAATTCAATGTCTTCATTCATAATTATATCCTCATTGGTGTAAAATTACCTCGTAAACAAAGAATTTCTTATCTGTATTTACATTGGACGGGCAAGTCCAAGGAGGCTTCCATGTCGTTCCACCATTTTGAAAAACTATATTCGCTGAGAAGGACATAAATCCTACCTGTCTAGCTAATCCACAACGCGTTTTTGTTCAGAGCCAGTGTCAAGTTACTGAAACCAGCTGAAACGGAGAAAGAGATCACTGAGAGGCGCGTGCCACTGCCCCGGCAAATTTGAAAGCCTGCATTGCACTTTAGTTCATAATGGAGAATCCTACTTATGCCGAAGCCACAGGAAAAGGAATCCTCGTCGCCAAAAAAGCAAAAATTGGAAGACATGTTATCATAACTTCTTGGTACATAACAGCTACCGTAGTTGCAACACGCATTTGAAAAAGCGAGGCGCTAGAGAGCACTATTCGTTTGAATGCAAAATACAATTTCACCGCTAGATTGGAGAAATTCCTACACAGTGTACCTTTAAACAATCATTAGTGGGGCTAAAAACACTGAGACATCACTACAAGGACATTCAACAACTGACGCATACTGTAGTAAAACTGGTTTTAATTGCAGTGGTCACAGCAATATTTAATAGTTACCGATTATATATATGTTATGTATATGTTACTGTAATAAAAGACACACACACACACACACACACACACACACACACACACATATGCACACAAAAACAACAATATTACCCTCACAAACCGTTCCAATACATGTACAGGAAATAATTGTGTGGTCATTGCAGCCCCTCCTGACCCAGAAAACAATCATATGGGTCGATTATGCAAGCAGCTCACAATAACCAACAATAACGTTTCTTGTTAGGCGGCGACCTCTCGTGGCTGTAGTAATTATCACGAAAACAAATGAGGAGGCGAGGTGACAAAGTATAAGAGCGTTATCAGTAGACAGGTAGGTGAGGTGGATAGGTTTACAATCACATAATTAAACCGCCACCCGTGTGACAGTAAATAGAACGATCGTATGTGTTGTTTTTGGAAGTCTTTGGAAATGGACATATAATGTTGTTTAGGCATGAGGATGTGTTGCAGCATCATTGTGTGTGCATCCTTTCTTGCTCTCACTCTCCCACGCATACTCTTAAGACAAGCGTGGATGCGTGGATGTAATTACCATCCAAATTTTTGTGTGTGTGTGTGTGTGTGTGTGTGTGTACACTAATGCATGTTCTTTGCTGCCACTCCGACACCCAGTAATAGCTTGCCACTTGACAGGATGCTAAACTTTGTCAAGTAGTTTTGTACTGGAGCATGGAACCGGATCCTATAGTTATCTGAAGTACTTCCCATTGGCAGATGGTGGAGTACAACAGCGTGAGAGTGTCTGACATAACAGATCGAAGGAGAAAAAGAAAAGCTGCATCAATGGAAAGTTTACTTGGAAGTTGAAGGTTTCCTATCAAATCTAAGTGAATTTCATTCAAACAATATAACTACTAAATAAATGAAAAGTATCAACAACAAATAAATCAGACAAATATAAAACTGAGTGACAGCAATTGTCAATGTCACTAATATGAGCGTGAAAGAGAGATTTATCACAGTGCAATGAATTTTGGGTCAACATCAAGTCATTTGTTGCCCTCAGCTGGATCATCACTGCGGTTTATAGCGCCACATACTGGTGACAGAAACTTCAGATATCTTCATTTACCCGCTGTAAGAGTTGCACGTGTGTCCACTTCTGTGGAGTCCCATGCACAAAGATACATAACGACATATGTGATCCACAACAATCCAGCTGAGTCAAAAGTAATGATCTGAGGGAGGAAATGAGAATGGAAGCAAGGGAGGTAAAAATATCAGCTTTACGCAGAATGAGAAAGAAGGTATTACGAAAACCTAGCCGGGTATGGTTAAATAAACACTTCACATTCAATAGGCGGAGTTGTGTGTGTCCACAGCAGCAGCGAGGCACTATAGACACCCCTAAGCTCCATTCACCACAATTAGTATCCCAGTTTCCCTCTGAAGTGGAGAAAAAGGTAAATAGCAATCCCCACTGCTCCGCTAATTAGTTTGTGTGTGTGTGTGTGTGTGTGTGTGTGTGTGTGTGTGTGTGTGTGTCTGTCTGTACGTGTCTGTACGTGTCTGTGCGTGTTTTTGTGTGTGTGTGAGTGTTCATGTGTTATCTCATTATGCCACAGTGTCCTCCTTTTGAAGAAATCAACAAAGAAATATAAAGACTAGGAAGGAAAGAGACAAGGGAGGAAGGACAGAGCGAAGGGTTAGGGTTAAAGAAAGAAAGAAAGAAAGAAAGAAAGAAAGAAAGAAAGAAAGAAAGGGTGTGTGCAGAAGCAAAGAAATCTACAGCAGATAGGCAAAATTGTTTTGCATATATATTGTAAAGTCCTATGTAAAGATGTGTGAAACGTTAAATGATTGATGAAATGAATGCGTTCTTTACCCCAAAACCTAGTCCCACGAGAAGTCTGTTGTTACATAGGCCTACTCGTGCTGTCCAGCCAAACATTGTTCAAATCCACGGAACTTTATTTCAAATTCTATTGAAGATGCCAGGGTGTTTATATGTATGCCCGAATTTTCCATTTCATGGAAAGGTAAAGATAAACACTGTCTGTCACTCCTGTCACCAGAAAATCTGAAAACCTTTGCATTTGCTCTGAAAGGATAGTGCCAGATTTCCGTTTTATGGAGTAAAGCAGTCTAACAACTTTTGCAAATTAGTGTTTTATGAAATTATGTTGCATCCGGCTGGTGTCGCACCATCTAATTATTATTTCTCTGTCCTTTGGCAGAACACAGTGGACAAGCTGATAAAGAAGACCAACCTGGCTCTGCTGGTAGGAACCAACAGCTGGAGAGACCAGTTCATAGAAGCCATCACTGTGAGCGCAGGTAAGGCCGTGGAGGTGTGTGTGTGTGTGTGTGTGTGTGTGTGTGTGTGTGTGTGTGTGTGTGTGTGTGTGTGTGTGTGTGTGTGTGTGTGTGTGTGTGTGTGTGTGTGTGTGTGTGTGTGTGTGTGTGTGTGTGTTTATCAATTTGATAGTTCATGCACTAAACTCTCACCAAACCTTTAATTTAACTGGGGTCATCTGAGGTGGTTTGAAGAAGCAGATGTGTGTGTGTGTGTGTGTGTGTGTGTGTGTGTGTGTGTGTGTGTGTGTGTGTGTGTGTGTGAGAGAGCGTGGCATATAAATTCTTCTTAGTATGGACAGCTGTAGTTTTATAGTATGTTGAGCTCTATGTGGTCCATTGCTGTGTGTGTTCTAACAATCAGTGTATCCAAAACTGTCAAAAATCTCATGTTGGGTGTGTGTACATGTGTGGTTCGGTACTTTAATGAAGCAGATTACATCAGATAATGGCAGTGACTGTGTATAAATAAAAAATAAATAAAATGGGGTGATTTCATGTTTCCATGGAGTCAAGTGTGTGCGTGTGTCTGTTTATGACTGGCCTGGTTTGATGGTTTGGACAGAGAAATACTGACCAGATGGGTGATTATGTTGAGAGCAATTGTGGGAGCGATTGTATGTGTTTCAGCCTCCACAATGACAGAAGAACAAGAAGTGAGTGTATGTGTTGCATATGTGGGACAAAGAGGAGTAAAGAAAGAGAGGAATAGTCAACGCTTTTATCCTGTCGCTGTCAAGATCTGTTATAAGCCACGATGATGGTAATGTTCCATGAAGAGGGAGAAAGAGAGCATACGTGTGAACAGGGAGGGATAAGGAAACGAGAGACCATATATAATGCAGAGATCGACGGAGACAGAGAGAGATTGCATGCAGTGAGAAAAAGCCACTGAGAAGCATGCACACAGTGGGAAAAAGAGAATGCATGCATAAAGAGAAATATAATGCATGGAATAAAAGAATGCATGTACGAAGACAAAGTAGGATAAAGGGAACAAGAGATAGAAAGAATTGCAACAATTGAGCTGGTGAGAGAGATAAAAACTGGCTGTAGAAAACAGAAAATAAAAGAGGAAGCATATTTTTCTGTTTCACTGCAGAATCTTCACAGTTCATTGGTTAGTAGTGGTAACTTGCCCTCTGGAGGCAGGACAGCATTACCGCAGCTCATCAATGGAAAAAATGAAGGATAAACAGAGAAAGAAATTCTTAGTAGAAAGTTTTCACTATAATACCACCGATATGTTTCTGCTTCAAAATCCCCCTCTCAGTCGAACAGTGATGAGCTTTATTTATTGTCAATCTCATTCCTTCTGGATGTACTGTACTGTTCATGCAGAAACTCCAGGAAGTTACTTCTCCCGATTGAGAAATAGTCCAATATATAACCTCCCCTCCTTTGTTTTTACAATTACAGATAAACCCATCTATGATTTCCCGTCCCTCCGTGGCGTGTCCGTGACTGATCCGTGGTCTGGCCGTAGCTGGAATAAAAAAAACTGTGATGACGTAGTGAGCTCGGGGCCTACTGGTAACGCCCTTATGCGCCTTGTGTGGAAAACCAGTTGCAATGGTTTATCTATCCACCAGGAGGAGTAGTGATTATGGACACTTACACTACTCGTCTAAAATCAGCTCAACTATTCTACTGCATGAGGGAGTGTGCCTCCTACACAGAGCCTAGGTTTATCATCATGATCATGATCAGACGGTTGTGAAAATATTATGCTGAAGCATAATGTAAAACTCTGATAGACTATAGATAGTTTTGTTTTTATGCTTTTAATGATGTAGCAAGACGGCTGTCTATTCTGTCGAATGTTGTATGAAAGTTGTCTTAAGAACTGTAGGTGTCTGTAACCGACAGATTCAACAAACGAGATTCAACATATTCATTAGAGAGCGTTAGAGCTGCTGTTAGTTGGATTTTGTTACCTTTGACAGAGATAGGTTAGCTTTTTCCACGTTTCCTGCTTTATGCTAAGCTACCTGTCTGCTGGCTGTAGCCTTACAATATATTTACCAGACAGATATGAAAGTAGCATTGGTCTTCTCATATAACTATGTTGTGTAATTTAAGTCAATTACATTTTATTTATAGTGTCAAACGATACCAGACTATATCAGGACACTAATGGAGTAGTTCTAGACCACATTCTATAACTTACATAGATCCAACACTTCCCCCAGAGCATGCATTTGGTGCAAGCGTGTGAGGAAAAACTTCCCTTTAACAGGCAGAAACATCCAACAGAAGCTGGCTCGTGGTGGGCTGCCATCCGCGGCCGTCCAATTGAGTTGTACACTACACTTTGTGTACGTTATATACTTTTAGTTTGAAAAGTTGCACCAAGTGGACAGTTGCATTGTTGCAGTTGCAGCTGATTGGATAGACAGACATCCAGCTGTGATCTTTTTTTATTGAGAACAGGAATGAGAGCATGTACTGTAAAAAGTAGAACACAATAAGATTGTAAGAAGTGTTTGTTCTTTTAGCTCAATTATTTTGTTAAAGTTAGGGCAACAGCAACTTGCGCCACTAAATAACCTCATTGCAAAGTCTGTAAACTAAGTATCAATTATTTTCTCAATTGAGTAATACTGTGCTGTTGGTTTTTTTTAACTAAACACATTTAAAACGAGCTACAGTATACTAATGTTTGATACTGTGTAATGCTCTTATTGAGATCTTTCTTCATGCCTTTTACACCAAAGAAGTCATACTGTTCTTAGCTTAAGTAAGGATTGTGTCAGATTGCAGACTAAGCCTTATTGAGTGCACAGTCCAATAAATGTAACTCACCATGACTTATGTCATCTTATCTTTGCTGATTAAACTGTAATCAGCAAAGATAAAGGCGCATTAAATAGCTTTAGGTGGCTTTATCCTTCACTATTGTCCTGACCCTATCACATTATTTTTCACTTCCTTTTCTCGATAGATAGATAGATAGATAGATTGATTGATTGATTGATTGATTGATTGATACTTTATTTGTCATTCTCACAACACGGGAGGATGAGGAGAACGAAATAAGAACTCAGGTCTCGGTACCGACCAACTACTATAGTGATTAATAAATAAATTTCACTTTACTCCATTTACAAATTAATTACTAAACATAGGAGGAAAGTTAAAGATGGAGGCACAAGGAGGAAATTAAATGCTCTAACATAAGACCAGGCCAGGGTCACCTCTTCCAGGCTTGGATCTGGTAGATTCTCCCTCATGGATGGATGGATGGATGGATGGATGGATGGATGGATGGATGGATGGATGGATGGATGGAAAATGCTTGAGATAAGAGAAGAAGAAGGTTGAAGGCAGAGGAGAATAAGAGTCAAAGGGTGAAGCTAACATAAGAGACCAGAGGATTGACGTCATTTTATGGCTTGATAACAGTGACTTAATTTACTGAAAGAAAGGAAGAAAAAAAACAATAGAAAAAGAGCAAGAAGAAGGGAGATAATAAGAATGGAGGAGTATAAAAAGTATCTAGAAGGTGGGCAAAGCAAAAGGACAATTAATCTCTTCACAAAATAAAACAAAAAACTAATGATCAGCAGACACCTGATATAGGAGAGTTTATGCTGTTATTATAACTATGCCATGTGGACACAAACATTTTACAAACTGAGCACACATATACAGTAGCCACTCACACACGGACACACTTGCACAGTAGGCCCAAATGGAGACAAGTTGTAACTTGGCGGTTCATCCCTTCAAACACACACTGCTGGTTCAAGGGTTTGAACAAGTCCAGAGCGGCTGTCGCTGATACAGTGGTGGATTTAATACAAACTGATAAGCCAGCTTTGTCTAATCTCCTCTCTCTGTTTGGTACTATTTCTTTATATCTCTCCCTCTATCATCCTGTCTTACTCTCTCTTATCTCCTTTCAAATGTATTAGATTTAAATCAAGATTAAAATCTTTTTTTACTGGAGCCTCAAATATTTCTTCTTCTTGACCGAAGACATTTAGAAATTCCCCATTGTCGCTCTCATCCTTCCTCTCTGTCTGAAGGCTCATATTAAGATCTTGATGTGTAGAAGCCCTCCAGAAATCATTTTGTCCTCATGTATGGCAAAAAAAAATGATCTCTTTGTTGCTTATCAGTTTATCAGTTTAATTAGGGGAAGATTGCAGATTTGGAACAGCTTTTCTGCTAAGATGGCAGCCATGAAAATACATTTAAAATCTGCCAAGACTTAACCTTTAGGTCATCACATCATAACAACCATTTGGCACTTACACTGCACATATGTACACACCCACATGCACACAAAATGAGACTGTGACATTCACCTCAAAGCAAGAAACCTGCATTTAGCCAGCCATTAAAGCACTCTGAAATGTCAGTGTGTGTGTGTGTGTGTGTGTGTGTGTGTGTGTGTGTGTGTGTGTGTGTGTGTGTGTGTGTGTGTGTGTGTGTGCGTGTGTGTGTGTCAGTGTGTGTGTACACTGACCTGTTTTCCCTTGTTCCCTTCTTTTTGTGTTTGCTAATGGAAAGTTTCCCCCAGATAAGCTAACATAGAAAGACAGGGAGGAACTATATGTGTGTTTTTCAATGTGCTGTTGTGCACTTACAGTATGTGACAGCCGGCCAAGTTGCCATTTGGTGAGCAGCTTGGTAGTTTTCAGTCTGTTGACATTCACATGTTATTCTTTAAGAGCATGAAATTTCAGTTTTTGTGTATGCAGTGTTTCCTCATATATGTACCTTAAAGAAACACTGCAGAAGTTATTATTACGATTTGGCGCCCCTATAGTTTCAATACTCATAATAATAATAAATATTGACAGCTGTGCAAGTGCATTTGTTATGATTACTTCAGATCAAAAACTAGCCAACGAGTCAACCACTTTTCTAACACAATCAAACATTATATATGTGCAACAACACAAGACATAGCAACCCAGCTACTATAACTTACTAGTCCAACAGCAAGATGGCCAGCTTGCCGTCTGTCTTGCAGCCTTTTATTTTGCAAAGCTCTTGCCAACGACTAAAAACAGTAACACGGTCACTCTCTCCTATTCTCTTCTTAGCTATACCTTCGTTATAGTTCGTTATTCATTTCTCCCCCGGCACTGAAAACATTTTTCTCCCAGCGGTCCAAAGCTCCTGTGCTAGCCATGTCCTGGCTGCACGGCTAATGGTGTGTGTCCATTGTCAGTGTAATTTCCCTGCTTCCCATTCATTTCTATGGGAGCAGCCTTTGGAGAAGGGAGGCGTTGAGTTGCCCGCTCCTAATTTGCATACGGTTTAATCCACTAAACTGGCCTTTGTCGATCTGAAATGAAACACGTTTCGGTGAACTATTTTCGTAAAATACAAGATCGTATTCCGAACGAGCCGCCATTATGGTCGGTTTTGAAATTCGGGAGCAGCCAGCCCCACATGACACGTTCTTGTCAGCTGCAGCCATCGTGGTTGTAGGAGGGTGTAGACAGTTTATTTGCTTGTCATAGCTTGCAATGCTGGGAGGCGGGGCAATCCCATCCGTGAAAACAACGCGTATATGGACACCCACCATAACTGAGTTAGCGTTTAGCATTACTTTAGCAAAAAGTAAAGCTTTCTGTCTATCAGGAAACTCCATAAATCACAACTTGTTGCAGAGCAGCCACAGGACTTCAGTGTGAAAACCAGAAAATATTTTCTCTTTCATGAGGAGCTTTTGTGTCTTAGATAGACAAGAGAAACCAAACCTTTTGGCAAAATGTCGCTTTGCCACTACTGTGCTATTTGCAAATAAATACACTTTTTCTGTTACCCTCATTGTACTGCAGTTCACGTCACCACCTGTTTGTCCTTGCTGTGCATAAATCGCAATTTGCATCCCTTAGACCGTAAATGACTATGAAGGGTTGACACAGTGACTGATTATTTAATTGATTTGTTCACTGACTGATTGTTTAGCTTGTCAAAGGCAGGCGGACTGGCTCTTTTACTGAAGGATTGTGTAATAATAAAACATTTATTAACTTTATTAATTTCTCTTGGGGAAATTCATTTTCTTTCACTCTGTTGTTATTATATTACACACACATGCAGTAGTTGTGTAGCGATACCAAAGTGATGCCAGATAGTCGGTGCTTAAAGCCACTCTCCAGCTACCAGTCCAAACTCCATTACATTGTCCGTGCTGGACTTGGACCGGCGGCCACCCTCTGGTCCCTACGGACTGATATACTGATGCCATAATTCAAAAGTATTTTCAAGGTTAAAAAGATTCAGTCCTTGCTGGACAAAATGATGGTGCTCTTCCAGATTGGCTTGTCAGCATTTCAAAGGTTTTAATTAAAAGTTATTTAATTAGTTTATATAGTGTGTGTGTGTGTGTGTGTGTGTGTGTGTGTGTGTGTGTGTGTGTGTGTGTGTGTGTGTGTGTGTGTGTGTTTCAGTATGTGTTCTAGACAAACAGGATGACAGGTCAGCATGAGTTCTGATAGACAGCTGTACATGTAAACCCAGAATCAGTTACACAGCTGTCATAGTTGAAGACAGTATAATGGAAAGTAGCCCGTACAGCTCCAAGTCTTAGACCTTGTATCTGGTGCAAAGCAGTCACAAGGATCAAAGAAAACAAAAACTTGCAGAAAGTTAATCTTATTATTTAATATGGCCAAAAAGCAAACGCCATAGCTGGAGACCGTGCCTGTTAGTTCGAAGTAAGGTGACATTTTTATGTTCAAGAAATGAAAGAAAAATGTGTTTGAAATTCAGATTCTCTGTATAGTGGAGACAATACTGATATGACATGTTTTCTTTAATGCAGGGAGGTTTATTAAAAGATCTGCAGAGTTCTCAATATGTGACTTCTTTTTATTTTTGACACATATGACGGCTTATATCTGTGACTGGAATGTAATCATCAATGTCAAATCAACACTCACGAGAGGCACAAACTGAGGCTGCGTTTGAAGATGCACGGATGAATGAAAGGCTGTGTTGTGTGTGATATTTCCCTCGTGCACTTGGTGTGTGATGTTCTTGCCTCCATTTAAGTCTGTGTGTGTGTGTGTGTGTGTGTGTGTGTGTGTGTGTGTGTGTGTGTGTGTGTGTGTCTCTCTCTGTCTCTTTCTTGTCTTTCTGTTCCTCTGTGCTTTTATGGATACTGTCCTGCTTTAAAGTATGTGTGTCTGTTGATCTCTGTGTGTGTGTTGTGTGTGTTGTGTGTTTTTGCACAACCCTGGTGGCTAGCCGTATGAAGGCTGACATGTTTTTATCCAAAGTCTCTCTCTCTTCCTCTGTATTGGAAAGGGATTGAAGGGACATTTTGGACTGACTTTTAAGATAACAGGAGGTCATTTGTCCACATCAGTTTCAAAGCCCAGTTTGTGTGTGTGTGTGTGTCCATGTGTGTGTGTGTGTGTGTTTGTGTAAACAGGCAGCGGTATGAATGATTCTCACAAGTCCCCAGAGCTCATATCATAAACTCGCAAGCACACAGTCGTTCACCCAGCCACACTCATGTTCGCACCCCTCGCTTGACTAGCAGCATATACAGATGAGCTGCAGTCCACATCTGCCCTAGCCTATGAGAACGCAGCTTGTGGGCACGTTCAGTAAGCAGCGAGAGATAACACACATCCGACACCTCTGCAGGGCAGGAGAGAGAGTATTGATATGTGTGTGCGTGTATGTGTCAGAATAGATATTTCTTGATGTCAAGTACATTAGCATGCTAGTGCCTCTCGAAATAAAAACAAAAAAAAGCCTGAGTGAGCAGCTGCCAGATTAGCATGAAATGTTTACCGATGAGCAACAGGTATAGATGTCATTTTATTTTATACATTGTTGCTAGGGTCATTGTTTTTTTTTCTGTTTTTCCTTATGAGCTCCAAATAAACTGCAAAGATGACTGATGTCACACACACTAACACAAAATGGAGTCTTTCAATGGCATTTAGAGAGCGACAATAGGTTGTAGAGGGACGTGGGAGATTTAGAGGGATGAAGCGAGAAAGTGACAGAGAATATTCAATTATATAAGGGCTATATCAGCAAAGTGTAGCCTAGGATGAAAAGAGTGTGTAAGACCAAGAGGGAGAGAAGAAGAAAGAATTACTCTTGGATAACCACTTTATCAGTGTAACGCGTAACTGAGCATGGAAATACAGAGACGAGAAGTGTGCGCAAGTCAGGCATGAAAAGAAGTAAAGGCAGATAGAGAGGGAGGGATGAGGGAGCATCAAATAGGAGAGACAGAGACATATATCCACACTGCTGGTGTAGGCTATATTACCACAGGCATCAACTGACAGTGTTGGTGACACTTTACTGGTAACTACAGTTTCTATATGCTCTTTTTTTCATTTTATTAAAAAAGGTATCAGCATTGTAGGGTATTGTTGCTAGAAATTACAACATATTAAGTTGTATATTAACAATTATTGTACTTGTTTCTCCTCCAAAATCCTCTCTTGCAACACAATATCCACTCATAGCTATTAAAGCATGACGACAAAGGGTTTTATGGTTCTGTTTAAGCACTCAAAGCACTTAGTTAAGGTTGGGAAAAGACCGTTGCCTTGGCTAAATATTGAAAAAGTCGACAGAGACTTAAAGCATGGTACAGGATAGGTTTACATAATTAACATTTAAACCAAACCATGATCTTTCTCTAAACTTAACCAAGAGCTTTTGTTGCCTAACCAGACGTGGGGCTGAGGATGCAAACCCTCTCTGGTGTCAAAGTCTTGCGCTTTCTAAGCCTATACAGCAACCGCCTCCCTATGAATAATAAAACGTTGCTTACCATATCACCATACAGGTTGTTTATTCCTACCCTCTAATACGACCAACAGGAGCGTTTTCTGTTCTTATATCTAAACCAAATAATGTAACGGTTGCTGTTTTAAACATTACATTACATTACATGTCATCTATCTGACGCTTTTTTCCAAAGCAACAAACAATTAAGTGCGTTGAACCTTGAAGGGGCAAACTCCAGACAACAAGTAGAAAATGCAAGTACATTAGCTTTAAAATAGGTAATGCTATAAAGAGCCATATGAAAGTGCAGCATCCAAGAAATATATGAAATTGTATTTATTTTTTTCTTCCCTTCTTTATCTGAGGTGTAGTCGGAAGAGATGTGTTTTTAGCCTTCGGCTGAAGATGCACAGGTTTTTGGTCATCCTGATGTCAACAGGGAGCTCATTCCACCATTTAGGAGCCAGGACAGCAAACAGTCGGGATTTCGTTGAGTGATTAGTTCTCCCTCACTGTGAGGGGGCAGCGTTGTGAAACGGTCGCTGTTTGGTTACATTTAGGCAACAAAACTACTGAAGTAGTAGAACCAGTACATTTGTTATGTTACTTCACTTCCGGTCACGCATGTAACGCAGAACGTGATGTAGTTCTGTTTGTTCTGTAGAGTAAAAAAAAAAAAAAAAAAAAAAAACCTGTATACTTTTATTTTCAACCCCAGTCTCTTAGGTGAAAGTTCTGTGTTTGTGGTCACCACACTTTGTGATTTCCACACTCGTGTAATTAACGCCCCCACACACAGGAACAAATAATAAAAAGAAAGAGACCAAAGAGAGAGACCAATGCTGTGATAAAAGAGCACATATACAGTATATATATTAGCAGAAAGAGAGAGAGAGTTAGAAATGGCTCCATTCAGCCATTACAGATTGTGTGGGATGGAAGGAGAACTGCTGAAAGTAAAAAGTGACATAACTCAAGTAGAGAGCCTTGTTTTATAATTCATTACCAAGTGTGTGTGTGTGTGTGTGTGTGTGTGTGTGTGTGTGTGTGTGTGTGTTCCAAACCATAATAGTGGATAAGGCCATTGCTTGCTGCACTGACCTTCTACTGTTCATTTATAGTTGATGATTTGATTTGTTCCAAGTGCTCACCCTGAAAAGAAAGTATCTATTTTTGATTACATTAAACAAGGTGCGTGAGTTACCCTGAAGACATGATTGGCCCTATTAAAGTGCATTACTCTTTCTTTTAACCCCCGCTTATTTATAGTAATTGTAGAACACAGTCTGGATCTGGTTCGTGACTTGTGTTTAATGACTTAATATCAGGCTGTTATGGCACTTTATACTTACAGCGGGTCAGCACTCAATGTGTCAACAGCTGCACTAAATTTGTAGAAACTACCTGTCTTGTTCTGAGATAATTGTGGTTATATAGGTCAAGTTAAGTACAATTCAAGAGTGACTTTTTTGCAGATGATTTACTGTTTTATTATCTGTTATGACAGTTTTGCAAAGGCTGATGCGTTCATGCATTCAGTCCCAAATAACATATTTCAAAATAAGGTCATTTTATCCATCATTGAAATTGAAGGATTCATGTGAGAGAGTGTGAGAGATAGTTTGGCTTTTCTGAGTTTTTTACATTTTCCTTTCCATAATTGCAGAACAAACTTCTCCATCCATCCAATTCTTCATCCATCCAATCAATGAAAATTACTGCCTGCATCCAAATGTTTACTTTAAAAACAATTAAGGTGGAATATTTTATTTCATACACAACAGCCCAAAAAACACCTCCAGTGGTATAAAGCTGTGCGATAATAGAAACAAGGTAAACAGGCATTGGACCCTCAAAAATCAAGCGTTTCTCAAAACTTTGATGGATTACGTTGCATGAGATATGTCCATAAAAATAAATCATATAAAGTTAGCCCTGGGAGAACAGTTGCTGTGGTAGAAGGAAACTCTCCAAACTCCGCTCATTTTAGGGTGCAGACCATTTTTGTTTGTTTGTTTTGGGCATTTTAATGCATCACCAACTCTTAGAAGGTTAATAGTATACACTGAGTCAATGGTCCGGGTGAAATCAATAAGACATCATGGCTTTCACTGAGATTTACCCATCAGAATGTTACATGAAAACAGCAGGTACTCCCGTTTATTTATTCATTTGACTCATTTATAAATGGAGCCATACAACATCCAACTACACAGGAGTGTATGGACTGCTAATGGTGCGTGCCTGTGCATGTGGTTGGCTGTAGTCCATGTCCTGAGGCATGATTAGACTTTGGTACTGACATCGCACACACACACTAGACTCTCAGTGGGTCAGAAATGATGTCAAACTGAGTGTGATTTTTACATTCCTGTCACTATAGATTGAATCCGCATTCGCACAATAAGAACTCAGGTAGCTTACTGTATGTCATGCCTGTAAACATTTTGAACTGCAGGTGAGAACTTTGAGGGAATCGCTGCCGCCCTCCTCTGAACCTCTCTTTCTCTTTCCTCCTTCTGCCCAGGCGAGGATGATGACGACGAGGAGTGCGGGGAGGAGAAGCTGCCGTCATGTTTCGACTACGTCATGCACTTCCTCACCGTCTTCTGGAAGGTTATGTTCGCCTTCGTCCCGCCCACAGAGTACTGGAACGGCTGGGCCTGCTTCGTCGTCTCCATCTGCATGATCGGACTGCTCACCGCCATGATTGGTACGACGACAGCTGACAAGACCCATTTGAAATTTGAACAGAAGTTAATGGAATTAAGGAAAAATCTAAATAAGTTTAATAACACTTTTTAATGTTTAATGATTTTGATTTTACTGGTATTGGGTGAAAAATAAAAACTTCAGCATCACAATCGCAAGACTTTTGGGATTTACAGTACAGTGTTAGAGTGACAGAAAAGATGTTGAAATATGTTTATTTTTATCTTCATCAGGTACGACTTGACTGCTATCTGTATATAAAGAATATTTCGCATTTTAGAAAGTTATAATAGAAGCAGTATTAAGTATAGTGGTGATGATAATGTTCCTTTTATATTATTACAGGGGACCTGGCCTCTCATTTTGGCTGCACAGTGGGCCTGAAAGACTCAGTCACAGCAGTAGTATTTGTTGCATTGGGAACCTCTGTACCAGGTGAGTTTGTATGTGCACGCACATTTACTGTATGTTTACATACATGTGCTGTACTGTATGTTCACTCTAATATTGATCAATCACTGCCACTGTTTTAATATCCGACTATTGGACTTTCCGCCAGCTTTAAACAAAGACCTTTCTCTCTCCACATTTGGCATTTAGCTTGAGGACCTTAATGTAGGAATAGATTTGTGTTCATCAATGACCCCTAATCAGGGAGTATAGCTTGACATTTTCTTTCTTTCTTTTCTTCAGTCTATCAACTGCAGAATAAAAGAAACTGCTGCGTTCCTGGAATGATGATTTTCTAAAAGCCTTAGGGCTCTTTTAAACAGCAATCAAGTAGAATAACTCAATGGTAGCTAGACAGAAGAATATATTAAAATATGAAAAGTCCACACATTGTTGACTTTCACAGAAAAAACATTGTAACCCCTTCAATGTGGCACAAATGCAGTAGAGGTGTCAAATTTCCTTGAAAGAAAAAAATGTGTGTAGGAAGATGATTTAGCACAGAACAAAACTTTTAATATATATCTCACATTCGAGAATGTTTTATATTTCGGTATGATGTGTTACACTACAGAGAAGAAATTATGTTTATTTTTTTATTTAGCCTTATAAGGGTTGCACTCACTTTCTTGAGCAGCCAACTAATTCAGTCACCAGCGTTATGGTCGGCAAAGACATGTTATGGTTATTTACGTTTACATTTATTTATTAGTGGGCTTTGGTCTAATAAGTACTACATTGCAGCAGTCATTTGCAAAGGAACAATGATAGAGGAAGAGAACATTTGCATTTAAATAAATACATTAGTTGAAGATAATAATGTAACTGATGGTCAACTAAGATTTAAATTGATTGATTAATTAATAACAATTTTTTTTTTTTTTTACTTCATTTGAAGATATTAAACATCCAAACAGAAAAATTAGAAAATGTTGTCATGCTGAGGGAGTTTTTGACTGACCCTGTATAGTTTCCAGTCTCTCCAGTGTATATTTACTGTATATGTGGAAGCCTGGAAAGTCTGCAGACAGCAGCATTAATCATCCTCTAAATGTGAAGAATGACTTGCGACTGCAACGGCTGGCTAAATATGTTTTAACCTTGGCGCCTGTCTACTGCCTCTGGACGGACACACACACACACACACACACACACACACACACACACACACACACACACACACACACACACAGAACACACATGCAGACATAGCACATGATTGAATGTGGGATGTATAACATGCAGGCGTTAACGACTGACAAACTGTAATTACTTTAACGAACAGACTCACACACTCACATATTAAATCTTGAAATACGTTTTGCCCACACACACACGCACACACACACACACAGTATTGTGACCACCATGTTATTAGCATAGGGCCATTTGTCATGTCAGGCTCAGGTGGTCTCTGTCCTCCCATTTAGGGAGCTCAGGGGAAAATGTGATGTATTACATACTATTTTCACACACACAAATACATATGCACATATACAGAAAATGTAATATTTGAACACACACAAACAGAAATACAAGCTCGCTAATGGTTGCATTTACAGACAAACGCATAAACACATAGCTGCGTGAAATGGAAATACACACACGGCTAAACAATTTGTAGAGCTGCAGAATGGAAACAAAGAGGTTAAGCCTTTCTGAGGCTCTCAGCCTCATTCACAGAACCTCCTGTGGCCCACACGCACACACACACACACACACACACACACACACACACACACACACAAACACACACTCAAAGAGAAACAGACTTCAAGTTGTGGTTATTAGAGTTAATAAAACCCATCCTGTGCTGCTCCATGATGATTAACCTCGTTTATCACAGTTAGACACACACACACACACAAACACACACACACACAGACACACACACATATATAGAAAGAGAAAGGAAGAAGTGGAGGGAGTGGAGCTTTTAAAAGAGATTTAGAAACTCAAGAAACAAAAAATTGTTGTTGGTTTGGGATTTAGGCAAAACCTCTGTGCCTCATCACTTTAAGACTTCAGAGCATATTTAAAGTATTCTGTTCATCATTTCATGTTGGACTCAGAAACTCAATAAATACATTTAACCTGAGGAAAATGCAACGTGGGACTCAATGAAATAAATAGTAGCGTATGGAATATAAAAGCACTCTGCAAAAAATGCTAGGTCAGGACAATTAAGAATCTATAGACAATGTATTATTACAATAATTAATCACTACGATATTTCAGGTGAAATATGAAACCTTATAAATCAATTTATTAAAAAAAAAAAAACAGTACAGCTCATGTATGTAAAATAAAACTTTAATCGCATAGAGCATAGCTAACGGAGAGGCATTTGGATGGGTCCACGCCTCATAGACTAAGGCAGAAACAGAAGCAAACTGCAGCAGTGTAAATGACATTAGATAAGAGCATGTTTGACCTTTTTGAAATTTGTCATGGCAAAATTGCCCCTAACCCTCAGGAGCATTAAATACATTTATTCAGTGACATTAAACCGGCATTAAAGTCTTAAGAAAACAAAAATGGAACTTGCTTAAATTTGCGTACTTCCTGACACAAATCTTTCAGGTGATCCACCGAAAAAATTGGAGAGGATGGCAAAGATTACCAGGAGGATAATCATTAGAAATGTTTTCTGGTTTAGGGAAGAAAACTACTGACACATTTGGTTTGAGAGACTCCAACAAAACACGTGTTTCAAAAGACATTTATTTTTACAGACTTTCTGGAAGTTGAAGAGAACATACGGAGACTTCACGTAGACTCGTACTAAATTAGCCAATGATCATACAAACAAAAATCACAGTGTCTATTTGAATTTAACAGGGAGGGATTTTAGCTGACTCCATCAGATAATTGTTATGAAATGATTAGTTTGTCATTGCTGTTATTAGTTGAACAACAGACAATTCATTGACAACCAATTTTAATTGTTTAGTGACATTTATCAAGAAAATATGGAAGCGTAGTGCTTCCATGCCTTAAATTAAAACAGTATCCGTATCAGTTATAGTATATATAACAATATTTTTTTTCACGTTATAACAAGATATTGCCACAACATACAAACTTATCAAGTTATAAAAAGAAAATGTTCTTGTTATTACAATATAGTATTCATGTTTTGACTTGAATGGTTTCTAGTCATAACAATAAACGTTTTACATTATAACGTGAAACGTTTGATTAACATTTGATTAATATTTACTTCATGCTTAGGCAAAAACCTTCTTAGTGTACGCACTCATCACAATATAACCACTGTCCTCAATAGCTGCAGATTCTTGCAATGACTCAGCCCAAGCATGATGTAGAAGTTAATCAAATTGTGTTTCATGTTCTAACAGAATTATCACGTTATAACGTGAAACGTTACATGTTACAACACTAATAATTATCACTATATACTGTGAAAAGTTTCACACGTGGTCATTTATTGTTATAACGCGAAACTTTTCACGTTATAACGTGACAAATATTATATTGTAATAACAACAATGTTTTCATGTTATAACTTGTTTGTATGTTGTAAACATCTTCTTTTTACAATAACGTGAAACTGATCCGTTTTTCTTTTTCAGGCGTGGCAGCACTACGCCTCTGTAAGAACATAATACCACACAGTTGAACACAAAAACAAACTGGAGATTGGGATGTTTTTGTTTTTTTCATTTCATTGACTGATTGATCAAAATAATCATCAATAGTTGCAGCCACAAATACCATTATTACAATATTGGCCAATTGTCAGATTTTTTTGGTTCTGGAAGCTCATGTTCACAGATCTTTGAAACTCGATCAAACTCCACTCGGTCAAATAAGAAAATCAGAATCAATCAATCTCAATTTTCTCCTTGGCCAATAATTCAAACAAGGTATCACAAGAACTAAGGGCCGATTTCTGTCACATTTCCTGTAGATATTTGTGATCCCAAGAGGATGGATCCTAATGTTTTTGATGAGCCTTGATCTTTCCGCATAGCCACCACCACCACATGCAGAAAGATTGCAAGATTGCCTTGAGCGCATCAATGCCCCCTATAAGTCAAGAGACAAGAGTGAAAAGGGAGCAGAAGAGAGAGAAATGAGAGGTGGAGGAGAACGGATGTAGAGAGAGCAGATGAGGTAGAAAAGGAGGAGAGAGAGAGAGAGAGAGAGAGAGAGAGAGAGAGAGAGAGAGAGAGAGAGATTCTGGTTGATTGACGATAAGGGAGGTAGAGGAAAAGGGCAGAACACTCTCCGGGGATGCATACACTCACAGAAGGAGCTGCAGAGTAAAACCTGTTTCACACACAAACACACACACACACGCCGCTACCAAACATGCAAGCACCCACGCACTCACCCACTCAATCAGGCACACAAGCACCCAAAGACCAATTGATGCACACAGACATACACAGGCCTTTGCCAGCTGGTGGAGGCATGGATCAGATTGGACCCAGGTGGCGTTGTTCACTAACACACACAGACAGTGTACATGCATGCACTGCACACAGGGACACACACACACTTGCAGGCAGACAGGTACACATACATAGCGCCTCGATACACACACACACACACACACACACACACACACACACACACACACACACACACACTTACACTTTATACCAAAGATTTATCTTTGCTAGACTCTTTCTTTGGCCCATTGCCTCTCCAATCCTCTTCCAGTGCTCCCATCTTCTTCTTTTCCACTGCCAGTTTGGCTGCCACTTCAAGAAAGCCCTTTCTTGCATTTTCTCTCCGTTTTTATTTCCTCTCACTGTATCTGGCAGATAAAAGCAACAGGACATGAATGACTAACGAAGAGAAGATGGCAAGATAATTAGTGCGAGATAAGGGTGCTAACTGACCATTTGGCTGTTCGCTCAGTCTTTGTGCTCTCAGCAAACAGCCTATTGTTGAGATTTGGCAAGGTCTCTGCTCCTTTCAGTACCTGAAGGAGGAGCGTCCCTTGCACCTGCTGTAGTTTGGCAAACATGAAACCAGGGGAAAATGTGGGGACTAAACAGTATAATGCTGATAAGTCATCAGGCAAAGATTTGTTTGCCCTTGCAAACTGAAATTCCGCCTTGTAAATTATTGATCTTGGACCAAATTCAGCCTGTTCTGGCTGCCAGCGACAGAACACTGTAACAGGATTAAAGATTGTGGTTTCTAATTTAAGTTTCCCCGTCTAAATGTGGAAAACAGGATTTTCATTATAATTATAAGTGTTCTGCATTCATCAAGAGTGTCCTTCTCTGTCAATGAGTTCTTATATACTGTAACTCACAAATGAGTGCATGTCGAAGTCAGGAGTTCAACTCCAACTGTAAATCTGTTTAACATTTACTTTACACTGAATAGCACATGTTGTATTATTAAGGGCAATGCATAGTGACTCTGCTAATGCTTCATCGCTCTATAGCCTTAACTTTCTTAGTCAACACTGTAGTGGTTAAATAAGAGAACAGTTATATAACTGTAACGGCAAAGTTTAGTCTGATGGTGATTGAAGGGGAAATGCCAAAAAAAAGTCCAGAATCAAGTTTTCTTCCTCTTGTTTACAACTAAGAGGTGATGACATGTGCACAAATCAATTGGCCTGGGGGTGGAAATAGAAAAAAATGTCATACTGTAGTTTCAGTCAAGTCAATATATTTATTTTCCATTAGAGGCATTATCGTCTATACCAAATTGCATGCCAACCTGGACATTAGTTTTGAAGTCTTTCAAAACTGCTCCAACTTAATGCTCCAATGAAAGAGTGTGGTGCCTGACTTAAATTATTTCCTTCAAAGAGCACAATGTATTTCTATGGTTAGGATTAGATATCGAGGTATATGTGTGAGTAGAGTAAAAACGTTGGGACGTTATTTGTGTAAAGGATGCTCTAGGACTTTATTCTACTAGTAATATGAAAATCGGATTACTTCCCCCAAAACAGAAGTGTAAAACATGGTTGCAGTATTAGTTCAACCCTGTTTACTTTTCATGTTAAAGAACTGCCAAAATCACTGTAACAATCCCTGCTCTCTCACTGTTAGATCTTCTTGTTGGCAGATGACCTACAGTAATCATACCAGAGACAGAAAGAAACACTGCTAGGGTTAGCTGATGTGGTTCCCTAAATACTATAGACTTACAGTATAGCAAGGCACTTTTAAATGATCATTCACTGAGTAGCGTGTGTTGATAGAATATGCGAATCCTGCCCAAATTTGACTTGTCTCCCTCCTTTTCTTTCTCTGCCCAGATACCTTCGCCAGTAAGGTCGCTGCTACCCAGGATCAGTATGCAGATGCATCCATTGGTAATGTGACAGGCTCCAACGCTGTTAATGTTTTTCTGGGCATTGGGGTGAGTCCAGCTCATTTAAACATTGATTCATTAATTCATAATTAATAGCTGGTGTAAATGCAGTGGTGCTTGTCATACTGCAATAGTAGTAATTACTAACATGTATTTGTAATAATCCATATGTTATTTTGTGAGTGCTATTCTTTAGCTGTTATAGACAGTCACGTTATTCAGTTTGATTCTGCTGATGCTCGACAGGTGGCGTGGTCCATTGCTGCCATCTACCACAATAGCAGGGGGGAGGAGTTCAGGGTGGATCCTGGCACGCTGGCCTTCTCCGTCACGCTCTTCACCATCTTTGCCTTTATCGCCGTCGGCACGCTGATGTACCGGCGGCGGCCAGAGATCGGTGGAGAGCTGGGAGGGCCCCGGACATCGAAGGTCCTGACCTCCATGCTGTTTTTTAGCCTGTGGCTCCTCTACATCCTCTTCTCCTCACTGGAGGCTTACTGCCACATCCAGGGCTTCTAAGATGACAGGAGATGACGAAGAGAAGGGTGGGACAGAAGGAGAACATGGAGCAAAAAACCAAGGGAAGGTGGATGAATGGATGGATTTGGAAAATAAAGCAGTCTCATTGATCGATCACTCCCTCCCTTTACACAATAGATTAAATGACGGATGAATGGATGGATGTAGAGATGAAGAAATGGAGGACATATTAAAGCATCTAAAATCGGAACGGAAGAAAAAAACAGATGCTTGAAAGGACGAAGGCAAACAGGAAAATCATAGGAATATGGCAGAAAAAGGAATAAACTAAGGAATATTATATAGTTTTTTTTTTGTCTTTATCTATAAATCTAAACCAATCAAGTTGTCTTAAACCCACCCCCATTTTAAATATACTAAAACTAATCCCCAACACACACAATTTTTCTCGGCTGGTTCCACCATACAGAAATGAAGAAAATGAGTTTTAACAAAACAAGGAGTGAAATGTTAAACTAGACAGACACACAGCTCCTAGGTTGTGTGCCATCCCATTTATCCTCCTCCAGTTGGTGCAGGTCTACTCCCCCGTCCAACTACAGTAACAGGCCCGAGTGAGACAGAAAAGGACAGAATAACTTTATCAGTATGTACATGCATGACCAGACGATACCGAAAACACAATCAGAAGAAACCGGATATATTGCCACAACTGTTTAATGACAACAAACTGTGTGTGTGTGTGCTGGTGTGTGACTGTGTGTTTCTGTGCTTGTGTGTTGGGGAAGATGGTTAAGTACTGTGAAAAGAATCGCCTCTCGTTTTGCCGTCGCTGCGTGCGATGGTATAAGCTTTCGTATTTGAGATCTTTTTGACTCCTACTCTGCCAGCCTGTAGAAATGCTGTGTAAGACTCTTTTGCGGGAAGGCCCGTTCAATGAAATGAAATGTTTTGATCACGGAGGTTTGAAATGTAAATACAAAGAGCTGAACGTACATTACAGCTCCACTATTTTCCTTCTGAATGTCTTGGTTACGCCATGTGCTCCTAAAAGGGCCCTCGTTCTGTTGCTTTATACAGTAGATGTAAATGATTTAAGGTCTAATTTGAATCAAGAAAGGGTTTGTGTGCTTTTACCTTTAATAAGGTCATGTCTGAGAAGACAGAATGGCCACTCTACCGTTTAAAACTGTTAGAGAAACTATTATCATTGCATATATATCTAGGTTACTCTTATGTGTTTTTTTAAACTGTGGAATTCTGTTACCTGGTTTTCCACCTATGAGATTCCCACCATCATGTTTCAGTTGTAACATTGCAATAGACTTTGCAAACGTAGGTACCGTCCTCTGTGAAACCTCATAGGCTGTCCGTTTCTTAACTGCCTCTGTCATTGTTTTTCTCACTTTGATGCCGCTTTCCCATTGGTTCGCTCAACAGCTTGTGTCATCATCCCTGTGTCTCTTAAGTACCTCCCCCTGGCTGGTCAGTGGACCAATCCAAATCCTCAAGGGCTTTGTAAGAAACAACCACTAATCCCTAACCCTGACCCTTGATTTATGATTCTTCGCGTAGATTGGTCTTCAGGGGGCTATTTAACAGAGATTTCCATTCCGTAACATTATGCACCAACTGACCAGATGTAAGGATGCTTCTTCAGTGTGGCTTTCAAAAGAAAAAGAAGACTACATGACCGCTTCATTGAGTGCAGAATTATCAAACCAAGTAGCCAGAGTTACCCTAATATTGGCAAAAGCGACCTGATGATCCAAAGTAATCGGTCAGACAAGGCTTCAACCTTTCTTGGACTTTTTCCCAGTTCACAGACTGCCTATAAATTGCAGTCAGCCTTATTCCAAATTCCATCCATGCAATGTTCTTTCCCGGGCCGCCTCCACTCTGCTTCTTAAATATACTACCCTTCAGGCAAGTGGATCATGAAGGCCTTAACCCAAAGGAAGCAATGAACGTCTGACTTTATATTGTTTCCTTATTCAAGGGCAAGTGTTTGCTCTTGACGGAAGAACCAAAATGTAATCTACGTGATTCACTGCTTCACGCCAGTCCTTGGAAATCAACCACTGACACTTTACTTCAGCAGCCAGTTTTCAGTCTTAACATATGAGCCATCAGATCAGGAATTGAAGTATTTGCTGTTGTTGGAGAAGTAGTCCTACTAATAGATATGGATAAATACTGTAGGGACATCTTGCTTGGAGTACATCTAAACTCAGCCAAGCAGACGCTGTTTAACAAACTCACAGATGTTTGGAGACAATTGTTTATAATAAAAAAATGGGATAATGACATTTTCTTTACACCCTATTGAAATGGCTTCCCCTCTAGGACCTGTATCACAAAGTGAGTTCAGCTCAGTCAGGCTCTCTCTGGGTTACATCAGTGATTCTGGATAACCAGTCTTGAGTTCATAACCATGACATGTAACATTAACATATCAAAAGGACCATGTTTAATATGAGATGTTATACTTTATTTAGAATCATTATCTGATTAATAATAATAATAATAATAATAATAATAATAATAATACATTTTATTTAAAGGCGCCTTTCTTGGCACTCAAGGACACCGTACAGGGATACATAAGACATTTAAAAGGAGCAAAGAATATATAAATAAAAATAAAGAATAAAACAACAATAGAAACAACAGAAAGAGGCAGAGCAATTAGGTATGCAAAAAGATTTTCTATTCACAGTCACCTTATGCTTTCACCTCATGGCACTAATGGAACTAGAGTGCAAAGAATAGCTATCGGACCAATCACTGTTGAGAATCAGGACAGGACTCAAGACAGGAATTAAAGAATTTTAGCACAATATAACAGTAAATTAATTATTAAAAATATGTGGTCAACTAGCTTCCAGCTTTAGGTCAAAAGTCCTGTTATAAAGCCAGAGTAGATGTTTCCTTTCTCTCTAATTATCATTGATTCTACTGGTGTGCAAACATGTTGCTCTGTGCTCTTTATTACTTCTGTTTTTATAGTACAGTGCTTTAGTCTATTTTAGTTGTGCAGCATAAGTTGCCATGTTGATCTAGCCCAATCAAATGTGAACCATTCATGATACCAGAACGCCTTGGTTCAGCTCAAAGTGTAACTGACTAACCACTAATCTCACTTTATAATACAGGCAATAATAGGTTCTATAATCAAGTTATCCAGCGTCATTTTATTAACACACACGTCGTCTCAACCCTCTTTTAAATGAATTTTGAGCTTGAATTTTACCAGGACATTTTCATTTAGAAAATTGTGCCAATGGCTTAAAAGGCAACTAAGAGTTCTGTAAACAATAGGTGTGCTGTTTCAGGACACAAGCTACCAAACAGGATCTCAAGCAACAGCCAAGCTTCTTTGGAAACCCTTGTTAAGTGCTGGGCTAGCTAGTAAACATGTATCAATTAAACTGCAAAAGCAACAAACGGACAAACTGACCTAAACTTTAACTGGCTCGGAATCTTCTTTCATTAATAGACAGACAAGATATATATGCTGAAAAAAATTCTGGCCAAACGAAACATATAAAAGGGGCTCAAAATCCTGTCCTGAAATATGTGTAGAATATAAATCGTCAAGCCTATCTCGACTGTTGGAGAGGTTTACACTTCAGACTGTTAACTATTTTACTCTAAAACCACAGAGATCTCAAAGCTCACAAAACTTACTATATAAGTAGGCATTCTAAAAGTCCATAGTTTATTGAATGGCACTATATGCATCTGAATTGGCCATAATTTTCCTGCTGATGTTGTGTTTTTTACTTGATGTATAATATTATAAGTAGTATTCTAAATGTCATCTGTAAAGTAAGTAGTCGGGGCTAGTTGTAATCCATTTAAAACTTGGCAAAAATCTTGTCACAGACAGCTTGCAATCCCTGTGAGAGAGTAGAGCTGAGCAGAGCCTTGGATTGGATGAGTTTGGCAAATTCACAGTGTCTTGAGGACAAGTTATATATAAATAAATGTTCTAGGTTTTATAACCTGGCATATATTACTGATTCACCAAACGATTCACCTGGAATATAGCCTAGAAATCTAGACGCACCCTAGCGGCAGCAAATGTAATTTGCAGCCAGCGTCGTCTAGCAACTCGCCGTTGGCTTGCGAGCTGGAAAAACCAAACTCTAGTCAGGCCAATCACATCGTGTATAGAGTCGGTGGGCAGGCTTAACATAATGACGGCAGAGATGCGACGGTTCCGCGTGAATTCCCTGCTACTTGAAAACAAAGAAGATGGCTGCTGCTGCTGGCGAACAGCAGTCTTTCAAATCGGCTTTGGCCGCGACTCTGGACGACTTGAAGTTCAGCTTTTCTTTGAGAAAAGAACAAAGAACGGCACTGAAGTCATTCTTAAAAAATGAAGATGTGTTCGGAGTTTTGCCGAACAGATACGGCAAACGTTTAATCTATCAACTAGCGTTGCTCTGGTTGGTTGTAGCGCTATCCTATTGCGTGCAGAGTGAATTTGTTTATCCCGACCCCCAGATTGATCCCTGCCAATGGTGAGTTCCCAGACCCAACATCTTGATGTGGGTCTGGCTTGTCAGGCTACCTGGAATAGAGAACCACTCCAGAATGAAAATTCCAGTATTTGATTCTCCTCAGAGGTCCAGCAGCATGACTTGCAGACTGAAATCTGGCCAAACTCTAATAAATAACTCTAATTTATGCTCTGTAGCATGCAAGCTTTTGTTATTTGCAGCACCAATGTTGCGCGATTTGGGAAAAAAGTAAACAACAAAACATTTGTACAATCTCTTGACAGCCAAAATGAAGTATAAATTTAGATAGATTTTACTTACTACTTATTACTTGTATTTGCCAAACTCTGCACAATGTACGGCTCTCCATTAGAGTAGCTGTTCTCTTTTGAAGGCCTTGGAGTGGCAGTTTACCCCTGTTTTGCCAAAGGGAAATCTTTCTATCAGAAACTTACAATTTGCAGTCTGGACTGTAAAGGGTTTTCTAACCAATGGAACTTTCTTAAAACACCAAATATTATTCATACTTCATTAACACTTTGAAAGGAGACTTGATGTTGTTTTAACCTAACCAGAATCTTTCTATTTAAATTTGAATGCATTTGTCTCTTCACTGGCATGGAGCTTAAGGTTTATACACTGTAAAAAGTTATGCTAGCTTGTGCAAAAAAAAAAAAAAAAAAAAAAAGAAAAGAAATTACATTGTGGAAGCTGTTTGCAACACGTTTTGAGTAACTTCAACAGGGTTTAAATTATCTTTGATATTGCTAAATTAGGTTGGATTTACTTCAAATGTGCCCGCTGCCTAATTTGTCAGAGTGAACTTGCGCAGGAATGAAAAGCTTGCAGTAATGTAGTTGTTTGCATCTAATTAGGTTGCTGCACAATTTTTTCAGAAGCTAACATTTGTCATTGATGGGAAGTTAGTTTCTTTTGCTACACCGGCTTTGTTGCACCGCCTCTCTCAGTGTATCTACCTTGACTTGAAAGCTAGTCTGGCGTGAAGCTATTGGCAGGTTATTGACAGCTGTTCCAAGCCCCACAAGGTTTAGACAAAGGTGGGAAGCTAAACACGGTTAACAAAACGTTACCCGCGACTAGCAAGTTTGATCGCCTTACCTGCCCGTGATTGTAAGTGACCAGATTCTTTCTTTTTGAAAGCAACTTCTTCAGGCAAGGAATCACGATAGCACTTTTGTAGTTCAAATTTAGCTTCCTGCCTTGGTATGAATTTTGAGGTTTGAAGGGTCAAAGGTTAGCCAGGCCACCGCTGTAAATATAACACTAAGTGCAAGCAATTGTAGAAAAATTAACTGTATACTACAGTAGACTTTTGTTTATTCTTCTGTGCTGGGGTTTGAAGAAGTGCGCAGGGTTATAAATGAAGGAAAAGCTTTGCACTGGTTCGTGTCGCTTATGTGAAACGGCTACTATGTTTCGTCGAGCACTAACAAAGTTGCTTCTGATATAAACAATAACAACAACCAATTTTTGGACCGATGTACACAATAATAACGTTGTACCTGATGTAAAAGAAAAAGAAGAAAAAAAAAAACGGTTGTGAATCAGCTGTGAACCATTAACGATGTTGCTTCTGATGTAGAGATTGATGTTGCATTTCCGTTGCCTCGTTCACTTCTTAAGCGACTGTCTGACAGACTGAGGAATAAATGAATGCAACAGCCAACAGACAGCCAAACGAAAGGAAGGAAGGACAAACACCCCTGCTGGTACAAGCTGAGCGACGTCATGTTGAGACGTTGCTACGGCGCTTAATGTACTGTTGGAAAAAAAAAATTTAAAAAAGCATTACCAGAGCTATTCTCTACCCTTGAAGTAACATTTAACAAGTACCATGTAAAATGACGATGATAAAGAGACGAAGGAGGAGAAGGATGACGAGGAGGAAGAAGATGAACATTAAAGAAAAAAAAATAACATGAAGTTACAGCCATACATTGATTTCTGGGTCAGTGAGATTGAAATGGACTTCTCCTGCCCAGCATGTGTATTGTTATGGTGTCTACCTGTCCCTCTGTGTCTCTCTCCTCTCTTTCTCTGTCTCTGTGCTGCCAAAGTAACCAAAACTGGCAGCAAACCTTTCGTTCGGTCTTTTCTTCCCCTCTTCCCGATTCCCGTTTTATCCTCCGTCTCCCTATGCCATGTTTTCCATATTTTGGAATGTCAATGTGCTACTTGTTGACACTGTGCATGAATGATAACTTGTCTGTATATAGTTATAGAGAATCGTATCCCATTCCCCTGGTGTTGACAAAAAATGGTTTGAATGTTGTACAGATTCTGGTTTTCTGTTCATCTTTTATTCTGTTCAGTTACATTTTTTAATGTATGTAGAGCTTAAAAACAATATGTTTTTAATTTAAAGGAAGACGTAACTTGCACATTATTGATGAAATTATTACTAAGGGTTTTTTGTTAAAAAGGCAATATCTGCTGTTATTGAATGAGAGATGAGATCTTAAAGGAGTTATGTATCTTAAATAAATAATCTATACGGAAGTTGCATGGGTTATTTGTACAAAAAAAAAAGACACTGCTTGCTACTTCTAATACCGTGGCTGAATTCTCTGACAGAGGGCGAGGAATACTAAAGGTTATTTTGTCATTAAAGAAATAATAATAATAATAATAATATTGTGTATATACTGTACAGTGTTACAAGTGAGGTGGACTATATGGCCATCACACTAACTGTTGGGAATTAATTCTACATATTTATTTAAAGGAAACAAAAACGCTCATACACTCAAGAATGACATATATTGCCTTTTTGGAAAAGTTGTAGTTTGCTTAAAGTTTATCTGGCTTGCTCTTTCTTCTCACTCATCCTCTTTCTTCTTCTGTGGCTGGTTTATCTTTGTCTTTTTTTCATTCATTGCTCCTGTGGGCTTTTATTTTTCGATTGGAGGGGTGGTTTCTATTTTAGATGAGCTTTTATCAATCTCTTCACTGCTGATTCTGACTTATCCCACTGACTCGACAGTATCTCTGAACCTGCTTGTATTCGCCTGTTTTCTATCTATGTCTACATATCAGTACAATATATCTGCCTAGGCCCCCATCTGTTTGAGTCCTTTCAAGGATCATTTGTCATACTTGAGTCTCTGATTCAGAAACGTCTTTTTTTTTTTCTTTTGCTTGCTAAATCCATCTTTTCATCTTTCTTTCCTTACTCCCTCCTTTGCTCCAGCACATCTTTTTCCACCTCCACACTTTTTTCCCTCCACCCATCCTTTTCTTTTTTCCTCCTCCCTGCTCTTTGCTCTCATAGGGTGTAGTTGGGAAATTTCAGTTTGTCAATTTTATTCGGTGTGTATTTTAAAATGGAACAATAACCGCAACAGTTATAATGTTGGTAATAATGAAGATAATATTTTTCTTTCTATGTCTTGATTAATGTTGATTTTTTATTTTTTTGCCGCTGTCCTGTGTGTGCCTGTGTTAATTTAGTTTATTTCTATTAATTTTTGTTGAACACCAACTGATCGGAGGAAAGTTGATGTATGTGTGTTGCCACTAACTGTGACTGCTCTCCATGGTACTTCTGATAAAACCAATAAAATAAAGTTTGGGATACCCTGTTTCAGAGATCCTGCGAGTCCACTGCCTAGTCTCTGTGTGTGTGTGTGTGTGTGTGTGCGCGTGTGCGTGCGTGCGTGCGTGCGTGTGTGTGTAGAAAGATAAAAATAAAAATCCAGTTCATTGTGCAGTAATTATATCTCCATTGATGCACTGTCTCAATTTGTTTGTTTGACTAGAAGTGTGTGTGTGTGTGTGTGTGTGTGTGTGTGTGTGTGTGTGTGTGTGTGTGTGTGTGTGTGTGTGTGTGTGTGTGTGTGTGACATTCAATCTGTAATGAAAAGCTTTACGTAATATGAAAGCTTAATTATTATGCAAATTTACATTAGGGTTTACACTTTCATTTAGTGGAAGTAAATGGCCAACCACCTCTTTTGCGCGTGTCTCGCTCTTTCCCTCTATGTGACACTCAACCACCCATACAAACAAACATCCATTTTCTTTTATAAAGTATGTTCAGACTGTCAATGCTGTAAATGACATTTGTCTGAATGGCTGACATTTTATTGTATAACTGTCATCTGACTTGTTCTGTCATTGTGTCAGAGATGGAAGCGATGGCAGCATCACTGTCTGTTTTTTCATGTGTCATATGAAAAAATAATGAATGTGCATTGTCTCTGTCTACGCTACTGCTTTTTCCTTAAACACATGTTTTAGAGGCTAAGCCCAAGCTTTAAGCCCCTGAGGTGTTGTTCCATGGGTAGAGTAATTGACACACCTTTTACCTTTTTGATCAATGAAAGTCCAAGTTATATTTGCAGTTAAAACCTTTGGTTCCATTTATGTCCATGATATCTTAGTTGGGTTTCCAGACAAATCACTGCTTGTACGTATGCCTGTGTAGTGTTGTGGTGTTGGTGTGCGTGTGGTCAAAAGCTGTATGTGCATCCGGGTTGCAAGATTGGTTCCTATTTATACCAAGGGCACTAATTGGCTCTTACACATATATTCAGCAGACTTACTTTGTCAGAGAAAATTCAAAAGAGATGAATTATTAATTAGTATTAAATGAAAAGCTCCTTTTAACCTACCTAGGGATAGAACATTAAAGAGAATTAAATGTTTGACTAATGGAATAATTAGATCTGCTATCTATATCAAATCAGATTTGAATAAATGTAATAGTACAATGAGGTTCTAGTTTTAATCAAATGCACAGCTTTAGTTTCGTGCAGTACCTACTGTATTATTTAGCGTATCACATGTTTTTGATTTGTAGTGTTACAGGGTAAAGGACTTGTTTATCCTGACAGATTTTATTCCTAATATTCTCCAATAATTTCCATTGCACACAAAGCCAAAAAAAAAAATTAAAGTGTATAGTACAGGCCAAAAGTTTGGACACACCTTCTCATTCAATGTGTTTCCTTTTTATTATCATGACTATTTACATTGTAGATTCTCACTGAAGGCATCAAAACTATGAATGAACACATATGGAATTATGTACTTAACAAAACAGTGTGAAATAACTGAAAACATGTCTTATATTTTGGATTCTTCAAAGTAGCTACCCTTTGCTTTTTTATTAATGAGGGAAAAGAATTCCACTAATTAACCCTGACAAAGCACACCTGTGAAATGAAAACCATTTCAGGTGAATACCTCATGAAGCTCATTGAGAGAACACCAAGGGTTTGCAGAGTTATCAAAAAAAGGGTGGCTACTTTGAAGAATCTAAAATATAAGACATGTTTTCAGTTATTTCACACTTTTTTGTTAAGTACATAATTCCACATGTGTTCATTCATAGTTTTGATGCCTTCAGTGAGAATCTACAATGTAATATATATATTCCCACTACCGGTCAAAAGTTTTAGAACACCCCAATTTATTTAGTTTTTTATTGAAATTTTAGCAGTTCAAGTCCAATGAATAGCTTGAAATGGTACAAAGGTAAGTGGTGAACTGCCTGAGGTTAAAAAAAGTATGAAATGTACATTTCAGAATTTTACAAAAAGACCTTTTTCAGGGAACAAGAAATGGGTTAACAACATAAAGCTGTTCTGCAGCAATGGAGTTTGATCAAGAGAATCAGAAGACAAGTTTCTGAGAATCAACAGCTTGCGTGATAGGCGGCTCACAGGACAACAGCTTCAAGCACAGCTTAATAGTGGTCGTAATAAGCAAGTCTCAGTGTCAACTGTAAAGAGAAGACTTCGAGCTGCAGGTTTGATAGGTTGAGTTGCAGCAAGAAAGCCAAGAAAGTGCCACACATTTATGGGATCTTCTGCAACAGAGTTAGGAAGAATATTTGATTTCCATTGTAGAAAGAATGCCACAAGTGTGTTCAGCTGTTATATCTGCCAAAGGGGGCTACTTTGATGAGTCAAAAATTTAGAATACATTTTGGTTTATAAATTGATTCCATGATTTCTTTTTTTACTTAAATTGTTCATTTGTTCTATTCTTTCATTTCAGAGTACAATAAGACATTGAACTGCATGAATTTCAATAAAAACTTTTAAAACCTTTGACTGGTAGTGTATATATATATATATATATATATATATATATATATAGGGCTGTCAAAATTAACGCGTTCATTTTTTAATATTTAACTCGTTAAAAAGAAATTAACGAAATTAACGCAGCTGTGTTTGTTTACTTCATGTGGCGGCTGAGAAACGTAATACGTCTCCATAACAGCAGGCGGCGCTACTCTGTATTGTTGCCCAAGTAATAAAAACTGGCAGCTGATTGGACGAACGCGTCACATGAGTTTGTTTTCTCCGGATATTGAGAGCCAGACTGTCATGGCGGCCGTTCAGAATACGATCTCATATTGTACTAAGATAGTTCACTGAAACATGTTTCTGAAAACATTTTAAGCGAGAAATAGGCCGTGCAGTTGCTGAATCTGTCTTCATTTCAGCTCAACAAAGGTCAGTTTAGAAGATTTTCGTCAGATTTTGAGAGACTAGTCACCTCACTCCGCTCGCCATTTCCGGGTGAGTCCGGACTGCCCTGCCGCCGACTGAACATAGGCTCGTTGGAGATGAACTGCTCCTCGCCTGTAAAGTAGACGAGAGCAGGCGACAGCAGCCGGGGACGGTGACAAAAATCTGCTCTCAAGTCAGACAGTTTCTAGCCGTTTCAGCAGCCTTCAGCAGGACTAAATAAGCCAAATTGTTGCTGCTGTTGTTCTGAAAGATATTAAACATTCTGAACTTAGCAGAACCTTTCCTTGTTTGTTGTTTTCTTCATATTTACAAAGTTAAGTGATTTAGCATTTAAATATCCATTATTACAAGCTTCAGTCTCAATTTAAAAAAGCGATTAATCGCGATTAATTACAGCAAATTATGCAATTAATTAGTTAATTTTTTTGAATCGATTGACAGCCCTAATATATATATATATATATATATATATATATATATATATATATATATATATATATATATACAGTATATTCCGCCGGATGCATGCATTTTCCGCTTCCATCCGCTTTGTTTGTGTTGGAATTTTAAATTCGGTGGATATATGAGGACTATTGTTGACTGCTCCTCAGATCTCTGCATGGTAAATTGAGACAGCTAGCTAGAATATCTGTCCAATTTGCTAAAGTAAAAAGAAATTGCTATTTCTATACCACTCAAAATAGCACCACACTTCCACGGTAGCATAATGAGGGTCCCTACATGTAAACCGAAGCATTGAGAACTTTGTAAGTGTACAGAGTTTATTAAAAATATATTTTAGAAAGACAGTACCGTTCATGTATACGTACGGGTGCCATCTTGGGAAAACCGCCACGATCAGTCAAACGACGAACGCTGTGCTTAAGCTATGTTACTGGTTACTGGTTGCACAGCGTTCGTTGTTCGACAAGCCTTGTTAGTGGTATGGAAGTAGCGATTTCTTTTTACTTTTGCGTGCCCCGATAAGCTAATTAGCGGTTTGCGCTAAAACTGGTCACATTCAATTAGCATGAAAACATATCCCAGAGAACGGTCGACTCTGTACCTATGTGTTATTAACCCCTAGGTTCATTTTGCGCCGGATGTGTCCTTTAAGCCTGTACCAAACATGCAAAAATGGGTCCAAAGCTGGCCCAAATAGCTCAAGTGCAAATGGTCCTGTCAAGCTCAGGTAAAGCTGCAAGCCTCAATCCAGTCCTTTCACTCACATGTTATCCCTTTGGTCCAAAAACTCATTCCAAAAAATGTGGCTCTGTCTTGCTACATGTTTAACATTCTTCACTAGTCACTCTTTTACTTTGACTTCCTGCAGTTGGCTTGCAACCAGCAAGCAGAGTGTGCAGTCAGCTTAACATAGCATTTGTGCTGGGAGCTACCTGCCCTGGTTCAGAGAGGCTTACAGAATGAATAGAGTCTAGAATTAGTTCAGTCAGAGCACTGAAGTTGTACTTGCATTAGCTGATTGGCATCATAATCTCACAGGTGTAGGCCTACAGCACGGTAATTAACGTGACACGATGCTGTTCGCTGCAGCAGCTCCCTCCACCATTCCAATCTATTCCTTGTGTGCTAGATTTGCTTGCTTGGTATTGTTTATTTGTCACAAGATTTATGTGTTTAAAGGGGGGATTAGTTCTCCAGCAGAATCCTCATTTCTGCCTAGATTCTAAAATCTAATCGTGTTACCATTTCAATCCCTTGATGTAAATGTCAAAATTGTCAGACACAGATTGCCTGTAAACACTGTTGTAATCCACAGTTAGCTGAACCAACTGAACTGTGTCGGAGGGAAAAAACTGAGGGCTGGCCTTTTTCAAGCATTTGCTGTAAATAAGAGCACACTTCTAGTCAAACTTCCTGGTAAAGTGGAGTGTCAAAGTCAAGTTTGGCTGTGAAAATTACAACCTGCAAAGCTTTTAAAGAAAAAGTAAATGGTTATGGATAGAAAGTTACCCAGCTGGTCAGTAGAAAGCCTTTACCATCCATCTGACTGATTGATGAGTTGTGTTTGGTTCTTCTCTTTCTCCCATGCTGCCACTGTGATGGATTATGCTCATTCTCTGTGTGCAGAGTGATGGATTCTTCCCATCACAATTTAATCCTTTTCCTGTTTTTATTTTATTTTATCATAAACAAGTTTGTCTAGTATTTGTGAGTTTAAATTGCACAAGAATTTGGTGAGACGTTTTTTACTGCTTTCAATATGTGTCTGTAAGAGTGAATCAGCAAAAGAGACTATTTGTTGCAGTGTGATTTATGCTGTTGTTTCTTGTGTACAGGTGTTTGCCTTGACTCTATGTATTACCTGCTTGCTGCTGTTTCTGTATAAAATCTCATTATGCTGTCACATTTGATTTCATTTGAGTTATTTGTCTGGACGGCCTCTGCTCACAGGTTAGCATGCTGGGTAATTAGTTTTAATTTATGTCTGTATGTGTGTGTGCATGCTGCTCCTGAATACAGAATAATATCTTAACTGTCAGAAAGTCTCATTTGGCAGTCAGACTACGCACAGCCACTTATAGAGAGACAACAGCACCAGCTTTGATTTTCTCTCCACTGTTCACTCCTCTTTGTTTTAGCTGTCTGTCAGTGCTAAACCGAAGCCTGTACACTATAAGGTCCAATATGTAATACTGACAGCTAGAGTTTAAAATAGTTACTGCAGTCCAAATACTGGACAGAGTCGTCTCCCCTGCCCCCTCCTCCCCAAACTCAAAGTTCACGGAGGTTGCCAGGTTGAGAACACAACATCAATGTATCTAGACGCTAGTCTTACATAGCCAGACATTACTCCACAGCACAGCGGAGTAGCTAATGTTAGATGCTGGGGTAACACTTTATTTGAAGGTATCTACATAAGAGTGACATGACACTGTCACTAACACATGACACTGTCATGACACATGACACTGTTATAACACATGAACCCTATCCCTAACCCTAACTCTAACCCTAACTTGTCATGACAAAAAACGAATGAAACTTAATGACAGAAGTGTTATGTCATAAACGTTTATGACTTGTTTATAATGTTTATGATGCGTTAATGACAGTGTCATGTCACTCTTATGTAGATACTTTCAAGTAAAGTGTAACCGATGCTGGCTATGCTGACAGTCATAAAAGCCTGTGCTGACGCAGAGCTTTGTACTTGACTGACAACCACAATGACATAAAATGCCCGTCCCTTGTAGCCGTGATAAATTAGCCTGAAGCTAATGCTTACCTGTTCAGGAGGAAATTAACCAACTTGGCGTCATTTTGGGCTCAAAGCTGTCTCCATCTTTCAAATACATCTCCAATATTTACCTGGCGTTCGTTACGTCTTTGGTCATGCAACTGTTAGAAACATGCCATGTTTTTTTTTAGGCTGGGTAGAATCTACCTCCATTGATCCCATTGTTTGTTTGCTGCCTCCATGGCTGTACTACAGCTGTAGCGCGCTGGGTTTGCGTTTTTACAGACCATATGGCAACCCGGCCCAGCTGTCAGAATGGGCAGTTGATACCAACACACAGGCCAAAACACAAACAGACATTCTGTCACAGATCATAAATTTCAAAGGAGAAAATACTGGCTTCAGCATTTGTCAGAAAACATAGTATTTCAGCTTAGCATGTAACCTTAAGACATATTGTGGTCATTTTTGGATTTAATACAGTAAATATATTACATACTGCACCTTTTAAAGTAATTTTTCCAGGTTTCCATGGTGGCTCAGGTCTGTTTGGTACCACCTGGAAGTTGCTCAACGTCCTTCCAGATTCATATTCTTCATCTATGCTTACAATCCATCAATACTTTTGACATCTTGATTGTCATTTCTATTACTGTATGTTGGTTATTCTGTACACAAAAAAAATCTATTGCATGTCTGTCCATCCAGGGAGAAGGATCCTTCCTCAGTTGCTTTTCCTGTGCTTTCTTTTTTTTTTTTTTTTTTTTTTTCGGGAGGTTTTTGTTATCCGAATCGAGGGTCTAAGGACAGAGGGTAGTATACTGTACAGATTTTAAAGCCCCTTGAGGCAAATTTGTGATTTGAAGTATTGGGCTATAAAGATAAAAAAAAAGAAAAAAAGAAAAACAAACATTTGATGTGACTTGACTTTTAAATAATTGAAAGCACCTGTGTGGGTGTGCAGGGCCTATAAAGGAACACTGGAATATTTTTGGAATGAGAGGATTAACATCAATTGCATCTCTATGTGTTCAGAGATGGTCCAGGATGTGTTTAGCCTTGCTTCGCACAAATACTGGAAACATCACGATGAAACAGTGATGGAAAGTGCTTCTCTGTGTGGGTTGTTTATTTTTATATTTTTGTCTTCATGTGTTTGTTTGTGTTTTTGTCTATATGCTGCATTGCATTAGGTTAATGACACTCTCCCACTGGTACCCTAAAAAATAGAAAAAACAGACAGAAGACACTTCCTCTAGAGATAATTCACACTGACTCTTTATGTTTCATATGTTTATGTTTCAGTATGTCAATCTAACATCTCTCTGAATCAGACATTAGTCAGTCCTGTTTCAGAGCTGGAGGATGACAGCTTGGACAACACTGAAATAACAATAACTGCCAGACTTGTCCACAGACTTCTTAATAGAAATATACTGTCAAACAGCTAGGGGAGACCTGCTTCAAATGTAATTTTTATTTGTGATGGTGACAGGGTTCTAATAGTCAAAAGTATTAGTATAGCACTTTCTGTACCTTTTACAATAGGTACCAACCTCTGTGTGTAAACCTAATTCCCTAGTTTAGTTTAATTAAACCCTCATTACTGTTTTATTTTAGGTTGTAGTTTAAGATGTGAGTCTGTCCATACCTTATTTTGTGGCTTAACTGTGGTTATCCCAGTATCTGAAAATTTACATATTTTTTAACCCAAGATGAAAAAGATATCAAGAAAAATAAAGGTTCACACAAAAATAACTAACAATCAATAAAGAAAATAGCAATATATGACCTTTCACCAAAAAATATAAACAAATCTTAACCATATCTAGATCCCTTTAACCTTCTTGAGCTACTATATTTTACTTATTAATGTACTTCTTGTCTAGCTGTGGATAACAGTGCCAAACAATAAAACAACACATTCAATCCTATAGACTAAATAAACTGGTGGGCCCACACACACTCATACAAGCCAGTGACCAGAAAGGGATATTACCCTGTAAACGTGTGGTGTTCCACAGGGCTCTATTCTTGTTCCCATCGTGTTCTCTCTGTACAAGAGCACATCATTTTTTGATATAATGATGATGCACAGCACATCAAAACATTTACTTTTTATGTTGACATTTTTCAGAATTGATTATTTCCTTGTTGAATAACCCTGCTGTCCGACATCCAGCAAATCAAGTGGCATTTATGTAATAATATATGTAATGTCAAACCTGTTGAAAAAGAGAGAGGGAAGGGGATATCTCGATGTCTGGGCAGGCCAGAGGGTTAGTTTTTAGTAATAGGACTGTCACGTCTTCCTCCTAGCACTAAAGGTCCAGGTAGAACCAACACACATTTACATTTACACACATTGTGTGTGTGCGCGTGCATTCGTAACCATGTTTCACACACATGGAACGGATTGAAATTAAATGTCAGGCAAATACCAGAGCATGAACTCTCCTCCAGATCCGTTGTGAGTGTGTATATGTGTGTGTGTGTGTGTGTGTGTGTGTGTGTGTGTGTGTGTGTGTGTGTGTGTGTGTGTGTGTGTGTGTGTGTGTTTTGTTGTTGTACATGTGCTTGGTGACTTCAAACAAGCCTTGAACAGTGGCCAAGTTTAAAAATAACAATTACGAATCAATGACCCATAACACACTGCATACACAAAATTGAAATTGTTATGACATTTGTTTTATTTAGTGTGTATGAGCCATGCTGAAACACACTAAATAATCCTGCCATTTACTAAATACTCACTGAATGATGGACAAATCTAACATCATTTGAAAGCAAGGTAAGGAAGACTTTACCATGTTATATAAGAAGAGGGACCTTTTTTGTCTCCATGATGATTGTGCACTTAACACATTAGAGTCTGCTGCCAGAAGGTATTGCATTCATAAGCTACGTTGTTGAAATAGAGCAAAAAGTATGGAGTTATATTACTGTCATTAGTCAAGAGCGCATTATTTCAATTTGAGAGCATTTCTCACTGATATTACATTCAGATTTCTTGCTCTCACACCCAAATAGTCACTGCTCGCACTCAAAACCTTGCTCTCACACTCAATTTTCACTGCTCGTGCTTGGATTTGCTCTGCTTGTGCTCAAACTTTCTGCTTGGACTCAGATATGTTGTTGTTTGGACAGATTTCCTGCTCTCAGCTTTGAACCTTCTCCTCGCACTCAGGCTGATTCTGCTCGCTTGCAAAGTTTCTGCTTTCGGATTTCTCCTGCGCGCTTGGATTTTTTTGGCTCTAACATGAAATTAGCCAAATCCCCAGGAACATGGTTAACCAAACGAGGAAAAAATACAAAGTGGGGTCATCACATATACACATACAGTCTGTCATATGTTGTTCAATCTAGCTATACAATAAAGAACATCTATTTGTTTATGGACATCAAGCTAGGCTATATGCTAGCGCCATATGCTAGCTAGCTAGCTAGGTGCTTAAGTTATGTTATTACTCACCCTCGTAGTTGTGGACATAACTTCATACGTCCCTCTTCAAAGCTTTCTCCCGTTTCCTGATGGGTGCAGGTGAAAGTGCGTCGACCATTCTATGCACATTGTTGACATATACTTATAATAAAGCTATAAACGGCGTGGGGATATATAAACTTGGTTACAGAGCAGCCGCCCTCAACAGACGTTCTAAAGTAAAACAAACGCACCCTCAAAGGGGCAGGGATCATTTCATTGGTCAACACTACAGTTGGCATTCTATTGGTTGTTGACTTTTGGCAGGGTTATAACACAAAAAAATCCAAGCGCGCAGGAGAAACCCGAGAGCAGAAACTTTGCAAGTGAGCAGAATCAGCCTGAGTGCGAGGAGAAGGTTCAAAGCTGAGAGCAGGAAATCTGTCCAAACAACAACATATCTGAGTCCAAGCAGAAAGTTTGAGCACAAGCAGAGCAAATCCAAGCACGAGCAGTGAATCTTTGAGTGTGAGAGCAAGGTTTTGAGTGCGAGCAGTGACTATTTGGGTGTGAGAGCAAGAAATCTGAACGTAATATCAGTGAGAAATGCTCTCAAATTGAAATAATGCCCTCTTGACTAATGACAGTACCACAAGATGTCTTGAAGAAGATAATGTGATTTTGGCAGCCAACTTTTTTATCAATAAACACACCGACGGTCCTTGCTCACAGCTGACAAGACAGCTTGTGCGTTGTTAATCAAATCTGATCTAACCACGCACACAGTCCTGATGAAGCAGACAATTAAGAGTGGAAAACTCTTAATTGTCTTAACAAAATATTTTAAGTTTCCAGCATTTACCATTCCGTTGCTCCTTCCGCTCTTCAACCTTTCAGTCTCTTTCCATCCCTTTATTTTTATGTTGATTGCTTCTTTGCTCTCTCCCTCCCTTTCTTCATTCAGAGCTCTTTCAATCCCTCTCCCTCTCTCTCTGTTTCTTGTCTCAATCGCTTGCCTTTCACCCTCCCTCCTGCCAGATGTTGATGACCATGTCCTCCTCTCTTTGACTTGTAGGCACCCACACACACAGGAACACGCACACAGTATCAAAACACAACTGAGTTTACATACGAACACATCTACCGACACAAACACACATACAGTGCACACACACACACACACACACACACACACACACACACTCTCTCTACAGTAGGTTACTCTGTGTCAGCGTCTGTTCTCTGCTGAGAGGCTGTGGGCAGTGTGATGATGTCGAGTTACTCTGGTGATTTTCTGTTGCTGCAGAGATGCTTTCACGACAACAGACCGTGGAATACAAGCACAGAAAACCACGTACAAAAGCAACATGTCAACATGCTCTCTGTTTGGAAGATTCCAGCTCTGTCCTGCAGTTGCCACGCCCCCTATACTTTGCCACTTAGTTCCATCTGTAGTTTACCACACCTGCAATCAATCTGCCTCAATCAGCCACAGACTCAAATAGGCAGCACCTGTGCACACAGCCCTTCCTTTGTTCAAAACCACATGGAGGATCTTTGATGCTGGACATGCTGTGTTTCCTGCTTTGTGTGTGTTATTGCCCTATGTAAGTTCCATAGTTTTACTTGGCATACTCCGAAAGAAAGTGGTGATGTCATTATAAGGCGAGTGCCTCTCCTGTATTCCGGTTTGTGCTGTTAAAGGTGCTGTCTATTGAACAGTTGCAAGTAAATAAGTTTACATTGCTTGTTTGAGTTACTTGAGATATGTGCATTGGAGTAGTTCTATTCATTGTTAGGTTAATAACAGAGCAGATATGTATGTATGTATGTATGTATGTATGTATGTATGTATGTATGTTTATTGTGGCCTTGTTTGTGCCTTTTGTGATGCTAACTATATCCCATATCCTTCCCCCTCAGAAACCACACACTCAAACATGTAACCATACAAACCTGTAACCTGTCTTCTTGATAATGCTTGGAATAAAAGAATTGTGGAATCGAAAGTGATTGGACAAGAACTGTTCTTACTGACACCTCCACTGGTCTCACGCCAGCCACCCATAGCCCTCTACACCTCCTTTTCACTCTCAATTATACACACACATAGATCGAGACCGAGGCTCTTGACTACACCTGTATGTACTTCCTAAACACAGGCCATCGGGTAGAGTTACCCTACTTTAATAAGGACACTCTGACCGTCCTCTGGTTTTATTTTAGGTGTGGGATTCACTTTTTGACCTTTTTTCCACACGTCCCACCAGAGTTAGGAAGATAGAAAGGCAGGGGACAATTTGGAAAAGAGAGAAGAGCCTAGAGCATCCTACAGCACAATCTAAATCCTTACAATTAAGGGGGCATCATGCAAGATATGAAACTACTCTTATTATATGAGATCATAGGGTTCTCCACAAATGTAGTCTTTTGTGATTTTTATTTAATTTTATTACTGTTCAAATGTTTGTATGTTTGAATGTTTTGGTTTATGTGGTAGTATTATCTTTGGGTTGTTTTGTAATATGTGTTTGTCAGTGGTTAGCACTGTTACTGCAGCAAAAGCAGCAAAAAGACCTGGATTTGAATCCTCCAGTCAGGCTGTGGTGGGGCCATTCTTGTGTGAAGTTCACATGTTGTCACTGTGCATGGGTTTCCTGTGGGTGCTTCAATTTCCCCCCCACAGCCCAAAGAAATGCAGGTTAGGTTTAATGGAGACTAGAATTTGCTCCTAGTTGTGTCCGATTAAGTTAATTGTATATACAACCCAAAGTCACAGATATTTAGACCAGTGACAGACAATAAGCGCTCTGTGAGCCAAATCTGGCCAACGAAAGTTGAATCTCTCCTTTACATAGTTTGCATTAGAACATATTTCACAAATCTAAAATATAAATAACAGGCTTGTGTAAATCCCAATAAACAATTTTGTCATGACATCAATTTGCTATATGTTGTAGTCCAACACAGTTAGAGACAGTTATTTTCTGCCAAATGAGTTTTACAACAACAAGCTGCTGTAATTCTGTTAGCACTCACTAGCAATAACACGTTTATAAATCTGATTTATTAGTAAAATATAAACTATATAATACTTTAAAATACTCTAAGAAATAAAACATTGACAATATATAAGGCTGCATCTTCAACTGGCCTGTAGAATCATGTTTGCCACCCTATTGAATAATGCTGAAAAAACTGTTCAGACTACTCCAAAAAAGCCTGAAAGCTGAAAAAAGGGAGAAACGGGAGGGATCCCTTCTCCAGTGTGAGCTGGGATGAGCAAGTATAGACAATTAATGGATAGTATACTTTAATGATTTGTTAAATTGTGCTGGTTATGACATGATTTTGGTGTAAATGTTGTCTGACGTCTTGAAAGTAGCATTATACCCTGCCAATAAATTAATCTGAACTGAGCTGAATTACTAGAAAAAACGCAGTATATGCTGCATGAATAAAGTAGAGATCAGAGAGAAATAAAAAATAAAAATAATAAAACACAACAAAAAGACAAAAAAATGTGCAAGAGAAAAATGTACATGAACAGAGAACGAGAGAATGAGTGCTATGCAAATAATCACAATTTGCGCTGCAGTATGGTGTATGTGAGTTCTATGTGTTATTTATTAGTGTGTGTGTGTACAAAGCCAGTCAGATTAACATTGCATTGAATAATAAAGTCACACTAATCTGATAGCCAGTGGGAGAAAGGGAAAAAAGACAGAGGGAGGAAGAGAATAAAAGAGCGGGGGAGTAATAACACCAATCAGAGAGCATTAGCAGAGCAGAGACCATGCAGTAATTGGAGCTGTGAAGTGTGACTCATCAACAGCTAGCGAGACCTGAGACACACACACCCATTGAAAACCATCAGCCACTTGTACCACTCTCCCTTTTTCTTTCTGTACCGCAATCACTATTCTCTAATTAATTTACACACCTTCTTTTTGTGCACACACACACAAACACACATACATAACCACTTTCTCATATTTAATTTGCACAGAAAGACAATACATGCCTGGATTCTTCACATCTCAATCTATACATACAGACACACATGCAATCACACACACTCTTTCTCATACTCGCACCAACACACCCACATACAGAAATACACACACACACACTTCTTTCCCAGCTTGACATTCTCACTGTTCTGCCAGCTACGCCACATAAGTGCTCCTTCCTGTGCTGCTCGCCCACCTGCTGCATCGCACACCATATTACTGAGAGAGAAAGCATATTTTTAACCTTTCTGAGTGAGAAACACTTAACAAAAATTGCCATTTCTCCTGTGAACGTCAATCAAAATGTCCCCTTTTTCAGCATGCATTTCCTTTCACATAGGGGAAATAGGCCTGTGCAGGTGGTGGACAGGTTGTTGTGCTTGTGATTTTTTGATATTAGTTTAGTACCAAAAGAAAGTCACATTCATGTGATTTGAGTCAATTATTCTACCAACTAAAGTAACGTTTTGATGTTGGTAAAAGAAATTTGTCCCGCATTATAAAAAAAAAAAAATCAAAAGGCAGCTCAGTATGTTACACATTATATCAACATATACGTTTACTTTATTACAAGCTAAGGTTTAGATTTACAAGTTACACTGATACTTAAGCAGGCCAAAAACATAAAAATATGTGAATAATTAATAACCCTAGAAAGGTTGCAGAACTGTGACCACAGACTTTGTTATACCCATCATCAAATATGATGATCCATGTCCAAATATGGATTTAAGGTTTCAAAGGAAATCTCTTTGAGGAAAATAAATGTAGCTTGCACGTTATCATCACAGGCTGTGGTGAGTGCAGAGCTGGAAGTATTTTCCTTTAGACTGTTCCTTAGTCTCTTTATTGGCACTGGGGCCCATCACTTTCTGTATCCATAGGCAAAGCAGAAGTGCTAACATGCTAACATGTGCGATCTATCAACATTCTAGCCTTAATGGCTTAACTAAAGTTTTAATTTGTACCAAGGGCCTAGTCTGGAATTCAATTCCTACTATTTTAGTAAACTTTTACTTGAGCTTTTGTAAAAATTTATAACTTTTAGTACCATTTTACTGTGTAGCTATTATGCTCCTGAGATTTGAGGTTTACTTGTCAAGGGAAGCCATACAATAGGCTTCTTGATTGATTTGGGTCTACACATGTGGAGTGACTGTTTCTTTCTGTATTTCTTTCTTTATTAGGATCCCCATTAGCGCTAGCATAAGCATTATCTATTCTTCCTGAAGTCCACACACACATACAGTCAAACACACTTATACTCACAAAACAAGCAAAACAGCTCATCTCATTGAATTTAACAAAGCACAGAAAAGAAACAAAAATGTCATCATTAGGCCAAACACAATATTACCAATCAATCACAATTCCTCTAGAATTCAATTTGCATTTATTTTTTTACGTTGGTCATAGAAATAAATAGTGATTCTCAATAAACTAATTATCTGAATGATTTTAAATTATATATGTATCCATCCTGCGCTTTCACATTTTGCCAAGGGGCAAAGAATGACAAATTTAGGGTTTTTATTAAGATTTTTTTCTGTGATTTATCTACATGTGTATTTGTATTTTGGTATTGAGCAGATGTAGGAAGAAAAAATAAAGTACAGCCAAAAATGTTTTTATTACGCAACCAAACTCTTTCCTTGAAAGTTGTAAAGGTGTTATGAAATTGCCTTAGAGTATGTGTTATTAAAATGTACAGGTTTGAAAAGCCTGTGTGAAACACACTTAATCGAAATGACATGAAACCCAAAGTTGATATTTGGCCAGGGTTGACACTTTAGTAGTATATATCATTGCAGACAAATCAGCAAAACCGCCATTTAGCTTCTTTCCAGCAGTCAGTTATAAGCTCTCTGAATAAATAAACAACATTCCAAAAATCCTTCATGTTTCGGAGTTTAGTTTAACGTTTCTCTTCAATAAAAGGACGGGCACTTTCTGATGCTGCTGTCTGGTCATGGCTTTCATGTACTTGCTGCATGATGATTGAGGCTCTCATCCGGCTGCGTCTCCACAATACTCAGTTGCAAACTTTCATTTCTCTGCTCACTTTCTTCCGTCTCGTCTCGTCTTTCTCTCCTGTCCGTCTTGCCCCGATTACCTCCTTTGCCCCTGTCCACTCTTTGTTCCCCATCAATGCCTTGTGCCTGATCATTAAGATGCACTCCATCACTTTGTTCCATACCATTTCCCGCCCCTGTTTTATTTGTACATCCTGGCTCAATTCTTAGTGTTCTCAGATTGACACTAGCCTTGATAAAGTAGTTCTCCAGCTCTGCCACAGGTCCCTTATCAGAGAACAAATGGTGCAGGTATGCCTGGGCGTACTGATCTGACGTGATAAGGTCCAGGTTAATGGAGGACACAGTTGCCGAGGTGGTATCCAGTCCAGAGATGCTCCTTCTTCTCCCTGTTAAGTTCAACTTAGTTCAGTTAAATGCAACTCGATTGAGAAATGCATAAGCCGTTTCCTTGGTTATTTCTAGAAAGTCTACCTGTCTCTGTCTTGATAGCGGATAGAGGGATGGTCACACTCTTTCCTGTCTCTCTGTCTGTCACAGTGAGTCCCGTCATGGATCCCTCCTCTGGCACCTCGCTGGAGGGGTCACATGATGACAGACCCCCTCGACATTTCACGACACACACTGAATTAGACTTATAACGCCTATAATGAAGAGATGGGGGGATGACAGGATAGAATTGGGAAAGAACAGACAATTTATAAATGCATTCATTAATTTAGACAGAAACCTGGATTCATCATTGCAACATTACAGTGATGAGATGTTGCAAGCTTAATGGGCGAGGGCCTGTCTGGTGGTTGATGAAGAAATTGTAATGTTTTGGCTTTCATGTTTTTTTCACATGCTGTTGATTCTGTCATGATTTCAGCTATTGCCTGTCTGACTGGATATTTTTTTTACTGTACGCAGCAACTCTAAATTGTAAGCTGAAGGTTTAGGGCTAGACTTTTATGACAGTCTGAAGTGCTTTTTGTGTGTTTTTCCTGTCAAATTTGGTGCAGGCTGAAGCGCTTGACTCCTGTCAGTATGCTTTATTAGGCTCCTGCTCTGTGTGTTTGCTGTCTGACAACATGGTCTCAAAATCTTCAGTGTTTGTAGTTGACCGTATGCTGTGTAGTACACTTCCTGCATAGGTTGTCCACCTACAGTCTCCAGCTCTACCAATCATAATCAGTTAAATTAGACTCCATGGCACGGTGAATGGCTCACGCAACTGTATTTTTTGCTGGCCAAAGATGTTTAATTATTAAAAATAATAATGCACTGCTACTACTATTATTTCTAGTCCTAGTTCTATTACTTTTATTGTAAATATAATTGCCACTGTTCATCATACCAACTGCTATAATTATTATGAATCATATTTCTATCATATTTCTGTATATATGTATCTGTGTCTCTGTGTCACACCCGGCAGCGGCAGATGGCCGCCCACCAAGAGCCTGGTTCTGACGGAGGTTTCTGCCCGTTTAAAGAAAGTTTTTCCTCGCCACTGCCGCAACAAATGCATGCTCTTGGGGGGGGAATAGTTGCGTATTTATAAATTACAGAGTGCGGTCTAGACCTACTCTATCTGTAAAGTGTCCTGAGATAATTTATGTTGTGATTTGACACTATAAATAAAATTGAATTTAATTGGTTGATTGGTAGATTGCTGCCACTAATGTATTACCTGTAAGCAGGTATGATCTGGGTGAGGTCTTCCTTGTATTGATCCAGTGCAGCCCTTGCAGCCAGCGGCTCAGCCTGGCCCTCGAAACCAGCCAGATGAACCAACATCTGGGTGTGAAATGCTGCTCCACTGGCCCAGTGCCTCAGAGACCTGGAGGAACAGATAGTGTAAGAACATAACACCCCTCATGACCACTAACCAGTGATCAGTCTTCTACTACATTATACTGAATAGTACTCTGCTCTCCTCCATGCAACAATTTGGTGTTCTACTCTATTAGGGTTTCTCCAGGTTTGACCAAATCAAATTTAAGACTAGTTGAGACCATTTTAAGACCATTATGAATGAAATTTAAGGCCTATATTACAATATATAAAAAGTCAGATGTCAAAGTCCGGAAACATTGTCTGAAACAATTCCCAGATTTTTCCCATTGACATTATAGGACTGGTGTCAAGATTGGCTGCAAAATAAGTTGCATGATGGTCTCATTTGTAGTCGTAATACAGTGAATTATATTTGGACTAGCGACAGAAAGAACTACAACACCACACAATTAAAAAAAAAAAAAAAAAACATTCTAAAGCGCTGCAGGAACATTTCAGTGAGCATTAGAAGTAGTGTTACAGTGACGTAGGAAAATGAAGACCTGTTTAAAACTATTTAAGACCTAGGACACAATACTTACTTAATGTATAATGTTGATTTTGAAATTTTAGACTTTTTTTAGACTGTTTAAAGACCCCGCAAAAAACCATGTCTATACTGTGTGACATTAGACCCTGTGCAACAATTCTTCCACTCCCCTGTATCCTCTACTCCACTGTGCTCAACTGTTGCTAGAAAAGTTATGCTTACTTTTCTTTTAGTGTTAAACTATTTGCTTGAAGTAAATGCTAACTATTTCTGCCTCTCATGAGATAATCATGAGAGCCACTGACCTTGTGAAAAGCACAGAATGCCCCTGAGGGCAGAGCGCATGTGGAGATGCTGGGCCTGACCAGAGATAATTAGACAGTATCTCCTTTGTAATACACTCCCTGATTATTAGAAAAAGACACTGCTGTGAACACATAGTCAGTCATTTTGTCTGTACTTACTGGGTGCTGTACAATTGACTCCGCTTAAAAACTAACTTTAAGACAACTTCAGTGATTTTTGTCCATTCTTTGACAAATAATGATCCTAACAGCTGTACTGTATTGTCTCACCTGGAGTCACAGTCTCCCCCCAGCAGACAGGTCTTCAGCTGGGTGAGGGTGAGGCTGAGCTGGGCCTCAAGTCTAATGGAGTCTTGGATCAGCCTGCTTTTGTCACTCAGGTTGATCCTGCAGCGCTTCAGGTACTCCTCCATCACCTCCTGGAGCTCCCAAACTCTCTGCTGGAGGTAGAAATGAATGCATAGAAATTGCAGTATTGCAGTTCTGGCACAGGTCTTGATAACTGGATTTGGGGTAGTAGGGCTGCAACTAACGGTTATTTTTAGTGACGATTCATCTGTCGATTATTTTTCTCAATTAATCGATTAGTTGTTTGGTCTATAAAATGTCAGAAAATGGTGAGATGTGATCAGTGATCGATCAATGTTTCCCAAAGCCCAAGATGACATCCTCAAATGTCTTGTTTTGTCCACAACTCAAAGATATTCAAATTACTGTCACAGAGGAGAGAAGAAACAAGAAAACATTCACATTTAAGAAGCTGGAATCAGAGAAGTTTTATTTTAATTTCATAAAAAATGACCTATTATCAAAATAGTTGGCGATTAATTTAATAGTTGACAGCTAATAGATTAATCGATTCATGTTTGTGGCTCTAATTTGGGGATTCATAACTATCCTAAATGTTCAGTATCCCTTCATCACTTAGTTGTTAGAATAAATCAACATTTAGCAGGCTTGTCAAAAAGAAAATTGGCTGAAATGTCTCAGTAGATATATACAGGAATATACTTTCATACTATATCAAGCAATCTTTTTACTTATTCCCCTCATTATTTTCTATCAGAGGCTTTACCTGGCATGATGATGACCCCGCTGACTTCCCTTTCACACCTGATGACGATGACGAGTAGGCCATGTCCATCACCATAGTAACCACCAATCCCACCAGGCCGGCCAGGCGTGGCTCATCTGAAAAGGATGCCAATCGGCCAATCAGATCCTTCAGGTAGGTTGGCGCCCTCTTCCCAATGTCGCCCTGTAGCTGGGTAAGAATGAATGAACACAAATGTCCATGCTTAAACGGTAACAGAATTTCAGCATACTGCCTCTTACTATCTGTCTCAATAAAATAAAAATGCGAGGCTAGTTGATTTCTCACTCTTTAAACTGCATTTTGTCACCATCCTATTGCTCCTTTTGGCCACTGTATTGATTTTGCAACCTCTTTACAATCCACAATAGGACCACATTTCTAATACTGAGTGGTGCATCATTGTTTGGCACAATGCTCTTTCTTAACCATCTCAAGGCAACATCTTTCTTTCCCTTCATGTTCATCTCCATCTGCACTGCCTGACTGAACAGATGATTTAAAGGGGAAATCAATGAGCAGTTGGTCCGCTCAGTCTATTTCAGAAGGAACAGATCACCTCGTGTTTTGTAGTATGTTTTTGCTCATATTAAGCATCATTATCACTGATCTGTCACACTTTCTTTTCATTCTTTTTTATTTATTTTAATTGAAAGAACAAAAAGGTACATTGCCAGTATGTACATACACAAAAGGTCACTACCAGAGGTGTACCTACATACACCTAATGGCCCTGACACACCAACCCGATAATTGGCCGTCAGTCTGGCGAGGTCAGTGACTCGAGTCTGTTCGGTGTGTTCTGTGCCGTCGTCCGTCTGAGGAGCTGTCGGCCTTCATTTTGGCCGACCTGACTTGCTGGGTCGGAGGGCGGGCAGTCGGACTCACTCCACCAATCAGATTGGTGCACCAATCTGATTGGTGGAGTGCTAACCTGAAAATAATGAGCGGGATGAGCAACGAACGCCTCTCAAAATCTGACGAAAATCTTTTAAACTGACCTTGGTCGATCTGAAATGAAGACAGATTCAGCAACTGCATGGCCTATTTCTCGCTTAAAATGTTTTCAGAAACACGTTTCTATTTTCGTAAAATACAAGATCGTATTTCGAACAAGCCGCCATCACTATCGGCTGGAGAAGCACAGAACGTACGCTCAAGACGGCGTCGCTTCGGTGTGTTCCAAGGCACTTTTTGGACCTCGGGGAGCCAACTGATCAGCCCGACTGCCTTTTCTGCTGACGGTCAGCCGTCAGGTTGGTGTGTCAGGGGCTTAATACACATTAAATCAAATGTATCATAGGTAGGCTTACATGGGAAATTTATCAAACACAAAATCAGTCTTAATTGACTAATTAATCTTAATGTCTCATAGTGTTGCCGTATAGGTTCAGTTCTTTAAAAAAAAAAAAGTGTTCAAAGTTTGGTTTGGAGTCTGCCCATTTCTTCTTGTGAATGTGGTATTTTCCCAGTTAAAGATTATATATTGTACAAAATCTCAATCATCTCATTGCCTTCAAAACAAATAATTATGTCTTTATCCTCAAATTGAATTGATTGGCTAGTTTTCCTTCTTATAAGATGTTGAACATCAACCCCAAATACTTTCTTTTCACTCTCATTAACCTGCTGTAGTTGTTCCTGGAGGCTGGCGGCCTGGGAGTCAAGGCTCTCATCGTGATTGGCTAGGAGAAGAGGGTGGACAACTCCGAGGACAGGTACGGCACCGCCCTCCAACATGGCATTGTAGAGGAGAGAACCAATTGCATCCTTCACCTGAGAAAGCTCTTCTTCTGATGAGAACAGCTGGCCCATAATGGTATTCGTATTTGTGTCCTGTGTTTAGTGACAAGCCAGTAATTTCGTATTTATGGCAGCATCTGAAGAATAGAAAAGAGAAGAAAAAAAAAAACCTCAACCATAAGTAATAGGTAATGGAGTATAAATACTAAACCTTTAGCATTGACTATCTGGTGCTTATAGTGAATCACATACTCAGATAGTGTAATTACAATCTCCTATTTTCTTTTTTACTTAATATAAACAGGGTTCAAATTAACTTTTTCATCCACCAGCCAAATGGCTAGTGAATGTTCACATTTTAACAGCCACTCAATAGATCCCCATTGTTTTTTTGGCTGGTGAATGAAGCAAGCCACCAGCCACTTGCATATTTGACCAGCATGTGGCTGGTAAATGGTGCTAATTTTGTAACCCTGAATAGAAACATCTAAATTAAACTATGACCTTAAGGGTTTCAATACAAGTTGTTAATATCTTTAGAGTCTACACAACTCAAGACACAAGCAAACTATAATTCATCATAAAAGCAGGACGAACAATTTTCAAAATACCTCCAAAATAGCACCGTCAATTTTTACACTGACGTTCCAACAGCATTTCAGTCACATCTAATCTCTCTGTAGAGTTGTCTCTGCCTCTGTCTCTTCACCGCCCCACTTCCCCGGTAGATGCTAGATCGGATCCGCTAGAAGTGTCGACGTCACGGGACGTGCCTCGTGGCCCGCATTTTTCTGCCTCTGATTGGCTTACCTTGGTATTTTTACCCTAACCCTAACCAATCCCCACTCCCCATGCCTAAACCTAAAACTACGACTAGCGGATCCGATCTAGCATCTACCCACTTCCTCCTGTGCCCACCCAACCAGCTGCAGTGAAGAGATTACCCAAGACAACACAGCAGCAGAATGTAGCCGAGCAGTAAACCTACACCTCCCCCTAGCTGCAGTGACCAAGAAATGCAGTTAGGCTACTATGAATGCTGGGTACAGTCAGTATGGATGTCAGCCTGTTAGGGTTTGTCTCAGTAATCTCCATCTGAGACAGTTTTTGTTGCCTCTTTTCTGTTGGTGCGTGGAGAATTAAAACCTCTGAGAATAGTGATTTTGCACTCTCTCTTGTAGTGCTATCTTTATGTGAATGCATGGTAGTGAAATTAAACTAATTATCCTTGTGCTTAGGAGACTCCCTGGAAGACTCCACAGGTCCTGAATGAAAGTAATAGCTGCAAACTCGTTTTCACTCGGCTGTGTTAAACATTGAAAAACTAGGCCAAGGGCTTTCAGCTTTTTTATTTAGCTAAATGGAACAGTGGCCTTGGTGGTGGTGTGATGTTGACTTTTTTTTACATGATAAGATATGGTGCAAAGGGATTTGGGATTTTATGTAGTGTGAGAGATGTTCTTTGTTAACTGGGACAAGGGCTTGTGTGCACTGTCAGGCCTCCTCAGAGTTTTGTGTGTATTACCAGCTGTAGCTAAATGAAATCACCCACACTGTGTTTGAGCCTGAGCTCAGGATAACGTGCATGTCTTCATAGCTGTTTAATCCTTTCGATTAAACTTTGCTAGACCATCCTCCTCATACTGTCACCTTTTTCACAGTCAGTTTCAAACCATTATTTTATTTTATTTCTAACTGGTGTGTGAGCAATTATAGCTGCTTATTAGTCCCTTAAAGTTGTCAGAGACCAAACCAGAGCTCAAAGAGAGTGAATGTTGAACTTACATTCATCAGGTGGTCAGAAACACGACTCCAAATTAATGCTAATGTTCCTCCGTAACTGCTAGATGGGCAACAAAGCAATTTTTTGCTAACATGAGCCAACTTTAAAAGGTGACAACATGTTGTGTTGTGCAACGTGTTGGCGGACCCCAAGTGACCAGCAGACTTATCAATGCAAGTATCTTTTATTCCAGCAAGGACTCAAGAATGTCACATCAAGTTGTTGGCAAAGGTATGGGCAAGGTACTGTTGCTACACACGTGCTGTTCTCCAGCCCCGTTTTACAAGAATATGGGACTGAAATAAGCTAATTACACACTTGTTCAGGTTTCAGAGTGCCAGAGCATTTATTTCTGGGTAGGGCAGCTCAGTTACTCTCTCACCAATCTGATAAATAGCTCTTTGGAATTAGAGTAGCAGAATGTAGCAGATAACCTAACTTGGCTGTAACCAACTGCACCATAAATAGGAAAATAGGCCATTTTGAAAGTAGACATTTTGACATGAAATGAAAGCACAGGTGTATATATAAAAAATAAAAAAAATCTCCTGGCTGGTACACTTGAAAAAAAGCCACCGTTAATGTTATTAGTAACACTTGGGACAAGACAAAATGCCTGCTGGGAAAAAGGCCTATGGAGATTATAACTCATAGGATAAGGAGTTTGGTGAATTTATGTTAATTAAGATAAAGAAAACATAATATCCGGGGTACACATGGGAAGTAATTATTGAAATGGATAATATAAATAGAGTGGTTTTTTTTTTTAAATAACAACTTGTGTGAGCTAGAGGCACCTTGGTGTGCTCACTTATTTATGGTTGGTATACCAAGATGTCATAGTGAATTTGACAATGACATGTTGATGTTTAAAAACGTCAAGGCGGTGAAGCTTCACACAGTAGGCATGAAACAAACCGCACATGGACCAACACACACACACACACACACACACACACACACACACACACACACACACACACACACACACACACACACACACACAGATGTCTCCTCATTTCTCCCCATCCTGTCTGCTTTCCATCCGCCTGCTCTATTTTACTTCTCCTGTTATTGGTGCTGGGATTGTGTGTGTCTCTCTCGTTCTCTGTCTCACTCCATGGATGGCTGTTTTGACACACTTTACACTTCTCTGAAAGCAGTAAATGTTTAAATGACCTTGTGTCACACACACACACATCAGCACTCAGAAATGAGCAGGGATGCACACATATACTGTACATGGTTAAATGGGGAGAATTCACTGCTCCTCTTGCTTTCGCTCTGATTTGTTTCGCTCTGTCTCTTTGTAAAGGTCTAATTTCCATCTGAGAGTGAAGTGAAGATGAAAGGAAAGTAAAGGGGAGGGTGGGAAAGAGATGAGAGAAGAGAGAAAAAGGAAATATTAGGTAAAGAGAGAATAGAAGGGTGAGACAAAGTAAAGGTGATGTTGATAGAAGAGAGGAGTTAAAGGAGAATGGCAGATGGACTCAACTTACCTTAAAAAACACACACACACACACACACACACACACACACACACACACATAGTCTGGCCTTCTAAATGACAGGCCACTTGAAACCATACTGAATATAAATCATCACATACAGAATGTATACTTTTACAAGATAATACCACTTGAAGTTTATTTTTTTTAAATTAGAAATTAAGATGATTTATTGAGGTAGTGGGTTGAAGTGTCTGTATACACTATGTCTATGTGTGCTTGTAAAGACAGCGGAAGTTCACCCTATTTTGTCATTTGGACCGATACATTTCAGGATCAGTGGGAAATTGTATACCGAACATTGTTGCGTGCTAAGCATGTTCATATATTTTTCCTTTTCCGTCCATTTCTTTTATCTCTATTCTGTGCCTCTTTCCCCTCATCATCATGTCCCCTCTTCCATCCTCCATCTTCTGTATCCTCCTCCCTCTGTCTGATCATTTATGCAGTGTAGAGGATGATAAAAACAGGTTTAATGTACAGTAATACATCACGCCATGGCTGGTGTGCCAAGCGGCATCCATTTTGTGAAGTGCTCATGTAGCAGCAGGCTAAATACAGCAGGGCTAATTATTGCAAATGGCAGCTGTTAAAAGGAGTATTAATGTCTCCTTTCTACATGGATACGTCCAATATTATGGGCTGATAGACGTTGGGTCAGGGCATTCCACCAGACCCCCTGTCCTAATTGCCTTCATCCCTGACGACACACCAGGGCCAAGTACAGCAGAGGGTGACCAGGGGGAGGAAAGCCAGGGCCATGAGAGAGAGAGAGTGAAAGAGAGAGAGAGAGAGAGAGAGAGAGAGAGAGAGAGACTAATTAAAGATGTTTTAGTCTTCCAGTCAGGATTAAGTGAGAGATGGCTGAGCTCAGCAATTCACAAGTACTAAAACACACACACACACACACACACACACACACACAGAAGATAATTGCTAAATACATTGTTTATTTTATTTAAACTGTGAATGAAAATTATTTAACTCTGAAATGAATGACAACATATTGTTTAAACACTTTTGAAATGAAGTTTGGACACAGCTTATTGTCTATGGTAAGAGAGACCCCTACTGGACAAGCAAGGCCAATACTAGTCACTGCAATCTGAAGACGTAGTTCCGTTTCCGGTGTAAACAAACAACAAATATGGCGACGTTAAGAAGGTATGGCGAACTTCTACGAGACATGAGAGTTTGTTGACATTGAACACATTATTCTGCATAATGACTGACGCCAGAAGCGAGGCGAGTTTAGTTCGCTACTACTGCACCGCCGGCAACGGGATGGAGCGTTTCTTAATCGACGAGGTGAAGCTGAAGCTGGCAGCGGAAGATGTAAGTGGGTTTTTTTGTCAGCAGCCTACGAGCAAAGAGAGACAAACCAACATTTGCATCGGCTGTTAATAAAAAACTCCATTCGCCATACGTTAATTTTTTAGAGAACTTGATAGACAGACGTGTGAAAGATGCCCTTTTGATTTGTAACCTGTGTTTAAACCTAAACCCATTTAAAATATGTTGTCAGACGTTGGCTGAATATCCAGTTTTAAAAGAGTTTTTTGTTCTACTTTATAGGCTACTCCACTACAGTTCAGAGGCAAACATACTCTTCTTCATTTATTTGATTTAGTTTAGATAGCCTACTTTCCAAATATAGATTATGAAATATGATTCAAAACAAAAGATATATCAATAACACTTTATTCATCCCCAGGGGCCAAGGACATTCACAAATTACCCAGCAGTATTGCAAAATATAGAATTACATACCTAGGCTAAAATTAGCCCCACCTTTACCAGTTGCAATATTAAAGTTATTAATGCATGCAATCATGATCCAATAATATAATATGCATTATATTAAAATGGGCTATTCTGCAAAATGAGTATTTTTTAATATATTCTGATCCTAATACTTTACATTTAAAATGCATGGCTTTTTATTGAAACAGTAGTTCTGCACTGTGATGTTACTTTTACTTAAGCAAAAGATCTGAGTTCTTCTTCCACCACTGCTTGTTTTGGTAAATAATGAGATTGGCTCAGTTTTGCCCATCGTCTTTTACTTTCCCTTTTAGCTTTTAGTTATTCGTTTAATTTCATTCTTTTCTGTGATGGCCCTGCCCCAATATCAGCCATAACTACAGCAGATAACTTCTGAAACAAAATTAATACAATTAGGTATATATAAAGAAATCTCCTGCTACCTTTTGCCTGGCTGGAACACAGGCTTTTCCAATGTTATTATTATATTATGTTATGAAATCTCTTACCTATCAGAATGTGTGCTCAGTAGCGCCGTCTACCCGCCGAAAATCAGTTTGTTACTTTGTGGGAAAAATCGGATCAGTGCAGAGGCATTAAAAAAAACTCAACGTGACATCATGACTTTGCGTTAACATACACGCCACTTTCTAAAGCCAAGTGGCACGTTATCTGTACGCATTTTGAGCTATCCGCATGTATGTCTACGCCGTATACAGCAGACGGGTTGAGACTGATCTCAATAAGTGGCTTATGTATGACACGCCAAAATGGCATACGAATTGGCGTGTCATACATACGCCACTTATTGAGATCAGTTATCAAGACACATAATCGCTTTTCGGACGGTTGGGTTTAAGAAAAGCACAAAGCAATGGTTGGGTTTAGGAAACGTGACATGTGGGACACGATCCCCGGTCTCCTGGGTGAAAGTCCACTTATGGAGATCAGTCTGAAAAAACTATATAAAAATAGTGTTCTTTTCACTGTTAGTTTGCTGTTACAGGTCATTTATGATCATCAGATGAAAAATTACACAGTTTCAGAAACATTCAAAATTTACATATAGTCACTTTAAGTTAAAAAAAAAAGTAAAACTTTTGTTGTTGTGTTTCCAGGTGTGTCAGATGCCAGGTAAAGTGTTGTTCAGCTCCTCGGTGGGGATCAACAGAGTCAGTGAGCTCAAGACTGCAGAGAGACTCTTCCTCCTGTTGAAACAAGACTTGCCTGTGCAGCTATCTGCTAACACCAACCCAGGTACTAGCCTGACCCGTTGAATGCACATATACATGTAATACAAAACATGGGGAATACCTTGGCAGATATTAAATTGTATGCCTGTCTTTCAGTTCTTGTGCACCTTAAAAGTTTAAACTCATAATGGCGTCTTTATAATGATCCTTCCAAACCACTGAAAGAAGAAATCCCCAAATGGAAACAAAACCACCATAAAAATGCAGTGCCTAATTGCCTTAATTTTGTATTGATTTCAGTGTTGTGTGCTCTGTAATGTTCATAGCAAAAGCAACCTCTGTGCTGCAGTCCAGAGTGTTGGGTGACAAGAATCATTGGACCAGTGCTGTAATGACGTGGAGCCACCTGCAGGGGGAGCTGGAAGGCAGAAGGACTACTGTCAACCCACCAGGCACTGCCCTGGAAGTGACAATGAAGAGGGAGGAGGGGAGCAGGATTGAAGAACAGAGGGGAAAGGAGGAGGAGAAGTGCGATGAGGAAAAGAAGAGTAAGAGAGAGACAGCACAGAGAGGGGAAACGTCGAGCGGGGAAACCTGTGGAGCGGAAGCCCAGATACTGGAGAAAAAGAGAAAGAGGGATTCTGAAGAAAAAGAGTCTAATAGTGACAAAAATGCAGAGAAACCGAGGACATCTGAGAGAGAAAGAAAGAGACAGTACAAAGATGATGATGAAGAGGGGAGGAGGAAGGTTATGGAGCTTAATAGCTGTGGACAAAATGGAAAAAGAGAAATGATATCGGACACAGATTTGTATAGCAGTGGATCAGTTTGTGTCAATGCAACACCAGAAGAAGACCACAATCTGGAAAGAAGCTGCATGAAGATGGATGACATGGCAAAGGGCTTTGCTGTGAAAAATGTGGGACATGGTAATAAAATAATTGTGTTTCTTTTTTTTCTTCAGTTTTTAATTCAACATTTATATTTAAAAGGCCTTTTATTTCTGTTGTTGATTTTGTTTTGTGTTGCTTCCCTTCTGCCTTGTTGTGTTTGCCTTCGTATGATGAAGAGAAGACTACCGGAGGAAGAGATAAGACACTACTGCAACCCAGCAGGATCAAACCAGAGCCTTCTTCTCCTGACCCGGTCTCTTTTAGAATTAGCTGCAAATGTACTGGATCTCTGTCACGATACTTCAATACACAGGTAGTGGAAATTAAAAATGCACATGACAAAGTCAGAATGTTGTCACTGGCAATCATACGTTTAGGCTAAGAAGTAATAAAAGACATAAAACACAAATAAGTGTATATTGTGTTCAGAGGTGTATTGTGTGTTTGCATATTGTATCTAATATAGGAGGTGAGCAGAGTGATTGGAGTAGGCCTGAGCAAACTGCTGGGCTGGAAGACTGACCTGAAGAATCCACAGCTGGAGGTAAACTTTGTTTTATTGTATTAAAAATCTTCCTAGTTGTTTTGATTTGTGCCTAGCTAGTTCAAAAGATAATATTCTGGAATGCCTTTATGGGCCTAACGTGTGATATTTTCCCTCTTTGGATAATGGTGTTGGCAGATAATCTCGGCTGTCTTGCCTTTCTTTTCGAATGCAATGTAATTAGTTGTTGATTGATTTTTTTTTTTTTATATATCTGCAGGTAAATGTAAATTTGAGTGATGACCACTGCCTGCTGGGGATCCCACTAACCAGGTTATTGACAGAAACTCTTTCTCTACATTTTAGCACTTATTACTTATGACTGTCCATCAAAGCCTGCTTAAGAAGCAGACATTGAACAGAGCCAGTCGGTAATAACAACACGCAATCTCTGCTGCACCTTAGGCTTTCGATCATTTGTATTCCTTACTGCTTTGTACCATTGTTGTAGTTTCTATGGTTTCTTGGTGTTGTGGCCAGTCGCCTCACTGGGTATCCAGAATCAAAAGTCACTCACCAACAGCAAGTGCTGCTGTATGTTCCCCAAATAATCCCAAAACATTACTGAAAATCAGCTGCAGGGACTGCAGATGAAAAATAGCCTTCTGGCTAACTGGCATATTGACAGAAACCTGTATTAATATGCACTGTCCCTGTAATAAATAAATAAATAAAGTCTTAGAAACCTAGTGGATTTGGACATGGTGGTGGGTTATACACCTTTTACCATATTGCATCTGTATTTCATTTGATAAGCAGTCATAAATAATGGGTGTCCCGTCTCTTTCCTTCAGGCTACCTCTGGCTCACCGGAGCTACATTAAAACCACAGGACTGAGATCTACTGTAGCCTGGGCTATGGCATCATTGGCTCAGATACAGGTACTAACACGCACAGGTGCTGGGTGCCTGCTGCTGTATTCTTTATTTATGGTTTGTACATTTATGACTTCTGAGAACCATGAGGAAACTACTTTATCATCTATATGAAAATCAGAAGGCATTATTCAATTATGTAAGCAAGGGACTTCTTTTTGTCTTTGTTGTAGAGAGATCTTTTGCCATTTAGAGTTTTTGTTTGTTTTACCAACACCCTAAAAAAGCAAGGCAGGTTTAGACTCATTAAATGTGACACTTGAGCCTTAAAGCTGCTACACTAAAGCTGTCCTCATTTTCAAACGTTTAGCATGGTGTTTGTTGTCTATAACATGACCGTCTGTGTGACTGTGATGCAATAGTGCTCTTCAGTCACTGTATGCGTTTGACCAACTGTATGTGCTGTATGTCATCTTCCCAGCCAGGCTTCCGTGTGGTCGACCCAATGTGTGGGGTGGGAACCATCTTAATAGAAGCAGCACAGGAACATAAGGTCAGGACAGAAATCTACAGAGCTGCTGTATATATGTCAAGTGTAGAAAAGTCGGAATAGTGAACTTTTTAGGATTTGGAATTGGACAAAATGTATAAAACATTTGAAAAATGGTTCAGTGATTGTACACATAGCTACACATTTTATACAGTTGTTGACCTGATGTTTGTTTCTCACGTATTGCCTAAAAAAATTAAATAATAAAAAAGCACTAATACAGTCTAATTGTAATATTTCCTAGTCACAATTAGTGCACCTTTTTTGGTTTTTGACATGATTTAATACATTTTGTTTATTGATTACTTTTAATTTGACAAATCAGGTCTTAACGGAAATATCAAAAGAAGTAGAAAGATTAAAACATAAGTGTAATTTTTAGAATAGTATATACTGTGGAGTGCAATTGGAACACTACTACTATAATACCATGTATCACTCTCAATGTGATCTCCAGGCTTCCCATTTTCTGGGTATGGACATTGATGACGGACAGCTGCAGAAGGCCAATGAGAATGTAGAGTATGCAGTGCTGGGAAACAGGATACACCTGCTGAAAGCTTCATCTATGAGTAAGAAACATGCACAAAATGATCACTGAAATAATCTTAGATGTTTGTCATTAAACCTTTTTATATTATATTTTTTTCATTAAGGTAATGCTCATATCCAGAGAGAGCTACAGTTGGTGTCTCAGTAAAATTAATTTCTGGGTAGGAGTTTTATGGTACAGCTGTGTATACAAATTAACAGTCAAATAGTTAAAGGCCAAACGTACAGTATTAATACATTGCTTTTTTGTAAAAGGGGAAATATTTGCCTTTTAGAAAACTGTCACATGAACAGAAATATAGCTCAAATTGAAATACATTGTGAACAAGCATTGTCAATGTGCCACACTGTTACAAATGTTGTGATTAATCTCTTGCATAAATGTGATCATTAATCCCAGATGATAATGCAATTCACTTAATCCATATCTAGCTTTTAGAAATTGCTTTTATTTAGCTTTGATTGGGATCTGGGGATCCAAAGCTGCATGTTTTTGATGGGAATAAGTGAGTGGGAGGTGAGAGTGAACCCTGCTGTTGTGTATTAAATTAACTCTTGGCTTCCATGTCCTCTGTGTGCGTAGTGCTGCCTCTGCCCAGCGCCAGTGTAGATGCTGTAGTCTGTGACCTGCCATTTGGCAGGAAGTTTGGCACCAAAACAACAATGGCTGCCAACCTGCCACTCATCCTCACTGAGATGGAGAGGTTTGTGCCTCTGTGTGTCTGTTTCCATCGCTTCCTTTAGAATTGTTTAGTGAATCAGAAAATGTTACTAGTGGTTTTGTGTGTGTGTGTGTGTTATTACACACACACGTTTTGTCATTTTGTCTTTTTTAAAGTAAAACAAGCTCTTTTTTTATTAATTCACTAATGTATTTTGTAAAAGTCCTCAAATAAGCTTGGAAAAATATTGTCTGTCCACAAAAAAAGAGCAATACCTACAGTTAATTGAATGAATGTTTGTGTGTTTAGAATCCTCTGTATAGGTGGTACCCTGGTTCTCCTTCTGAGTCCTCAGTTGTCTTGTCTCCTGAAAAAACTCCTGGCACAGAAAGACTCTGGACCAACGTCTAAACAGGAAACAAAGCCTCAAACCGGGATACAAGACTGCCCATCTCCTTCTCCATCTTGCTCAAAGCAGCAGACACTCCATATCCTCCAGGGGGTCAAATCCCCACCTACCCAGAAAACAGACCCTTTGTCCGTGCTACAACACAGTCTGCCTCCCCCTCTCTCCACCCTGAAGCACCAGGCAACTCTTAGAGTCAGCTTAGGTGCAATAGATGGACTTATCCATAAATATGTCAAGACGGAAACTTGATTAATGTTGTTGGAAGTTACATTTCAAAGTAATTTACCTTCTTTTTGTTACTTGTCATGAAAAATAAGTAGCCACACATCATTAGGACTACAACTACAACTGCCAGTACTGCAATTGCAAAACATATGAAGAAAATATATATATATATATATATATATATATATATATATATATATATATATATATATATTTTTAAAACACTGTTGAATTGTGAGTTGTGTGAGCTGTGGATTGGAAATTTTGCTATTCCAGAGATAAATAATCTATCCATTTTCCTATTCTACATTTAATTTACGTTCAAATCATGGTAACTGCATTTGAACTGGACTTGTGGCAAAGGTCTTGATTTGTGCTTTTAAAGTATTTCTCCTATGGAGCTATTCTGTTCTTCGTATTGTCAGCAAATTCCATTAAAAGACCAAAACCAACAATGTTCCAGTTTGTCTCTCATAATTGTGCAAACTCCCTACACTGTCTGTGGCACTAAGCCCCAAACCCATTGGTTCCTACTGAATATGCAAATGTATAGTGTCACTAACCTTCAAACAGCTTCGCACCGTAGTCTTTAGCAAACGTTAGGAGTAAATAGTGCGTCTTCTAATTAATACGTTTGGTGCTCTTGAGAGTATTAACAGAGACTATTTAGAAGGACTTTGGTATTAACGACACCAGGACGGTGAATGTCCATGTTCATGCTGAAGAAGCAACATGTCACCCAGTGCGTGTGGCTCACAATGTGTTTGATAGTTTCTGGAGGTCAATCGCACAGAAGAAGAAGCTAGGCCTACCAGTCTCTTGCTACACCGACAATACTTGTTAGGCTTAATTCACTGTTGGTTTGGATCTTTTATTGACCAAAAATATGTTATATCACTAGCCTTATCGTCTAAGGCACATGTGTCAAACTCAAGGCCCGCGGGCCAAATCCGGCCTCTTGTAGATTTAGATCCGGCCCGTATATCAATTTGTGTTCACAATAAATTTTGGCCCATCTAGTTGTGCGCCAAACCAAAAACACAGGACAGTGTTTTTTAAACTGTAATTACCTCCTTATTTTCATATTCAGGCTGAGAAATAGGTTGTTGTTAAAAAAAAAAAAAATTAATTTGCTAAATTCAATGATGGCTAAGGAACTCTTTTGATGACTTTTGTAGGGCTTCATGTCAACAAAAATGTGACAAATAGCGTAGAAATTTACAAAAAAGTTTGAACAAAAACAAATAAACTCTCCATGTCTTGCCCTTGGTGGGATTCTCTTTTTCCAGTGTGGCCCTCTGGGAAAATGAGTTTGACACCCCTGGTCTAAGGTGACTAGAATGACAACTAAACTTTTGTTCTGCCTGTAACACAGACCCCATCAGCTGAATCACAATGCTGCCATCTGCGCTGTTTAGCCCTGCTTAGCCCAGTTTTATACTAGCACCAGACAAGGCCACAGGGCTTTGTGTTTTCATTAATTTCCCCTGAGATGTAAATTGCCTGTATGTTTGTTGCCTGTACATATTAGAAAATGTGGCTTCACCTTCATTGTTTGAATTCAATAGTTGAAATTGATCAGGTAAAAAAAATATCGGTTTAGGTGAAAATCAGGTGTAAGGTGTTTTTCTGGACTTTTTTAATTTTAACCTGCACAACTAAATTAACAAAATTATCTGTAGTAAGAGTAGTAGTAGCAGTAATTGTAGTTTTATCACCACACGTATCTCTTGAAACCAACTGTAATCTTATATTTAACAGCTCCTTCTCCCTGGTCAGACTCCATGGAGTGTACGCCATGATGTCCATTGCGCATGCTCAATGCGCATTGGAAGCCATGTTGGAGCTACAGTGGGTTCGGGCTGGGATTTTCTGACGCCGTATGTTTTTCTTAAAATATCTGTTTTCATACATTGTCGGAGTTCGTCAAACGTGCGCGATCGGCGCCGTAATCGGCATTGGAAATGATGAACTCCAGTGTCGACCTGTCCCGGCGGAATCCGCAGGAGGATTTCGAGCTGATCCAGCGGATAGGAAGCGGCACATACGGAGATGTGTACAAGGTACAACTGCAGTGAGGGAAGCAGCCACAGAGGTCCATTATCGGACACAGTGGTTAGACACGCAACGTATAGTTTTCCTTTGTAGCCCTTCAGTGTTGTCGTAACAGTAGAAAACAAACCATGTAGCCATCATTAGCTCGTTTCTGAAATACTTGTCTTATTTCGTGTTGATGTTTAGTGATGCAGTATTTAGTCTGCTACTCGTGTACCTAATTCCATTTTCGGACACATAGCAGAGATTATGTTTTATGACTTTTATTGTTTTGGCCTTTCTCCCCGACTATTTGCGACTTATATACAAAAGGGTTAACGTTAAAGAAATGCCAATTAATAGCTACAATTCTCGGTCGCCGAGTAATCCTAAATAACCATAGCTAGCGTTGACCGTAAACCGCCAGTCGGAGCTCGGGCGCATACTTTACGTTAAATCAGATTTTTGTCGAGCAGAAATCTAACGCTGCATTCAGGTGCTCCTCGGATGGTCAATTTTCCCGAGTTAGGGAGTCGTTCTTCCGAGTTCGGTTTGTTTAGGAGCTTGAAGTCGTAATGTGGAAAACAAACAAACATGGTGCTACAAAGATGTGTTGTTTTTATTGCTCAGAGCGTTTCAACAGTATTTGTTTTCCGAAGATAACAGCTTTAACGCCACATAAATCAGACAGTCTACATAAAAATCAAAGTCCCAGTTCCTTAATGACGGTGACTAGTTCTTACTGGTGTTAAAACGCAAATAATAACAATACGGAGCGATGAAATGATGGTTGTTGTTGTTGTAGTTTGCTCAGCCCTGAGCGCTTTGACGAAAGTGGATTTCCAGGCAGGCAGCTGTCAGTCTCTATCAGAGCAAAACGGAGACAGTTTTAACTTATTCATCAAACACTCTGCAATATTACGATTAATGGTGAACCTTCTAGGTTGCCCCTGCTTCAGTTTGTTTTACCGCACAGGTAACAAGCCATTCCTTGTTGTCATTTTGTCACAATGTTTCCACGACGTTAGCTTATTGATGCTATCTACTGCGTCCGTTCTCGGACAGCTAAAGGCTAATGTCTTATCGGACACTTCTAAATCAATCGTTATTTAATATTAATGGTAGTTATTTACCGCAATTTTTTAGACAATGGCCACAGTCTACGGCCAGTAAACACACACATGTCGCAATGGCATGCTTAATTCTTTGTAACGACCAACACTTGTGTTTGTACGTTAGAGTACAAAGTGAATGTTGCTGCATTCATGTGATGTCGGAATAATCGGAAAATGAGTAACAGACTGGGAAAATCCACGTGAATGACGACTCAAGTCGGAACGACAACTAAAGAAAGTGGGCGAAACTGTTGCTACGACTTTCATAGTTGCCGTCCTAATACGCAGTTACATGGCGGACCAAAGTAAATATTGGGTTAATGATAAGAAACTTTTTTATAAATACACGAATTGTATATAATTTGTTTAACCCACATAGGACCCAATATTAGTTTGTAAGAGTTAGTCGCTGCCCACTGTAGAGTGACATAGATTAGTTAGATATTAGCCTTAACCCTGATAACAAATCAGGTAAAGCAATATTTTATTAGTTTTTACTGGTGCCGATATTTTAGTGGTTTTTACTGGTGCAGCAACACGTCTGGGACTAATATAAAGCTTAAATGTGGAAACAAATACTGTTGAAACGCTCTGAGCAATAAAAACAACACATCTTTGTAGCCCCATGTTTGTTTGTTTTCCACGTTATGACTTCAAGCTCATAAACAAACCGAACTCGGAAGAACGACTCCCTAACTCGGGAAAATTGACCATCCGAGGAGCACCTCAATGCAGCGTTAGATTTCTGCTCGACAAAAATCTGATTTAACGTAAAGTATGCGCCCGAGCTCTGACTGGCGGTTTACGGTCAACGCTAGCTATGGTTATTTAGGATTACACGGCGACCGAGAATTGTAGCTATTAATTAGCATTTCTTTAACGTTAACCCTGATGTATATACTGTAAGTCGCAAATACTGATTTCTTGAAAAACTGAAATATGACATCAGTTTTTTTTTTAATTGAAAATTATTTAAATGTAACAATATATTAATGTTTTTAAAGTACTTAAATATATAATAAGTAAACCTAAGTCACCTTAGCTGTGAAATACAGCAACAATTTCAACCGCTTTGCTTTAGGCATTTTAAATGCACTAAAAGCTAGCTAGCTAACAATAGACTAGCAGAGCAAGTGTAATATGTTTACTAACGATCACGTGCAGTGAATGGTTAATATGCTTTTACGTCCGTTTTGGTGAGCCCAAAGGGAAAATATGCCATTTTAAAAGTAGCCTACATTTATGGTAGCTAGCTAACGGTAGACTACAAAGAAAGTGTGATATTTTTATGTCCGTTTCGGAGCGTCAGAGGCAAAATATTTCAGTCGACACATTAAGTGGAACCAAAATGAAGAACTAAAATTTGCGTTCTAATCCGGTCCAATTCCTAACGGTTGCGTAGGGTTTCGGTACCCAAACCTAATTACATAGCCCTAAATGCTGCATTTTCTTCTCTAGACAGCCTCAGGGGGTCTGCCTCGCCCAACCTTAAGGAGCAACTAAAGAATTTCATTAGTCTGAGTTTCAATGGAGAGATTTTTACTTTACTTTGATCCGCCATGTAACTGCGTATTAGGACGGCAACTATGAAAGTCGTAGCAACAGTTTCGCCCACTTTCTTTAGTTGTCGTTCCGACTTGAGTTGTCATTCACGTGGATTTTCCCAGTCTGTTACTCATTTTCCGATTATTCCAACATCACATGAATGCAGCAACATTCACTTTGTACTCTAACGTACAAACATAAGTGTTGGTCGTTACAAAGAATTAAGCATGCCATGGCGACGTGTGTGTGTTTACTGGCCGTAGACTGTGGCCATTGTCTAAAAAATTGCGGTAAATAACTACCATTAATATTAAATAACGATTGATTTAGAAGTGTCCGATAAGACATTAGCCTTTAGCTGTCCGAGAACGGACGCAGTAGATAGCATCAATAAGCTAACGTCGTGGAAACATTGTGACAAAATGACAACAAGGAATGGCTTGTTACCTGTGCGGTAAAACAAACTGAAGCGGGGGCAACCTAGAAGGTTCACCATTAATCGTAATATTGCAGAGTGTTTGCTGAATAAGTTAAAACTGTCTCCGTTTTGCTCTGATAGAGACTGACAGCTGCCTGCCTGGAAATCCACTTTCGTCAAAGCGCTCAGGGCTGAGCAAACTACAACAACAACAACCATCATTTCATCGCGCCGTATTGTTATTATTTGCGTTTTAACACCAGTAAGAACTAGTCACCGTCATTAAGAAACTGGGACTTTGATTTTTATGGAGACTGTCTGATTTATGTGGCGTTAAAGCTGTTATCTTTGGTAATACACTTTACCAAGGCCCTGTGCTGGTAGCAGACAGCCTGCATCCTAAAGACAAAAAGAAGACTTGCCTTTATTTATCCCGCAAGGGGAAATTCACAATTTTCACTCTGCTTGGTACAGTTATTACACAAGAGAAGGCAGTTCCGGAAATACAACCTAACTCCACCACAGACATTTGGGGTATCACCATTTTTATTATGTTACATAGAACAGTTGCAATTGTCATAATCATATAACAACTTAGTGGAATACAACGTAGAAACACAGAAAGGCTGTAACAGGTCATGCAAAATCAATAATATCACAGAAAACGTTAAATTAAGTTATGCTGCGGGACATAAAAACAAATGTAATCCATGCAAGATGGAGTTGCTATAAATCCAAAGCTGGGCACAATATACATAAGTACAGTCCTCGTAGGATACTGTATTCCCACCATATCAGTTAAAAAAAAAACATAACGCACGATGCGTTCAAGAGAAGCACACTTCTGAGTACCCTATTAAAGCAAGTATTGAGATCTTATTGATGCCTCATCCTTGATGGGTTTGGACATCAGCTCGCTATAGTAGATCAGTCAGGTTATGCAAGTAAAACATCCAAACTCTTAGCTTGTAGTTGTTGGTGCTGCAGTCACTTTATTGAGGTATTTAATTTCGCCGCTGTGTGGGGGAGAGGCTTTTGGCAGACTGAAGATTCATTAAACGCTGTAACAGGACTCAATGCTGTTTGGTTAACCTCTAGGCTATTTGTGGTAATTACAGGACTACAAATGTATGTTGAAGACATGAACGATTTCCAGTCGTTTTGAATGTAAAGATGCCCCTAATTCTAAAAGTATATCCCAACTTACCTTTTTTTTTTTTTTTTTGTGTGTTTCCATATTGTATCCATCCCTGCTGCAGATAATCTTGTTGCAGATACTGTAGGTCTGACAGGATCACTTCAGCAGGCCAGCATTTCAGAGCTAACTCACCTGCTAGCTGTCACAGTGTACAGCTGATTCATGTGCACTGATGTCAAAACGTTTGAAGGGAGCAAAACATTTATATACATAATCATGACAGGATAAGTAAGACATCTTCAATTGTGCAGACTGTTGATGCATCCATTCATAAAGCTGACACTACTGTAGAGCAGGGGCCACCAACCTTTTTGAAACTGCAAGCTACTTCATCGGTATTGAGTCATACGAAGGACTACCAATTTGATACACTCTTCTGAAATAACAAATGTGCTCAGTTTGCCTTTAGTTATATATGATTATTAATGATACTCATCTATGTGAATACACTGATCATGTTAATCACAATAATTATCAACAATGACTTAACAAGGTGGGAAACAGATCATTTCAATATTCAATTTTCATTTTTAGAACAGACCTGAGGGCTACTCATGTGGTCCTTGGGGGCTACCTGGTGCCCGCGGGCACCGTGTTGGTGACCCCTGCTGTAGAGAATACAATTGTTCTGTAGCCGACGCTACGTGATGTAGTACATAGTAACAACAGGGTTTTTTTTGATGGACTTTTGGGTGCTCAAACCTAAAACCTCTGGATTAAAGGATGTCCATCTAAGCACCAGGGCACTAGGTAAACCTCACTGCTGCCTATATTTGGTTCTACCTCTCTGTGAAATCTGTGGCTTGGATAGGAATGTTTGAGCAGGAAACAAAGTGTGAACTCTAGCTAGCTTGTTTTCACCTCTGTTTGTAGCCTCTTTGTCTGTATTAGTTAAAAAGTGAAGGAGGAGGATTGGCTGATAGCGTAACGGGCCTCCTGACCACAAGACTGAAGAGTTGATCCTCCAAAGGGGATTTTATAGGGTACAGTGAAGTGGTATCTTCTTTTGTAAGGGAGGGACCAGTTTGTTTGTTTTCAGATACCAATAATTTGCTGATAGTTTGTATAAACTGGGCCATTTCATGATTCAATTCATGCTGAAGATTAACCTGTGGACTGAATCCTTTCCACGGAGTAAAATACCTCAAAAGCATTCAGATTATCAGTACCACCAAATCTCTCCATTGAAACTCAGACTAATGAAATTCTTTAGTTGCTCCTTAAGGCAGGGCGAGGCAGACCCCCTGAGGCTGTCTAGAGAAGAAAATGCAGCATTTAGGGCTATGTAATTAAGTTTGGGTACCGAAACCCTACGCAACCGTTAGGAATTGGACCGGATTAGAACGCAAATTTTGGTTCCTCATTTTGGTTCCATTTAATGTGTCAACTGAAAAATTTTGCCTCTGTCGCTCTGAAACGGACATAAAAATATCACACTTTCTCTGTAGTCTACCGTTGGCTAGCTACCGTAAATGTAGGCTACTTTTAAAATGGCATATTTTCCCTTTGGGCTCACCAAAACGGACGTAAAAGCATATTAACCATTCACTGCACGTGATCGCTAGTAAACATATTACACTTGCTCTGCTAGTCTATTGTTAGCTAGCTAGCTTTTAGTGCATTTAAAATGCTTAAAGCAAAGCGGTTGAAAGTGTGGCTGTATTTCACAGCTAAGGTGACTTAGGTTTACTTATTACATATTTAAGTACTTTAAAACGTCAATATATTGTTAAATTTAAATAATTTTCAATTTAAAAACAAAAACAAACTCTTTTGATGTCATATTTCAGTTTTTCAAGAATCGGTTTAGGAATCCTAATCATTTTAAAAGTACCGGTTCTGCATCAGAATCCTAAAAATCCAAACGATACCCAACCCCATATACAATGTATATGTTTCACGCTGTATTGGTTATCATTGTACTTACAATCCAAGAGTGATTCCTGAAATGCTTTTACAATACCAGTTTGACCTTTCATCATAGTCCTGTGTACATACTGTAACACCAACTAGACATGTTCACGTGTGATTTAGGCCTAGTACTCCTAAACACAAATCATTAGCTTTGTGTCGATATCAGAAGAAAGCCACCCTACTCCACTCGTATTGGAGGTGACAGCGCTGAGTGATTTCCAATTTTCAAAGCTGCATTAGGCTGCTTCTCACGTCCGTTTCTAAACGGTACTTTTTGCGATGCCAATTTTCTAAAACATAAATAAATTACAACATTACGGCACAAATCTTTTCATATATTTTTCAGTTCTTACTACGTGAGCACTGTCTCTGTGGCTGAGTTTTTTTTTTTTGAGATCTACTCCTTAGGTATTGAAATTGGGTATTGAAATACAAAGCATTTTTTCGACACTCTATACTTTAGAGGCATTTCGGCCAGTGCCTAAAAAGTATTGAATTTGATACCCAGCCCTATGTTTGAGTCATTTAAACGTCCACATGGAGAATTCCTGTAACGTGATGCCGGTAAACTCCACGCAGAAATGTTTTATGTTTACTAATCTGGTGGGTGACGGTTGAAAACCAAAGAAAAATAAACCAACTGGAGAAGAGAAATATCTGACGTTACGAGTCAGGCAAACTATGAATGGCCCATTTGCTGACTGATATTAAATGTATTCTAATTGTATTGAGTGCAGACGAGACGCTCCTCTTTCGCAGTCACACTTTGTCATTTACACTGTTTCAGAAGAGCTTCAATAAATGCCAGTATCAACTTGAATTGTTGCTCTGTATGAAAACCTGATCTGTTGGTGCTGCTGTAGTCACTGCCCTCACTCTCCGTGCTTCAGAAGACATGGCCCAGGCCAAGTATTTACCAATGCACGGGATCTGGCGTAACTTTTTAAACGTTAAAATAGGATGACTGACTCGTTTTCTCATGGTGACAGTGGCTTCAGATTGAGGAAGTAGAGGCAGACAACGGCCTTCACTGGGGCTACAGATCAGTTAATGACAAATCAATTTCAGTGTGTACTCTAGAAACATGCCAGACATCTGGGTGTTTTTGGACTCACGTAAGGGGATAGCAATGCTACCAGACAGCGTTTGTTTGTGCCTGCTCACTTTTTAAAGACTGTTTTTAAGTTAGTTTACCCAACTATCATAAAGCTGGCATGGTTATTTGGGGCATGTTATCAATATAAATTCAAAAATAACATGATAAAACAGTACATTTAGCCAGGAAGAATTTCCTATTCAAACCCCATTAAAATGCATTGAAATCTTCAAGACAAGAAAGCCTTCATCTCTAGGTCATTAAAGCAAAAAAAATATTACGAGGCTTTCTGTGTATGCATTCACACTTCTAATGTATTTAATACAATATTGATCTACTCAAAAGTAATACATGACATACATGATACGTGACTAACGATTTCCTCTGGCCAGACCTTGGCGTGTGTGTGGCACAGCTGGGCAGCCGTGGTCCAGGAATGCAGGAATCTTCACTTCCTGTGTGTGTGTGTGTGTGTGTGTGTGTGTGTGTGTGTGTGTGTGTGTGTGTGTGTGCTCGTGTGTGTGTGTGCTCGTGTGTGTGTGTGCTCGTGTGTGTGTGCTCGTGTGTGTGTGCTCATGTCCTATTGTTTCACACTAGTCCAGCAGCCTGCAGTACAACACACAAACAAAACCAGATGACCTATGGCTTTAGAGTCACAATAAAAAAAAATCTGCTGGCCCAGAACCATCCTGTTTTCGTCACTGTTCCTCCAGTTGTTTGCTCACTGAGGTGGATATACAGACCTCAGCATGCGTTCACAATAGCTCTGAAGCAAAGCAAGGTTCCCGAAATCCTCTTTGGCCTCAGATCGGAAATTTCCGATTTTGTTTTCTGTTTGCCAAGTACAATTAATGTACTGTGCATGAATTTGTATCTGGGCCGCTGGTGCAGTGACATACTGATAATTAGCATAGTTTCACAGTAGTTAATGACACGCTGTAGTGGCAAGAGACAAAACCAGATGCACCAGTAAAAATAGCCCTCTGAAGTCATTTTACATTATTCACTGTAGAGTCAGGCAGCAGGGGGATTACGTTTGGTTTCTCTGTTAATGTTACAAAAGGCCCGTTAACAAGGAAATCACTCAATCAAGTAGTGATGTTCAGTGTAGACTTAGTTTAAGGTCTTATTAAGAGTGGTTAAATTGAGTAAAAAGTCTATCCTTCTTTTAAGGAAGTGCAGTCTAATATGTATTGTTGTACAAATGTGTTCACAGCCTAAAGTGAAATATTCTATGGTCCTTCCTCTACATAGACTGTCAGAACTGACACGTGTATCTCCTGCTCAAAGCACTTTATTTATTTCAACTACGTAAACGAATGGCCAAGCCTATGCGGTTTAGGGCATAACCAGCTATTGAAAGTACAGTCAAACCATGTTTCATATTAATCAAGTTTAATACAAGATCCTGTGGCTTGAATTTGCTCTTTTAACACATGCTGTACCAGGCCTAGCCTAAGTGATTAACACAGTGTCTGCAACAGTAAGTGAATGGTGTGACTCTCTGCAGGCTGGGTCAACACAATAGAAATAATGGTGTGACAGGTGAAGAAGTCTGTGGGACGTCCCCTGCAAACACTGTATGTACAGCTGCATTTGAACTGGAAAACTCAGCAGGTTTTACTCTCTTTAAATAGAGGAGCTGCTACTGTCAATCATTGGGTCTGACTCATTCAATCTAACAAATGAATTCCTCTTTCAACCAGGCTATATTTTAATTAATCAGTCAAGGTACAATCCAGTGAAATGTAATCTCATTAGCTCCTTCAACTTGTGCATGATTCTAGGGCTGAAACGATTCCTTGAGTAACTCGAATAATTCGATTACTAAAAAACCTCGATGCAAAATGATTTGCCTCGAAGCTTGGTTTAATCAATGTCACCAACGTTGTATCGCTCACGGTGTGTCCGCACGGATGGTTATTACTGTCGCGCACCGGGCTGACGCTGCCGGCGACGCATGCCACGAAGACTGATGGCGCAGATTACAAAATGAAGAAAGAGAGCGTAAATAGCGAGGGGCTAAGAGAAGAGACAGGCTGGAGAAAACGACAGGAAGTGTCCAAAGTTTGGAATCAGTTCAAACGTAATTAAAAAGAAAACTCTGTACCGTGTGTCTACTGCAAAATCAAACTAGCTTACCACAATAATAACACGATGTCAGTGCTTCAGCATCTCAACAGAAAACAGAGTCAAACTTAATCCTCCATTCTGACAAAAGTAAATCACAGAGTCGTATGGACGAGGAAACACCAAACGCAACAACTACCAAACTCAAAGGCAAGAAAATACGTAGTGGTGACCACAATTTGATCTAAAGAGCCGACTTGTTGACCATCCCTTTGGAAAAACAGCTGATTGTTGCGCACCATTTTCTCTCACTCTCTCTCTTCACGGAGAAACAGCTGATCAACGATCGGCTAGCATAAGTGTAACAGCTGTGTGACATTGTAATCAAATATCTAAATGGAAATAGGTTGAGTATAACTAATATTTACATATAGGCCTATTTACAGATCAGTCTCAGGTTGAAACTTGTAGTTCTGAAGTTGCACAACTTAAGTCATGTTTATGTATTCCTTAGTTTGAGGTTGTTATTGCATTTCAGAAAATGTTTTCTTTAAAAACAATGTAATATGGCACTTAAATGCACTTAATATGTTTAGTTTTTTGAGAGATGATATTGTAAGCAATGTAGGGAATTAAACCAAACTATTGTATATTATTGCTCTTCAGTAAAACAAAAGTTTTTCTTATGCGATTACACGATTAATCGATGGAATAATCGCTAGAATTCTCGATTACTAAAATAATTGATAGCTGCAGCCCTACATGCCATCCATCCATCTTCGTCCGCTTATCCGGTGTCGGGTCGCGGGGGGAGCAGCTCCAGCAGGGGACCCCAAACTTCCCTTTCCTGAGCAACATTAACCAGCTCCGACTGGGGGATCCCGAGGCGTTCCCAGGCCAGGTTGGAGATATAATCCCTCCACCTAGTCCTGGGTCTTCCCCGAGGCCTCCTCCCAGCTGGACGTGCCTGGAACACCTCCCTAGGGAGGCGCCCAGGGGGCATCCTTACCAGATGCCCGAACCACCTCAACTGGCTCCTTTTCGACGCAAAGGAGCAGCGGCTCTACGATGACTGAGCTTCTCACCCTAACTCTAAGGGAGACGCCAGCCACCCTCCTGAGGAAACCCATTTTGGCTGCTTGTACCCTGGATCTCGTTCTTTCGGTCATGACCCAGCCTTCATGACCATAGGTGAGGGTAGGAACGAAAACTGACCGGTAGATCGAGAGCTTTGCCTTCTGGCTCAGCTCTCTTTTCGTCACAACGGTGCGATAGATTGAATGTAATACCGCACCCGCTGCGCCGATTCTCCGACCAATCTCCCGCTCCATTGTCCCCTCACTCGCGAACAAAACACCAAGGTACTTGAACTCCTTCACTTGGGGTAAGGACTCATTCCCTACCTGGAGAAGGCACTCCATTGGTTTCCTGCTGAGAACCATGGCCTCCGATTTAGAGGTGCTGATCCTCATCCCAACCGCTTCACACTCGGTTGCGAACCGATCCAGTGAGTGCTGAAGGTCGCAGGCCGATGATGCCATCAGGACCACATCATCTGCAAAGAGCAGCGATGAGATCCCCAGCCCACCAAACTGCAACCCCTCCCCACCCCGACAACGCCTCGATATCCTGTCCATAAATATTACAAACAGGAATGGTGACAAAGCGCAGCCCTGGCGGAGGCCAACCCTCACCTGAAACAAGTCCGACTTACTGCCGAGAACCCGGACACAGCTCTCACTTTGGTCGTACAGAGATTGGATGGCCCTGAGTAGAGACCCCCTCACCCCATACTCCCGCAGCACCTCCCACAGTATCTCCCGGGGGACCCGGTCATACGCCTTCTCCAAATCCACAAAACACATGTAGACCGGTTGGGCATACTCCCAGGCTCCCTCCAGGATCCTTGCGAGAGTGAAGAGCTGGTCCGTTGTTCCACGACCAGGACGGAATCCGCATTGTTCCTCCTCAACCCGAGGTTCGACTATCGGCCGAACCCTCCTTTCCAGCACCTTGGAGTAGACTTTACCATGGAGGCTGAGGAGTGTGATACCCCTGTAATTGGCACACACCCTCTGGTCCCCCTTTTTAAAAAGGGGAACCACCACCCCAGTCTGCCACTCCTTTGGCACCGTCCCAGACTTCCACGCAATGTTGAAGAGGCGTGTCAACCAGGACAGCCCCTCCACACCCAGAGCCTTGAGCATTTCTGGACGGATCTCATCAATCCCCGGGGCTTTGCCACTGTGGAGTTGTTTGACTACATCAGTGACTTCCGCCTGGGAAATCGACGACCATCCCCCATTATCCTCCAGCTCTGCCTCTAACATAGAGGGCGTATTAGTCGGATTCAGGAGTTCCTCAAAGTGCTCCTTCCACCGCCCTATTACCTCCACAGTTGAGGTCAACAGTGTCCCATCCTTACTGTACACAGCTTGGATGGTTCCCCGCTTCCCCCTCCTGAGGTGGCAAACAGTTTTCCAGAAGCACTTTGGTGCCGACCGAAAGTCCTTCTCCATGTCTTCTCCAAACTTCTCCCACACCCGCTGCTTTGCCTCTTTCACGGAAGAGGCTGCAGCCCTTCGGGCCCTTCGGTACCCTGCAACTGCCTCCGGAGTCCTCCGGGATAACATATCCCGGAAAGACTCCTTCTTCAGTCGGACGGCTTCCCTGACCACCGGTGTACCGCCCCTTGAGGCACCTAAGACCCTAAGACCACAGCTCCTCGCCGCAGCTTCAGCAATGGAAACTTTGAACACTCGGCTTCAATGCCCCCAGCCTCCACAGGGATGCACGAAAAGCTCCGCCGGAGGTGTGAGTTGAAAGTCTGTCGGACAGGGGCCTCCTCCAGACGTTCCCAATTTACCCGCACAACACGTTTGGACTTACCAGGTCTGTCCAGAGTCTTCCCCCACCCCCTGACCCAACTCACCACCAGATGGTGATCGGTTGACAGCTCTGCCCCTCTCTTCACCCAAAACATACGGCCGAAACAATTATGAAATCGATCATTGACATGGTGTTCGTTATAGACAATCCATGACTAGCACAGAAGTCCAACAACAAACAACCACTCTGGTTTAGATCAGGCAGGCCATTCCTTCCAATCACGCCTCTCCAGGTGTCTCCATCATTGCCCACGTGTGCGTTGAAGTCCCCCAGCAGAACAACGGAGTCCCCCACTGGCGCCCCATGCAGGACTCCACTCAAGGTCTCCAAGAAGGCTGAATACTCCGAACTCCTGTTTAGTGCATATGCACAAACAACAGTCAGAGTTTTCCCCCCCACAACCCGCAGGCGTAGGGAGGCGACCCTCTCGTCCATCGGGGTAAACTCCAACGTAGCGGCTTTCAGCCGGGGGCTTGTGAGTATCCCCACACCCGCCCGGCGCCTCACACCCTGGGCAACTCCGGAGAAGAAAAGAGTCCAACCCCTATCCAGGAGTACGGTTCCAGAACCGAGACTGTGCGTAGAGGTAAGCCCCACCAGATCTAACCGGTAGCGCTCCACCTCCCGCACCAGTTCCGGCTCCTTCCCCCACAGAGAGGTGACGTTCCACGTCCCCAGAGCCAGCGTCTGCTGCCTGGGTCTGGTCCGTCGAGGCCCCTGACCTTCACTGCCACCCATTTGGCAGCGCACCCAACCCCAGCGGTTCCTCCCACAGGTGGTGGGCCCATGGGCTGGAGAGATGGGAGCCACGTAGCTTGTTCGGGCTGTGCCCGGCTGGGCTCCGTGGCAAACCCGGCCACCAGGCGCTCGCCGACGAGCCCGCCGTCTGGGCCTGGCTCCAGACGGGGGCCCCGGGCTTCCTCCGGGCAGGGTCACTCCATCTCTACCTTGTTTTTCCATAGGGTTTTTGAACCATTCTTTGTCTGGCCCCTCACCTGAGACCACTTTGCCTTGGGAGACCCTACCAGGAGCACAAAGCTCCAGACAACACAGCCCTCAGGTTCACAGAGACACACAAACTTCTCCACCACGATAAGGTGATGGTTCACGGAGAAGAGCCCTACATGATTCACCATAAAGCAGAATAGTGGGTGGGTGGGTGGGGGGCATTTAAGCTTGTAATAATGGCCGGTGTGAAAACAAAGGTACGGCCACTAATTAATATGGATTTAGTATGAAATATTTTGCATTACCATGACAAACTAGAGTAAACATAAAGCAGCTGCCTCATCTCTAAGTTACCAGAAAGGGATTAAGTATTTGAGGCTTGTTTTGAGCACCTTGGTACAGCCAGGGGTACAACTCTGCTGCTGAACAGGTTGAAAATCTTGGCACCCTGTTAGCACAAGTGTCAAATCCTATTTTGAGATTGTGTGCTCATGTGATGTGAGTTGGGAGTGCTCAAACATGGCTTGGACTAAATAATTGTTTAGTACCAGCTGAATGCCTCTGAGGAAACATTCACATGAACAATTCAAGGTGGCATGAATGTTTATGTCTCACTATTGTTGCTTGAGTTTTTCTCCAACTCCTCTGAAACTGCAACTAGACACACTGCACATGCATTCTCACACACACACACACACACACACACACACACACACACACACACACACACACACACACACACACACACACACACACTCTCTATTTGTGTGGGTCAGTGTGGTAGGAATGTGTGTGGTATGTGACTTCACAGGCCGGCACCAAATGTGTACGCCATTGTTGCGTAGGGAGAATCAGTCACATTTGTCTCCTTAAACATGTAACTTGTAACATGTAACATGGTGGAACTTCAGAGTGGTTAGTTTTAAAATGACAGTCGCAACCTTGTTTCAAGAATGTTATGTGACATAAGCATTTGAAACAAGTAGGGTGAGGAGTTCAAGTTGTTTCAAAACTACTACATAAAGAAATTCATTCATAAATAAACTGCATTGGACCGTAGCGTGGTGATTTTGTGCCTGTCATTGATTTCACTAGTTTGCGGTGCAGCTCCACTTTAGTGATTTCCTTTCAGCCCAGCTGAGTTGTATTGGAAACTAATGCCAATGTATTGCTATTGGTAGAGCTCATCACTTGCTCTATAAAGAAGGATTTCAATATGTATGCTGGATTAAATGACTCTTCTGGGCAGATGAATATGTGCGTGCGTGTGCGCATTAATGGGTGTTTTGCTTGAGTGGGTGGTTATTTTGTTGAAAGACAGGTGTGCTAATTAAAAACCCTTTACTGCATTTCGCTTCACCTGTTCCCCACCTGGGGCCATGTGTTTGTAATGTTTTAGCTGGTAAGACTAAGCTTTCTGGGAAAAACAAGCTGCAGAGTTGTGCCTTCACTGTTTTTGCCATACAAACGATTACTAAAGAATCATGCTTTAAACTCAATATACTAATTAAAGGACGCTTTTTGCACGTGGGTGATAGCCATACATTGTCGACCCCTTGGTTTCCTAGGAAGGAATGATAAGGTGACGGCGTTAAAAAAAGAAGTAGCTTTACTTTGAATAGGAGACCTGGGCGGTGTGCTCATTTGGCTGATTGTGTGTGGTGCAGGTTGCTTAAGCCGAAGCTTTGTGGAGAAATCTATTTCAAAATGTTGGAAACTAAGAAGAAGTATTTTGTCTTTAGCTTGGTGTCAATGTATTTTTGAAGGCGTTTTGTAAGCTTTAGAAGTTTGTTAACCAACAGATGAGGTGATGATATTTTATCCGAAGTACACAACTGTAGTAATGTGAACGTTGGAAATGCATGTCACTATGTAATGCCAATTAGCAATAAAACATGCAAAATGCAATTGCTGCGTGGCCTGATACTGTACCTTGGTTATCTTAAAGCTCAGAGAAGCATGGCTGTGATTGAATGGTCACCTGTTTTGAAACCGCAAATCTTTCAAAAAATCTTCAGTCGGAGGGAGTGAATGAACAACTGCTGCAGAAGTTAGTGCCCCAGGCCTTCCTTAACACCCTGACTCACTGTAATGGACCTGCTTGGTGGCTTTCAGTAGAAAGCTCTGGCTGCACCTGCATACGTGTGTGAGTGTCAGAAACTATTAGAAGAAAAACAGTAAGCGTGAGATTGTTATCTGAACGGAAAGTTCAGCAGGCAAGTTTTCCAAGTTGTCCTAAATAACGTATGAGACCATGAGAGGAGAGAGGAGGTGGCCTGGATGAGAGAGCCACCGATTAGGACTGCACCATATGAGAAAAATATGCGGTAACGTTGTTGAATATAGCGATAACAATATAACTGGCAATAAATAAGAAGATATTAAAATGTGCTCAGTTCTGCCTTTCTGCTGCTTTTAGTATTCTGCTAAAATACAAAAAACTTGTTGAATTATAAACAAACGAAAGGAAATCATTTCCAACATTCTTTTATTGAGCAAATTGAACATTGAATTGAATATTAAAGGCACCACTGAAAAAAAATGACAGTTACATTTTAAAGTGCAGTTTCCTACTGATATTTTCTGACCACTAACACAACAACTTTTCAAGTGTCTTTTAAAAAATATCTTGTAGATTTATATATTTTTATTTACTGTTTTCCCCTTGTTTTTTTGTTACCAAAAGCTTTTTATAGGTTATTATAGGGTATTCTTTAATACATTTCTATACAAACTATGTAATGCGTATAAAACAAAGTACATAGGTTAGTGAAAAGTTGCATGTTGCTGTATCACAACAAAGACTCCTTTAATGTCTGTACAGAGTTAACCATCTGTATAATGTCGAATTTTTATTGACGTTATATCACTCAATTTATTATGCACAATCCATTAAAACAAAATAGTCTGAAGAATTACATAAAATGGAATCACAAAGGAACACAATTAAGATCAGCCCATCCAGCTGATGTATTATACTATCACACAAGACTAAATATAATTACTACTGAAAAGCTGGAGGGAATTAACAATTAAAAGACTAAAAATCAATCAATCTAACTTTATTTCAGTAGCACATTTCATACAAGTTAATGTAACACAGTGTGCTTGGTACAAAAGCGACATGAAATAAAACTTTGTTCAATTAAACAAGATATGCAAAACATGTATAGAGCGCGCGCGCACACACACACACACACAACTAGAAAATTAGCATTGAACAGCAACTAAAAAGCAGGGTTTTTAGCCTGTTTTTAAAAGTGTTCAGTGTGGAGGCCTCTCTCAGTTCCACTGGCAGCGTGTTCCATATCATTGGGGGCATAGACACAGAAAGCAGCCTCCCCTGCTCTCGAGTTAAAGCGAGGGATGGTTAAGGGACCGCTGCCTGTGGATCTGAAGGTTCTTGCTGGTTCATATCTAACGAGCATGTCTCTAATATACTGAGGTGCAAGGCCATTAAGAGATTGACATACTAGGAGCAGAATCTTAAAGGAACACGCCGACTTATTGGGAATTTAGCTTATTCACCGTAACCCCCAGAGTAAGACAAGTCCATACATACCCTTCTCCTCTCCGTGCGTGCTGTAACGCTGTCTGACGGCTCCAGCATTAGCCTAGCCTAGCACAAATCCTGCAGGTAACTGGTTCCAACTAGCCTACTGCTCCCAATTGTTACAAAAGTGACAAAATAACGCCAACATGTTCCTATTTACATGTTGTGATTTGTAGAAGTCTGGCGTGTGTAAAAAAAACAACGTAACATGAGACACAGCCATCTTCTAACAGTAAACAAACCGGGAACTATATTCTCAGACAGGCTTGCTGCGAGCATATCACTACGCCCAAGTACTATATTCTTCCGCCTGAGAATATACTGTAGTTCCCGGTTTGTTTACAGTTAGAAGACGGCTGTGTCTCATGTTACGTTGTTTTTTGTACACGCTGTGACTCTATAAATCACAACATGTAAATAGGAACACGTTGGCGTTATTTTGTCACTTATTCGGAGCAGTAGGATTACTGGAACCATTCACCTGCATGTTCTGTGCTGGCCTGATGCCGCTGGAGCCGTCAGACAGCGTTACAGCACGCACGGAGATGAGAAGGGTATGTATGGCCTTGTCTAACTCTGGGGGTTACGGTGAATAAGCTAAATTCCCAATAAGTCGGCGTGTTCCTTTTTAAAATCAATTCTAGCCTTGACTGGGAGCCAGTGTAAAAGTCTTAAGGACAGGTGTAATGTGTTCAAACTTCTTTGTTGCAGTCAGAACGCGTACCAGCCACATTTTGAATTCATTGTAGTCGCTGCACAGCTGATTTTGGGACGCCGGTGAACAGACCGTTACGGTAATCTAATCGACTTGTTATAAATGCGTGAATACATTTTTCAGAGTCTGCTTTTGACAGAAAGCCCCTTGATTAAGAAATCTTTATTTAAGATGGTAGAAAGCTGATTTTGTGACTTGATTGATAAAGGAAACAACCGTAGAATAAAATCAAATGGCGCACCCTTGTATGTTCTTACAGAAGTTGCGGGATTACATCTCAAACTGAGTGGGCTGATTAGCATGGTGAGCTGCTATTGCTTAGGCTGTTGTTTGTTTTTCATGGTCAGAGAGGAGAGAGTGAAATGCCACACTGATCCTCCACTGAGCTGGCCATATGCTGAGGATATGACACACACACACACACACACACACACACACACACACACACACACACACACACACACACACACACACACGTGGCCTAATGGAGGTGTTAATGATGGATATTAGCTAAGTATTTTCATTACTGCGTTGTACTGTAGAAGCCCCCATAAGGCCACTGCTGATCTGGCAATACAATACATGGCCTTGCTTTGAGGGAAACTGTACATTTCTTCACTTGTTGGTCCCTTTTTTTTAGTTAATTCTTATTAGATACAATTTCCCATGTAGTGCAGGGAAACCTAAATAGTTTTTTTATCTTTTATTTAGTTAGTAATTTATTGAACATGTTAAAAAAACTAAAATACAAACGCTTAGTAAAACATATGCTTATAATGAATAATTCTTGAAACAAACAAGATCCTCAGCAAAAACTAAGTAACTCAAGTAATATTGTTCCTGTTCAGAAGGGGTAGGAAGAAGTTGAGAACCTTTCTAGTCCTACCCCCTCTTCATTTTCATTATTCATAATAGAAATTTAATTTGCATCCATCAGTGTCCATGTTTAACTCAATCGGCTTGAACAAATCATCTCTATCTCTAAAGTAAGAACAAAATAATCTGGACAGATGAACCCAAAAAAACATTAAGTGGTCCACAAACAAGAAATTACCTCACAAGAAATCACTGGTCCAACCATTTAATATCTTGTTTCTGGAGAGTTTTTTTAAGTTGGGATAAATTACATATAAAAAAAAAGTCCTTGTTTTTTGGTACCGAACTAAAATGCGTCCATAACACAGTTAAGTACCGGTAGTTGCACACATTGAGATTTATATATACAGTGGGGGAAATAAGTATTTGACCCCTTGCTGATTTTGCAGGTTTGCCCACTTACAAAGAATGCAAAAATCTACAATTTTAATCATATGTACATTCTAACAGTGAAAGACAGAATCCCAAAGAAAATTCCAGAAAATCACATCATATGAATTTATTAAAATTGATAACCATCTGATGAGGAAAAACAAGTATTTGACCCCCTGGACAAACAGCATGTTAATATTTTGTAGAAAAGCCATTATTGGCCAGCACAGATGTCAAACGTTTTTTATAGTTGGTGACAAGGTTTTGTGCATTTTGGCAGGGATGTTGGCCCTCCTCCCCTGCAGACAGCCTCCAAATCATTCAGGTTCCGAGGTTGTCGCCTGGCAACTCAAATTTTAAGCTCCCTCCAAAGATTTTCAATCGGATTCAGGTCTGGAGACTGGCTAGGCCACTCCAGAACCTTGATGTGCTTCTTCTTCAGCCACTCTTTTGTTGCTTTGGCGGTGTGCTTAGGGTCGTTGTCGTGCTGAAACACCCATCCTCGACCCATCTTCAGCTCTCTCACTGAGGGAAGGAGATGTCGGTCCAGAATTCCACGATACATGGCCCCGTCCATCCTCCCCTCAATACGATGGAGTTGTCCCGTCCCCTTGGCTGAAAAGCACCCCCAAAGCATGATGTTGCCACCACCATGCTTGACGGTGGGGATGGTGTTCTTTGGGTTGTACTCGGTGTTCTTTGCCCTCCAAACACGACGAGTTGAGTTGAGGCCAAAAAGTTCTATTTTGGTCTCATCTGACCACATCACCTTCTTCCAGGCCTCTTCTGAGTCGTCCAGGTGGTGAATGGCGATCTTCATGCGGGCCTGTACATGTTTCTTCTTGAGCAGGGGGACCTTGCGTGCGTTGTAAGATTTCAATCCATGACGGCGTAGTGTGTTACCAACTGTTTCTTTTGTAACTGTGGTCCCAGCTGACTTCAGTTGATTCATCAGTTCCCCCCTTGTGGTTTTGGGATGATTCCCCCCCGGTCGCATGATCAGGGACACCCCATGAGGCAAGATCTTGTCTGGAGGCCCAGACCGAGGGAGGTTGGCGGTGGTGTGGTGCTTCTTCCATTTCCTGATAACTGCACCGACAGTTGATCTTTTCTCTCCAAGTTGCTTTCCGATTCTCTTGTAGCCCATCCCAGCCTTGTGCAGATCAACAATCTTGTCCCTGATGTCCGTAGAAAGCTCTTTGGTCTTGCCCATGGTGGTGATGTTGGATGTTGGTTGTTTGGGTGTTGACAGGTGTCTTTTATACAGGTAACGAGGTGAGGCAGGTGTATTTGATGTAGATAATTGGTTCGGATTGGGGCTGTGTCTTAAAGAAAGACTAACTGGCTTGTAGGAGCCAGAATATTTGCTGTTTGTCCAGGGGGTCAAATACTTGTTTTTCCTCATCAGATGGTTATCAATTTTAATAAATTCATATGATTTGATTTTCTGGAATTTTCTTTGGGATTCTGTCTTTCACTGTTAGAATGTACATATGATTAAAATTGTAGATTTTTGCATTCTTTGTAAGTGGGCAAACCTGAAAAATCAGCAAGGGGTCAAATACTTATTTCCCCCACTGTATATATATAAATCACACATATATATGTCACTTTTTTTTTCTCCCTCTCAGATATGACGTTTTCTTATTTAAATTATACTTTTTGACTATTTTATCTTTATGTACAACTGAGAATTTTGGACTCTTTTGTTAAATAAAAAAATGATAGTCCTCGAAGTATCATCATTTCTTTAAAGTATACCGAGATCTATTCCCAAGTACGTACAGCGCATCCCTAATTACTTTCCCCCTTGGCCTGTGTCACCATCACACCCAGTAATCTGTGCCTCGACATGTAACAGTCAGGCTCCCAAGCTGTGTTAATATACTGGTGATATCATCAGTCATACATTTACATGACATTTTAGCTGTTAGGTTTGGAGTTCTCACCCAGAATACATTAAAATGAGCAGATAAACTTTGCTTTTTGTTCCAACCATTAAATATAACTAATAACAAACCGCTTTCTATTCAGTGGTTCCTTTGTTTGATCATTTATTAGATCATTGCTTGTTCAGTCGTTGCGCAATCACTGACTGAATGGATTTTTCTGAAATGTCAGGGAATGATGGATTGCACTGTGGTGTTGTGGCATTTTCAATATTACACTGAAAAGCCCATTTATTTGTACAAGAACCCTAATTGGATTTGATGGACTGGAACATTTTAGGAATCCCACTGATTGGCACAAAGGTTGAGTTTGATTAAGCATGAATGTTTGTGAGAATGTTTTGTATTAGTTGTTGCATAGAGGAGCGCAGCACCATTAGTTTCTTTGCTAGTTAGTTGGTGATCAAACATAAAACCTCTCGGTTACACCAGACGGTCACAACAGCCAGCCAGTCGAGTCAGGCCAACAGTGGCACTGAGCGCTATGAGTCATATCTGGTCGGTCTGCTGACTGAACACCCACTGTCTCTGCTCTCCACTCGGCTTCACTCGGCTTCTTTTCTCTTTGCGTCTCTTTGTATCTCCTCCGTCCCGCCACAGCTGTTAAGGCTGAGCATTTAGTCGAAATTTAATCGTGATTTATGATTTTGGCTCCAAATGATCACAAAAACAGAATAATCCAGAAAAACTATTATTTAGCTCATTACGTTTTGCAAGTAATCTCTTATTTTCTCTTGTTTTCTGAATGAAAAACTAAAGTTTAAATACAAAAAGTATTAAGGTAAATTTCACAGTGTTTTTTATATTTTTTTTTTTTTTTTACTGTTGATTTAACTTTTTCTCCAGTTTTTTAAGTTCAATAATTGCCACATCTTTCCAGAAGTCAACAAGTAATCATGTTAAATTATCGAGATTTTAATATTGACCGAAATAATCGTGATTATATTTTTATCCATAATCAAGCAGACCTAACCGCTTTACTTTTGTGTGGGTAGGTCTCTTGTAATTCCTCCTTTGCCTCTGCATTTTATCTTTCCAAATTAAATCTTTGCCTCCCTGTTAGACTAAACAAAAGTAAAATCTTTAATATCACTGGTTAATTTTGGTAGTACAGTTGTTTTTCCTGTGGTTGTCCTTGAGTTTTTTGTTTTATTTTGTCCTCTCATCGCTATTGTGTTTCTGCAGTCCTCTGCAGTAATCCACTGCCTTGTTGGTGAAATTTGAGTTTCTGTTGGTGCCACTTTTTCCCCCTTAAGCCATGGTGGCATATCACTGCTCATGCTGACTATGCAGTTCCGTTTGCATATTATGCATCACTGTATCACAGAAAACGTAAATGGAATTTGACATAATTTGTCAAAATCTCTCATGTTGATACTATAATAGGGTAGGAGCATTGATTAAGCCAGTGTTGCTTGTCTTCCTTTAGTTATAGCTTAACTTTTTCCTTCTATGGTGCAGCACTTTTAAGTATTTTATAAGTCATTTATTTTGTATACTCAGCAAAAAAAGAAATTCTGTCACTTTCAACTGCTTTTATATTTTAAAAATCCAAAATCAAAATCCAAAGTAGCCTGCAGTGCATCTCCTCCGTGTACTGCACCAGACTGGCCAGTTCTTGCGGTTCTTGTGGCCACCTGTACCTGTTCCCGCAGGTGTGATATTCGGATGTACCGATCCTATGCAGGTGTTGTTACACGTGGTCTGCCACTGCGAGGATGATCAGCTGTGCTTCCTGTCTCTCTGTAGCGCGGTCTGTCTCACAGGAGGGACATTGCACTGTATTGCCATGGCCACATCTGCTGTCCTCATGCCTCCTTGCACCACACAGATTAGCAGGGATCCTGGGCGTCTTTCTTTTGTTTTTTCAGAGTCAGGAGAAAGGTCTCTTTACTTTCCTAATTTCCTTTTTAACTGTGACCTTAATTGCCTACCGCCCTTAAGCTGTTATTGTCTTTTCAACCGTTCAACAGGTGCATGTTCATTAATTGTTTATGGTTCATTGAACAAGCATGGAAAACATTGTTTAAACCCTTTACAATGAAGATCTCTAAAGTTATTTTGATTTTTAAAAAAGTATCTTTAAAATACCTTTTTTCGTTTCTTTTTTTGCTCAGTTTATTACACAGGGCTCAATGCTAACTTTTGAAAGTGGTTGCCAGCTTGGCAACCAGGCATCAGCTTTTGGTTGCCGAAATTGACAATACAGTTGCCATGTTTTAAACTGCCTATATTTAGAGCATTACATTTTTTTATGTAACTATACCACACATTTTAATAATGAAACAATGAGATAATGGCTTGCAATATAATTTCCAATCCCTCTCGAATAGGGGTTCAACGGATCACAAAAGTCACGGATGGGATCACTGTTTTGAGTCCCGGATCGGATACATTTTTGGATCAGCACAAAAAAAGGGGGGAATTTAAATGATTATTAAAAATCTAATAACAGTAATTTTTAACAATAATTACTTATTTCACCAGTGAATTGCTGTTAAAAGTAGAGCTGGGTGATTTTTTTCCCCTAAAAAAATTTGTGATTTTTTTTTATAAAAAACTTGATTTTCGATTGGATTTTTACCCCCTTCCATTTAAAACAAAATAACTGCGAACTGTAAATATATTTTAAAAATATATATTTATTGTATTTAATTAAAGTGCATTAACATAAACAAAATTGCAAAGGCAAAACCTTTCTCTAACTGAAAAGTCACTGTGCAGTGTGCAACAAAGATTGTTAAACATCCAAATTATTTATACTGTATTTGGACTGAAAATAAATCGATTTTTTGAAAATATGAATCCATTTGACCTACCAACTCGATTTTTAAATCAAATTGATTTTTTTCCCCAGCCCTAGTTAAAAGCTAGTTTGTGTCTTTTAGCTCATAGGGTTAGCGGCAGACGGTTGTAAGTCCCGCTGTTGAAATCCTCTACAGTGAAATCCAGTCACACTTTTACATCGTTTAGCTGTCAGCATTTTAACCGTGCTTAATCCAGTTACTACTGTAGCTAATGGTAGGCTAACGTTACCTGCTGTGTAACGTGTTATTAGTGTTTACTAGAGTGACATGCAGCGATGATTCTGTTGCCTCTAACGTGGGTTTCGGAGCATCCGAGAGCAGTGCAGACATTTAGCTAGCTAAGTGGCACCATTGTGAGGCACCGAAATCCCCGTTGCTATTTCGTCCGGTAGATACCGCATCGGTGGCATATTGGCACCGGATTTTAACATGTGACGTTAACGTGAACAGAAAATTGCGTTGCCTGTATCTTTTCACGGCAAATGCACATGTGTAGAAAGCGGTCGCACAACAGCTGAAATGTATAAATGTGAAATTGCGCACGAACGTATGTTTAAAATTTACGGAGACAACAAAATAAAATATTGACTTCTTTTGAAAAAATGTTTCCAGATTTGCAAGTTTTGATTTTTTTTTATATATTAAACAAAAAAAATATTGAACAGGTGGTTGCCAAAGGGGGCAACCAGAGACTTGGCAACCGTTACTATCGAGCCCTGTTACATACTGTAGAAAAGAGCTTGGAGGAAATGAGGGAAGAGAGAGAGATTGGAAAAGACATGTAGCCTAACAAAAGGTCAGTGGCTGGACTCGAACCGGGACATTACATGTACAGTACTAGGGTTGGTTACTCAAACACAGTGCCAATAGGGCACCGGTTCCGACGTAAACGGTAGTAATGAGACCGAATAAGAACGAAAATTTCGGTGCCTCATTTCAGTGCATGACTTTTTTTTTTTTTTTTTTATCAGAAACATCGCTGCACGGGACGCCACGTTACCGTTAGCTAGTAGCTGGATTAAACACAATGGTTAAAATGCTGACAGCTTATGTTAAGCGGTGACTGTATTTCCCTGTAGAGGATTCCAACACCGGGACGTAACAGTCTGCAGGCAGCTGCCGTTGTCGGCAAAACAACACAGACGGTGCGTTTACTTGAAACTCGCCAGCCTTGTGATGCGTTCAACGTTATTGTAAAATACCCTTTTCCAATCTGGTGCTTGTTTTTGTCGTTAACCAGCAATTTATTGGTGAAATAAGTCATTGAAAGTTATTGTTATTACATTATTAATCAATCATTTAATTTTGACCAAGACAAGCCGTTCTTTAATGCACCAACCATTTTGTGCTCCTTTTTTATATTTTATATTATATATATTATATATATATTTCGGTTCAGGCACCGTTTAGGCACCGGCTCCTTTTTAAAAGTATCGTTTTAGCACTGCAGCCAAGATCTGGGTGGGTAGGGGTGTTTTTTGTTTCTATCGGTCTCTGCATTGAGACTAGAAATGTTCGAGACATGACACATTACTCCCAGGCTGTTAGTGATATTAAAGTTCATGTTTTGTCTCTCATGTTGAAACTTGTGGTTTTATCAGTTAACTTAAAACATCTCTTTCTCTGTCTCACACACACACTTCTGCAATGTCACACAGTCATACTTGCACATTCTTGGCCTGAGAGAAGCAATTCATGTCTTCTCTGAAAGACCATCTTTTATTCATGAATATTTCACATAGAATTCCTCTCCTGCCTCAACAGCTCTGCTGCTAAATGTAAACACAGCTGACTATTTATAGAAAATCAGCCTCAGCATCCTGCAAAACCCCTGCTTTCTTTGACAAATGTCAGATTTTCACGAATGGAGGAAAAACGGTCTTAATTTCCTGTTGAAGTCCATACATTCCTCTGTCACTTCGCCGTGTGTGTGTGTGTGTGTGTGTGTGTGTGTGTGTGTGTGTGTGTGTGTGTGTGTGTGTGTGTGTGTGTGTGTGTGTTGAATGCGCTATCAATGAATTCTGGTGTTTTGAATTTGCTAAACTGTCACACATTGAATGATTAGAGTTCTGAGCGTGTACTGTACGTGAGTCACGTAATTTTGCATCAGGGCCAAAATTGGATCACTGATAATATCTCAGTTGTGCAAATTATACGAATTTAATGAAAATTGCTGAATAGCTTTTCTGATACAGAAATTCTGCATTTAATAGCAGCTGAAGTGCATTAGTCGATATGATAAAGGATGAGGCATTGTGTGTCTGACAAATGGATTACAGGTAATTGTGCAACAGTTCACGATAGGATTCAGCTGTCCTGAAATGTCTTTATAGTATTGGCTACACTTACCCATCATGCCTGCTGTTTCTCCCACGTATCTGATTAATCAACACGGTGCGTTGCCGGATGGCCTCAACTTGCGTTGTGGCAAAGGTTGAGCCAGGCCCAACGTTTTTGCGGATTTTCTGATTTCCTTGACATGTGAAGGAAAAACCTGGCTTCTGTAATTCAGTGACTCACTTTCTCTCTCTGTCCATTCTTCAGGCTCGTAATGTAAACACAGGAGAGCTGGCTGCTATCAAAGTCATTAAACTGGAACCGGGTGAGTTATATCATCTTTCTTTATATTTCCTTTATCTCCATTGTTGCTGCTTTATCTTCCTCTCTATCCCTATATAAACTTGTCTCCATTCTTCTTTTTTTCTCTCTCCAGTCCTCTCGTCAGGTTTTTCCTTTTAGCCTTTTTTCTTCATCGGACTCCTTTTCACTCCTTTTGCATCCTTTCGCAAATAATATAGCCATATAATGTGTGTGTGTGTACACTTGTCACTCCAGGTGAGGACTTTGCTGTCGTCCAGCAAGAGATTATAATGATGAAGGACTGTAAACACTCCAACATCGTAGCCTATTTTGGCAGTTATCTCCGGTAAGTGTGTGTGCATGTGTGTGTTTCAGATGTACAATGTGCATGACATTGCACTGTAGCGTGCGTGCTTGTGTCAGAAAGAAAAAGAGAGATGAGCTGGTATGTGTGTGAGAAAGTGAAGGACAGATGTGTTAGGGAAATTCTTTGTGTGTGTGTGTGTGTGTGTGTGTGTGTGTGTGTGTGTGTGTGTGTGTGTGTGTGTGTGTGTGTGTGTGTGTGTGTGTGTGTGTGTGTGTGTGTGTGTGTGTGTGTGTGTGTGTGTGTGTGTGTGTGTGTGTGTGTGTGTGTGTGTGTGTGTGTGTGTGTGTGTGTGTGTGTGTGTGTGTGTGTGTGTGTGTGTGTGTGTGTGTGTGTGAAGATTTACTGACAAGGTGTTCTCGGTGTGCGTGCAGGAGAGATAAGTTATGGATCAGTATGGAGTACTGTGGAGGAGGTTCTCTGCAGGATATCTATCACAGTAAGAACAACATGCACCCAAACAAACATTTTAATGTTGATGCTGCTGTTTTACCCTTTCTCACTCTGTGATAGCCATCTCTCTGTTTTTTTTCACTCTCTCTCTCTGTGTCTCTCCCTTGTTTCACTCCTCTAGTAACCGGGCCTTTGTCAGAGTCACAGATAGCCTACATGTCACGGGAGACTCTGCAGGTAACGTATACAGTTTATTTTATGTCAGTGTAGTTATATTTTTGATCAGGAAAGGAGGGAATAAACAAAGACACACATATTGGGGCATTGGTCCTCTGCTTAGCTGAAACTTCAATTTCTCTCTTGGTGAAATAATGAGAACATAGACACCAAAATCATTAAAGGTCTCAACTGCTGATTGACTCCAGCGCTTCATGCTAACACTTTAGCATTGACTCTGAAAGAGAGTTGGCTACTTGCTGTACATTCATGAAGTCATAAAACTATCTTGATCTCTATTTAAGATATATATATATATATTTTTTTTATGTTTTATGGTCCCAAGATCAAATTATGTTCTACATTTTAAAATTGCGTTAGTATCAATTTAAATAGAAACATAAGTTGGAAGCAAACAAACATTGAGACCAAACTGGAATTATTCCCCAAAGCACCACATCTGCATAAAGTTACAGATGAAATACTGCAAAGTGTTAGCATTGTACACTGGAGCCAGTCATCTATCAGAGACACGGATGATGTGTCTGTGCTGCCAACTGTAAATTGAGCCAATCTCCCAAACATCTGATTTTCATTTAACCAACAGTTATTTCTGGTGAGGAATATCTAAATATCTCCTTTTACAGACATTTTAAAATGGAGCTCTAGTCTGTTCTTCAGTGCCCTGTTTCCTTTTTTTTTTCTTTTTTCTTTTCTGCAAGTGGCAATAACACCAGCTGCTGTGTGATTCTGTTTACAGGGTTTATACTACCTACACAATAAAGGCAAAATGCACAGAGACATTAAGGTGAGTTTGGAGAAAAAACTGTATGGAATATGCATGTCAGCGAAACCTTAAATCATTAAGGCCTTTGCAAGTCACCTGTTAATCGTGACCTATTGTTTTGAAGGGTGTAATTCAGTACAATTGGCAACAGCCTCACAAATCGCCACACAGTTGAATTAATACCTTTTCCTTTCAGTTGTCCTGTGGCAGTATTTATTGCAGGGTTGTTGTATTAGATAACTTCAGATCATACTGCTGTTTCTGTTATTTTATTATTTTTTATTTTGTCCAACACATGCATGTGAAGTAGAGCTGTAATCGGGCCTTAAAAGTTCGGCCCGACAAGGCCCGAGCCCGACAAGTACATTTTGATTGACCGCTTTTTAAAAGCCCGAACCCGTTTACAGCCCGACATTATTCAAATGTGTGCACGCACGCAGGTCTTTTGCCTTTTGTCAAGAATGAGTCATTTAGTTTTTAACATCATTTATTCACGACTAACGTAGGCCCAGACCTTGCTTTCTTGCCGGTGCAACCAAAACGTAATCGCCAGAGGCCAGCCTCCGTTTCACCTCAGTTTCACCTGCTCAGCATCCATTTTCGCGCTAATCAGAACACATCACCTGACTGCTCATTTACCGCGCAACCCGGAGCGCGAGCTCGAGCACGTGTAAAATGATCGAAAATTAAGTCTGGTTCAGGCAAAGATCTTCAGCTCTAGCGTGAAGTGTTTCAATTCAATTCTATAAGCATTAATTATCATTAATGATAGGTGAAATAATACTTTTTTTTTTTTTTTTATCGAACTGAGGAAAAGAATACGAGCACATACATTTAGTGATGTTGAAAATGAAAATTGATCCCCAAATTATTGTTGAGACAAAGCTGATGGTGTTTGTGTAGGGGAAAATGATTATTGGATCATAGCTGCAGGCTGCATTGATCAATGACAAACCACTTTGCAATAAACTTGCACTGCTGAACGCGCCTCTGAAGTTAATTTAAATTGACTTGAGGTGTGAGATCTTGTGTTGGATCCTGATGCGTGGCGTGTTTGTCTCTGACAGGGAGCCAACATCCTCCTGACAGACAACGGCTATGTTAAACTAGGTGAGTGGGACACACAAAGCATCTGCAAGTACCTTCTACTTCAAAAGACTGAATCTGAATGGCTTCATTTACTGACTTGGTTTCCTCCTCTCTCCTCTGTCTCTCTCCTGTACCCCTTTCGTATAATCATTTTTTTCCTTACTCTCCCACTTTTAAAAATGTATTTCTCCCTCATCACATTCCTTCTCTTTCTCCCTTTTCATTTCTGTCAACCCTTCCCCTCTATTATTCCCCTCATTCTTCCTTCTTATTCCCTTCCCCTCTTTTTCTCTCCTCTCCTTTTTCTCTCCATAGCTGACTTTGGTGTATCGGCCCAGATTACAGCAACCCTAGCCAAGAGGAAGTCGTTCATTGGAACTCCGTACTGGTTAGTAACTTGTTTTTCTCCATCAGCTCCCTTGATACTGCATGTGGATATGTATGCAGGCAGAGCAAATGTATAGAATCTACATTTTCTTCTGCATGCAAGAGTCCATCAATCAGTTGAGGAAAGTGTGGGAATTCAATAAATTCTCTGACGTCAGGCAGAATGAAGGAATTTGTCTAATGGGTCATGCAACAGGAATATACCAGAATTTGTTTTCTACAGTTTTCACATATTTATTGCGTTAGCTGATGATTCTCAGTGTATCCCTAGTAGAATCAGACTATTCACCCCTTTTCAAAACCTTAACAAACCAGGAATGAAAAAGCATTTTTTTGGGGTCCAAGAGGTGCTCTTACGGAAGCAGAATTGTGATAAAGTCATAGAGGTGAACATCAGGGCCATGATGGGGCCCCACAGGGCTGCTGCTGTTGTGCGGTTGCTGCAGCCAGAGAAAAATCCTGTTGAAAATTCTGACTTTGCTCATGTGTGTAGTGGTTTAATTAACCTGATTAAGTACTTGGTAAAAATTAGAACACATTTTACTCCCATTCTTTCCCTCTTTTCTTATATTTTTTTTTTCATGCCCTCTTTCTGTCTGTCTCTCTCTCTCCATAGGATGGCTCCAGAGGTAGCAGCAGTAGAGCGGAAAGGAGGTTACAACCAGTTGTGTGATATCTGGGCTGTGGGCATAACTGCAATAGAGCTGGCTGAACTGCAGCCACCCATGTTTGACCTGCACCCCATGAGGTGTGTGTGTGTGTGTGTGTGTGTGTGTGTGTGTGTGTGTGTGTGTGTGTGTGTGTGTGTGTGTGTGTGTGTGTGTGTGTGTGTGTGTGTGTGTGTGTGTGTGTGTGTGTGTGTGTGTGTGTGTGTGTGTGTGTGTGTGTGTGTGTGTGTGTGTGTGTGTGTGTGTGTGTGTGTGTGTGTGTGTGTGTGTGTGTGTGTGTGTGTGTGTGTGTGTGTGTGTGTGTGTGTGTGTGTTTGGGCCGTGATAGCAGAGTGGAGACCTAGAATTACAAAGGAAATGGCCATGCTAATATGTGATCTGGAACATGTAAATCTTACCACACACTGTGATTGGAGCATAGACATTCCATCAGTGTTTAAAGCACTGATGCTTGTTTTCGACTAAGTTATATATACTGTACATATAAATATCGGTGTCCTCAGTACATGTAACACGCTTTGTATTATACAGAGTATAGCATTATTACAACATATGTTGTATTAAGTACCATAGCGTAGAGAGGCCTACATGCTACAGTGGTAGCTCCACTGTTTGATCTTGTCATAACTGTGTGGTTTGAGGCTCTTTTACAATTACCATAACAAGACTTGAGGTTAAATCTGTGTCTCTCTTTTTCCTCAGGGCTCTCTTCCTAATGACCAAGAGTAATTTCCAGCCTCCTAAGTTGAAAGATAAAGTCAAGTGGTAAGAGACCATCCTGTCCATGATTTCTGTTATCTCCCTCACTTGTCTTTCTTTACTATTTTCAGCCGTCTGAGATACATTGCAACACTGCACTGTTGAGATTACCCAGTTGTATCAAATATGTGCCTTGCTTGTTCCAAGACTGAAAGATTAAACCTTTCTCTTTTTCTCTCTCTCTTTCCCTCTTTCTACAGGACAAATAACTTTCACCATTTCGTCAAACTGGGCCTCACCAAGAACCCAAAGAAGAGGCCCACAGCTGAGAAACTGCTGCAGGTGAGCGATAAAACAACATTTTTATAATTCTTAAAAACAAACAAATCACTCTAAGGGCCCTATTTTAACGATCTAAGCGCACGGCGTGAAGCGCTTGGCGCAGGTGCGTTTAGGGTCGTGTCCAAATCCACTTTTGCTAGTTTGGGGCGTAACATGCAATAAACCAATCAGAGTGTCATCTCCCATTCCCTTTAAAAGCCAGGCGCGTTTGTACCTTGGCGCATTGCTATTATGATGGCGGATTTGCACCGTAATATTTTTATTTGTAAACTTATGTGTGTGTGTGTGTGACAAGCATAGTGTGCGCGTGCTGTGCACAAGCCTAGGCGCATTTTACTAATTCGCTGTTAAAATAACAATGAAATGCTGCGCTCTTGACTTTAGACCAGGTTTTTGTTGGTAAATGGTGCGATCACTTCCTGCTGCCTAAATATAGCAATAGATGGGCATCGCTCGTAAACTAGCAAAGACACTTGCGTCAGGCTTCGTGCTGCGCTGCGCCGGGTGCAAGATAGGGCCCATTATGCTATTGTTGTTTTATTTATACAAGTATGTAAACTCTGCAATAGCATGAATTGCTACAGTGGTACATGTATATATAAAATATAACCAAATTCCCACATGACTGGGTCATATATACTAGTGTGTGTGTGCTTCTGGTGGTGAAGACTTTATTGTACGTGACATTTAACTGGACCAACACCACTGTGAAAATGTAAACAACAGAAGCCAGGCATGAAATCTACTTGTGATAATATTTAATCACAAAGTGTTAGGCTGTTAAATTCATTCTCGCTAGTGCCACAGCCATTAGTCATCCATTAATGGGCTGGCTTATAGATTTAAATGTTAATCAACTGTATGACCGCTCCGATCAGAAGTCATTTTAGTTGTTTGTCAAGCTAAACACCAAACACCTGTCGCAGCGCCTCGCACTAAAATACTTGAAAGCCTTTTGTGTTATTTAAAGTGTTGATCCGACAAAGACAAAAAGTCATTTTAACGCCACTCTCGCTCTCTCTTGGCTGTCTTGCAGCATCCTTTTGTGTCCCAGCCTCTCAGCAGGACGCTGGCAATAGAACTGCTGGACAAAGCCAACAACCCCGACCACAGCACCTACAATGACTTTGATGACGATGACCCCGAACCAGAGGTAACCTTAGACCTTCTCGGGTTTTCACTTTCAAAAACCAAAGTGCCATGGAGCTTGCAGACGGGTCAACAGAGTAGGGATTATGGTTTCTTTTTCTTCCCTTCAAATCGGAATCCCTTCTGTCTCCTCATTTGTTCATTAAATTCCTTCTTTGTCAACCACCATTCACCCGCCACAACCTCAGTCTGCCTTTCCCCCGGCACATGTGACTCATCTTTCTGTTCTTTTCCCTTCTCCCTCTTTCCCTTCCTTGCCGTCTTTGTGCTCTTTTTCTCCTCTTTGGTTTCTCATTTCACTCTTCTTGGCTTTCATCTTCTCGTTTCTTCTGCTTTTCTTCTTCCTCTTTCCTCTTCTCTTCCTCCTTGTAGCACTTCTCCTTTCTCTCTACCTTTCTCTTCTCCTTTCTCCGTTCCTTTGTTTCTCCTGTCTTCTTGTCCCTATCCCCCACCCTCTACCTCCTCCTCAGTTTAAATACAGGGGTCACTTTCTACCCATAAGCCCCGGTGCTCGACGTGCACCCCGTTTTGCGGCCCGTAGGAAGGTACCAGTTTGGGCTGCGGTGTCTGCAGTGATGTCATTCTAACACGAACGATACTGTCGGTTGTTTTTTCACTTGGAGGAGGATCAGAACGGAATGAATAGAACGTGGTTTTCCATTTAATTCGGTGTCTGCTGGTGCTGTCATGGAAACTGGCATGTCAGTTATCGGACGGTGGATGGATTACCATGGCAGTTGCGTATTTAGCTCAACATGCCAGTAAGCACATGATCTTAATTTTTATATAATCACAACACTACAATGATGTTATTATATAATCACAGTTTTAGTGACCTTTACTAAAAAATTATGGAACATAATCTATTTGAAAAAATGTCATAGACCTACACATAGATGCCTGTTTGGCCTGATGAAGAACACACTGCCAATGATTTCATTATGGCTATATTAGTGTGTTTTTTTTTTTTTTTTTTTTTTTTTTGTTACTAGTATTCACTATGGGAAATACGCTTACTGTATTTGCTTTCTTGCCCAAAGCTAGATGAGGAGATTGATACCACTCTCATGTCTGGGGGGAAAACAGCCAGTCTGGCTCTGTCCAAAAGTAATAACATCTGCCTTCCAGCACCTCGAAGCTCGCTGATCAACTCATTTTTCTGTTCAAAACAAAAAGTGTCAGAATTGTCATTCTAGGAGGGGTTACTTTGGACAGAGCCATACTAGCTGTTTCCAGTCTTCATCCTAAACTGCAGCCTGCTGGCTGTATTTACCTCACACATGAGAGTGGTCTCAATCTTCTCATTGCAAGCACGCAAATAAACACATTTCCCAGTATTTAACACTAATATTTACATTTATATATGGCTGTAACTAATATTAGAATGCTATAGTGACACACACTGACCACTGAAAAAACCTATGCTCAATTCCATGACAACATCATTGCCATTTTGGCTAATTCATAGCAGATCACTAAATGTCAGCTCTTTTCATTCTAGTTCAGTGGCGGCAGCTTGCCGTTAAAGAAATGGCTCAATTCATGAAGATGGCTACCAAAATGTGACATCATCAAACTTCTTAGCATCTAAACCAACGTCCAGGTCAAACAAACCACTGACTTCAGTACAGGGAACTTTTAGGTTCGGGGAAACATTTGAAGTTTGAAGTATTTGATCAGTGGCACAGTAAAGTCTGCCCATCTGTTTCTGGGGTGGGGAGTACTTGTATATGTCAGCCATGGAAGCCATCTTCATCTACCTTTGCCATTACAGGTACTAACCATGAGTTGTGTGTTATGATTGTGAACTTTATTACACCTATAAGAAGTGGGTTTAAATTGACAAATCTATTAGTGGATCTGCTCTACAACTGTGGCTTTGATAGATGCATTTCTTGTATAGTCTTGGTTTGTCTTTTCTCCAGTGCTTTTACAGGCATGGTTTGATGTTGCTGTGGTTTTAGCTACTCTACAAGGATGAGTTTAAATCTTGAGATTAAATACTGAAGACATGAAGTCATAGCCTGACAAACCAGACCCACATCAAGATGTTGGGTTTGGGAACTCATCATTGGCAGGGCTCAAGGGGCGGGATAAACGGTTGTCTTTCAAATTCCCTCTGTACTCCTAGCCAACCAGAGCAACGCTAGTTGATAGATTCAACTTTTGCCCTATCCGGTCGGCAAAACTCTGAACACATCTTCCTCTTTTAAGAATGACTTCAGTGCTTAACTCCAAGTCGTCCAGAGTCGCGACCAAAGCCGATTCAAAAGGCCGCTGTTCACCAGCACCAGCACCAGCAGCAGCCGTCGTCTAGCAGGGAAGTCACGTGGAACCGTCGCAACTCTGCCGTCCTTATGTTAAGCCCGCCCACCGACTCTATACACGATGTGATTTGACTGACCAGAATTTGGGCTTTCCAGCTCGCAAGCCAAGGGAGAGTTGCTAGACTGACCTGGCTGCAGATTACATTTGCTGCCGCTACATTTCTAGGCTAATGAAGTCAAGTAGAGTTTGGAAATGCGTTCTCTCTGTGCAGCCTGCTGTGGTTTAATCTGTGAATGGCCAGTTGTACCGTCTCAACATAAACCTAATGGTAATGAAACAATACTTCTGTTATTTCTAAAGGAAACCAACAACTAGCATCACATACAGTAGTCTACTTAGTGTATTTAAATGAACACAGCCTGGGTTAGAGTAGAGGGCAATGGATGGAATGCAAGAGAGACTGTTGGGATCAGCTGTTTGCCACATAAGTCACCTAAACCATATGTGTTCAAGGTACTGAGTGGCAGACGAAGAACATCCTCTATCATATATGTATAGAGGGAATGTTACCTTACAGGGACTCGTGAGGACAGTTTCAACACTCGTTGAAACGTTGAAGGGGCTGTTGCCAAGGACGGTTTGTGTTTTCCGTCGGCTGCGTTGCTATGTTTTGGTTGTGTGGTTGCAAAGTGTGACTGGCTGTTTTGCTGTGTCATCAAATCCCACCCACAGGAAATAGCAGAGGGATTATGTTTTTTTTGTTTTAAAGCCTATTGTAATCCTACCAAGTGGCATGTTAACTACTACACTGTGTATATTCTTTAAACAGCTGTGTGTGTGTGTGTGTGTGTGTGTGTGTGTGTGTGTGTGTGTGTGTGTGTGTGTGTGTGTGTGTGTGTGTGTGTGTGTGTGTGTGTGTGTGTGTGTGTGTGTGTGTGTGTGTGTGTGTGTGTGTGTGTGTGTGTGTGTGTGTGTGTGTGTGTGTGTGTGTGTGTGTGTGTGTGTGCTTTTTTTCTCTTTCCCGATAGTCTCCGGTGTCTGTTCCTCATCGTATTCGTTCCACCAGCAGGAGTGCCAGAGAGGGAAAGACGCTGTCAGAGATTAACTGTGAGTTCATACACAAATGTTTTCAGACCGAAAACAGAAGTGACCAGAACATTCTAACTCTCTGGGTTTACTGTATTCCCCTATCCTGTGCTGTTCCCCTCTGTGTTTCACTGTTTTTTTTTTTTTTTTACCCCTTTCTCTGTATCTTACTTTATCTTTCTCAGTTGGTCAAGTGAAGTTTGATCCTCCCTTAAGAAAGGAGACAGAACCTCATCATGAACCGGTAAGTTATTAGCTGTGGCATTTGTGTGTGTGTGAGAGTGAGAGAGTGTGAGTGTACTGTATGTCTGTGTGCTTGTCACTTCACTGGTACCAGCATGGCTGATTCTCACCTACTCACAGGAAGCACCCCCAAACAATCCATGTTGTTGTCAATCTGTGTTGAACCAAACATGAAGCCCATCCACATAATTTACTCTGGCAGTTTCAAAATTGAGGCACTTTAAGTAGGGATGTCCTGATCTATGCCAGCCGAGGTTCAAAAATCTTTAAGCAGGCAGTGGCGAAATCAGATGAACTGAGGTCAGGGCTGTTCTGGGCTCCAGTTGAGGTCGTAAAGGCATCTGATCAGGATTCCTCCTGTGGAGGCCATGTCCAAATCTTGTATAGACCCAGAACATGCTTGTGGGATAATCATGTCCGACTTGGCCCGGAAAGCCTCAGGCGCCCCCTGTAAATGCTAGACGACCCTGCTAGGGAGAACAACAGACTCTGACCAAGATAAGCAGCAGAAAGTTGAAAGTTGCAGAAAGAAAGCATAAAGTTGCATAAAGCATTAGCTGTCTCCCTTCTGTCTTCGGCATGGTGCCGACACTGACTGACAGCCAGCCAGCAGCCTTTGACACGGACACAACAACAACTGTGAACCGTGAAACACTGTTAATATTAGCTTTCTTGCCACTGTTTCTCCTTATTTACGCGATTGGACGGGACACCTATCTACCAGGTTGGATAGAAATGTAAGGACAGATATGGTGTCTTTGCTTTATGTTTGAGTGAAAATACTTAATTTATATATGCAGGATTTTGGCATAATAGTATGGTTATTGTAAGTTTTGGTCAAAAAACCAGAACTGCCCTAAAAAAAAAAAAAGAAATATGCATTGTTTTGAGCCGTAGTTGCTTGTTAAGTTGATTTTCCAAAACCAAAGCTGGTTATGCTATTGCCTATCACTTTTACAACTGCTGAAAGGAGTGTTTGCTTGTGGACAAATGGGATGGTGCAGGGTTCATTCACAATCCAAGCGTCTTGTTAAAGTCCTCCGCTCCCTCACGCCCTCCCTCACTTTTTCTGTCCTTCCTTTGCACTTTTTCCACGAACTCCCCAAATATTCCCTTCAAGTCGGCTGAGGAAATCCATCCTAAAAATGCCTTCGTCCTTCCTCTTTCCCTCCATCTATTTATCAAGCAATTTGGATTCATGTTACGAAACCTAGTCACCAGCGTAGGTCTTCATTCATCATTTGTCCTTCCGTTTCTACCCTCTCCTTGAAAGTAATATAATAACACGGGGTCTCTCTCTGTCCTGCTGACCAGTGTGGTTTTCAGCCCTCCCAAGATCTGTCCATTCAGGATTACGGTGCTATATGTAGCATTTTAAAATCAATAAATCATTACCACATTAATATTGTTATATATTATTAATAACATAATTACTGATAAGCAGCAGCCTTCTGTGGCATCTTTGCTCAAAAGAGACTCTGGCAATCACAGGTGGTGCAAAGAGACAATGGCTGGAGTAACCTTGTTTAACCTCTTGTGTAATCCTAAACAAAAAACAAACACACCCATAGCAACGCTCAAGAACCTGGATTAAGGAAACATGTGGTCTCAATTCAAAGAAATGCTACTTATAATATCACTGGGATAAAACAAAGGCTACCAGTTGTCTCATGGGTTCACTGAATGAGGCTATACACAAAGCTATCTATATTCATTTTATATTTCTTAAAGGAACACGCTGACTTATTGGGACTTAGTCTTATTCACCGTATCCCCCAGAGTTAGACAAGTCCATACATACCCTTCTCATCTCATGTCGTGCGTGTCGTGACTCTGCCCGACGCACCCACTGCTAGCCTAGCTTAGCACAGATCCTGGAAGTAACCGGCTCCATCTAGCCTACTGCTCCCAATAAGTGACAAAATAACACCAACATGTTCCTATTTACATCTTGTGATTTGTATAGTCAGAGCATGTACAAATAAAAAGGTCACATGAGACACAGCCACCTTCTAACCGTATACATGCTGGGAACTATATTCTCAGAAGGCGAAGCACTTCTGAGAATATAGTTCCCAGTCCCAGAGTTAGGACACGTGCAGAGATGAGAAGGGTATGCATGGACTTATCTAACTCTGGGGGATACGGTGAATAACAAAGTCCCTATAAGTTGGCGTGTTCCTTTTTAAGCTTCACGTAGCACCAATGATACATACATGTAATTTATTAATGTCTCTCCTCAGTTTTGCTGATTTTGAACCCCCATCTACACCAGTTTATTCCATCCTTTCCTCTCTCATCCTATACCCCGATTCATCCCCTCTTCTCTTCAGCTTAAGATTCCAGTACCTCCTTTCTTATCTGTCTTGCTGATCCATGGACTTCAGAGTCCATTTTGGCCTTATCCATTTTTCATCCATCATCCTCTCTTGCATCAGTGTCAGTGTCCATCCCCCCAGTTCCCTCCATCAGTCCAGGTTAATGTATTAACTGAGGTCTCTCTCGCTCTGTCTTGCTGACCAGTGTGAATCTGAGCCCTATCTGGACTGTGTTGAGGAGCTCTACTATACCGCGAGATCTAATCTGGTAGTACTCTATCTATCCGTCTCACTCTCTTTCAGCCTCTCCCTGTCCACCTGCATTGGCCTTTTTTCTTTTTCTCCTGAATCTGTCTCCATTTCTTTAACCTTATGTCTTCTTTTTTATACCTCCGTCTTTCTCTTTTAAGTCTGTTCCTGAAGGACAAGTCCCTGTCCTTCCCTTTGGCTCTCTTGCTTTCTGAGCTCTTGCTGTCTCTTTTTTTTATATGATTATTTTGGCTGCTCTGTGTATTTTTGTTCATTTTCTCAGGTTTGTCCCATCTATTCTGGTCCGTCCGTCTGTTACTGTTCATTTTTTGTTCTTCTTCTTCCAGCCTTGGCTTTTGTCTCACTAACTAGTGCAGTTGTCATGGTGACAAGAGTCTTCAGTGATGTTGTTGTCCTTTCTTGTTGTTTTCAGATATACGTACAATACACACATTCACACAAACATTACAGTCAAATCAGATTGTAAATCTTGCTTTTTGTGTGTTAGATATGAAGTTTGTGTGGGACAGACTAAAAACACACACACACACACACACACACACACAGATAAAGTTCGGAGGTCAGATTTAGAGTGTGGATCGGGCCGCGTCCAAATTCTCTGGGCGGGCAAAGCAGAGCAAGGGCAGGTAACCTTGTTCCTTATGACCTCATAAGGAGAAGATTCCAGATCGGCCCATCTGAGCTTTCATTTTCTCAAAGGCAGAGCAGGATACCCAGGGCTCGGTTTACACCTATCACCATTTCTAGCCACTGGGGGACCATAGGCAGGCTGGGGGAACGCATATTAATGTTAAAAAAACATCATAAAGTCAAATTTTCATGCCATGGGACCTTTAACACAGGCGCGCACCTACATAATAAGCTTTTTTAAATTTAAAATGTTCAATGCCTTATCGCGCTGATGTGACCGAGCCCGACCCGCTACCCGACGGGCTCGGTTCGGGTATCCATCCTCTAGTCAGATTCAGTTGTAGAGCTGCATGTCTGAAGGTTGGTAGTGATGCAGTGCTTTGCTTATGTATACACTTAGTGAGGACACAGGTTTGAACACAGGCATTCCTACTCACAAAAGTTAATACTTTTTATATCCAAATTATAAACATTCACACTCAACCTTTTAACGTTTGCTGTATAATACCTCTCTGATATTGTTTTATATATTTCTCTCTATAGAATGTTTCTCTCTTCCATACACTATTGCTTATATGTTTTCTAACTTCTTAACGTCATGTAGCTGACCAGAGCAACAGGGCCTATTTTGTGTGTGTGTCTGTGTGTCTGTGTGTCTGTGTGTGTGTGTGTGTGTGTGTGTGTGTGTGTGTGTGTGTGTGTGTGTGTCCGTGCGTCTGTGTCTATTTGTCTGTCTGTTGGCAGCATGTGTGCGTTTCCCTTTGCACGCTTGTTAGGTTATGTCATTATCTTTAAAACTGTTTTCGTGACACGATGCTGCATTCACATTGTGGCTTCATATTATAGATGTGAAACCAAGTATTCATTTATTTCAGTTAGAGAATGGCACTAAACTCAGCCAGGGCTTCTTATTCTCAACCTTAATCAACTTGCACCTGGTTTAAAAGGTGCTACAGGAACATAAACTATAAAACTATATGAATCCTAATTATCCAGCACACATTCAAAAAGCTCTGCTAAGTTGTCTTTCATTCAGGTTTAGAAAGAGCACTTTTTCTAACCTACCTGATTCCATATAGATTATTCATTGCTTACATTTCATAAAACAGTGGAATCCAAAATGAGCGTCCATCAAACGGCTATTGTCCAATCAAAGATTATAAACTGTAACTAGGCGCAGCACGCTAGTCAAACTCTGGATTTCTCTGCCCAAGCAGTGTGCATGGAGGCACAGTAAGAGAGATACTGATGGATGGTGTCTTTTTTTTTTTAATCGCCTTTCCAAAAACACAAGAGTGTATCTGCTTTAAGCTGTCTTAGCATGTCTAACAAACTATTTAACAGCGTTACTTCCAAGGCATAGGGAGCCCATCGACTAACTAGGTAACATTAGTTTGTGGAGTTACAGGTTACGTTAATAAAAAAAAATAATAAAAAAAAGCCATGTTCACAACTAGCACATCCACTGTGTAGTATTTCCTAGGGCTGTCCTCGACTAAAGAAATTCTTAGTTGACTAACACTGACGATTTTGTCGACTAATCGATTAGTTGATTTAATTGACAGAGCTGTGCGCTTTGAGAGGTGGTTAAGACTAGAAAAGCACAATATGAATGTAGTTAATTAACCATCTGTAAAACTGAGTTTCTCCACAATTAATCCTGCAAAAGCACCACTTTAAATCTTGTGTTTACCATAAATGTGCTCAGAAGTTTCTTGGAAATAAGTATTAAGCATGAATAAGCATAAAAAATGATTAATCGACTAAAGAAATCTTAGTCGACTAAGACCAAAACGACCGATTAGTCGACTAATCGACTAAGAGGTGGCAACCCTAGTATTTCCCCCATCAGATAGTAGGGCTAGCTAGCTAAATCTAAAAATAAATAAAAGATAAAATCTGCTGGTTGAAATTGTTCTGCTTTTTGTGAAATACTGGATACGTTCACCCCTGTGGGGGCCTAAAATAATCTGGTTGGTCATAACTTTTGATGAAAGGTTGTGATGTTACCTTGCACCTTAAATTTCATTTAACAGGTACAGTTTCGATTGTATCAGCAACCCTGTTATTGTTGAGCATTGTCTTTATCAAATCTATGAAGACAAGAGGGTTTTGCTGTTGAAGCTAACATCTTATTTATTTATATATATATATATTTTTTTTTTGTAGGCTACAATGTGAACTCAGCAAGAGTCAAATCTATACATGTAGAGTTCGCCATAGGCTCACTGTGTACATCTGTGTTTGTCTATGGTTATGAAATGAACTTTGAATGAAATTGCTGTTTTAATGGGGATATTATTAATCCTAGCAGTCACCACAGCCGCTACAGTGTAGTAGCAGCCCCTGCAGTAATTTGACTATTGAACAGGGTTTCAGTTGTAGTCACTATTTCAGCGTGGTTTATTGTGGCAATAGGCCAGGATCTTCAGCCCTGTATATGCCCCTTGAGAAATCGAGTACAGAAGCACCTACTTCAATGAGCTAGTTATGAAGTATTATGTCACAGTAGTAATGCCATTTGTTTGTCTTGTAGGACTTGCAGTTGGAGTACGGGCACGATTCACCAAGTCTACTGGGTGGAAACAAGTAAGTCACTCACTGCCCTTTTGTCTCTTTTTTGCTGTCTTTTTTGTCCTGATGTCTTTCTTTCTCTGTCCCTTCATCTTTTTATTTCTCTGATGCCTCAAGATTCTCCCCTTCTTTCCTCTTCAGTTGCTGTTAGTCCACAACCTTGAGGGAGGTTGTGGACTAACGGGGAGAGCCAGAATGTGAGATAGGGCGAGTTTTTTTTTTTATAAACTGTACAGTATGCTTGATGATTTATTCATAATTTGCAGCTAGAGGGTGTACTCTAAGCTGTGTGTTTGTGTGAGCATTCTGCTTTCAAGTGTGCTTTGTGCAGTAAGCAGAAACACAGGTTCAGATCAGGGCAAATTATTTCCTCAAGCATGTAGATATGTCTCTGTAAATTATTATTTTCTTTCTCTCATTTATACTTTTCTCTTAATTTGTCCGACAACACAGGAGTCTTCTCAAATCTGTGGAGGAGGAGCTACAGCAGAGGTAAGTCAGACCCCTCTCATATCCTGATTCACTCAGGGCCTCTTGATTTGCTGGTGTTCTAACCACACCCACCCATCAGCCAATCGTTTGTAATGGCAGGACTAATCGGGCCAATCACACGCAACTAACGCTGTTGTAATGACTTCAGTCTGTCACTGCTCTCAGCATTTTGGCTTCTTCTGGGTTTTATTTTCCCTCTGCAGCTTGCTTCACGCTTTGATGTCATCAGGAGAAGGCTGTGCCTCATAGGAGCATGGCATACACACACGCACTCACACTCTCATACGTGTACACACACACACACACACACACACACACACATGCGCGTGTATACAGTTTTCCAGCCAAAGCTGCAGTGGGTGTCTTTAGCAATTGTTCTGGCAAGTCTGTGGAGACTTTTTTTATTGCCAAAGTTAATAATAATGATGATCATCGTGCATTGCTATTTTCTATAAGACAATCTGATACGACGTGCTGCAAATCTATATTGTGTAAAAGCCAGGTTTGCTGAATCAATGTTTGACATATATGATCTAGATGTCCTATTGTAAAAGGCTGTTTGGCTACACACTTAAAATGTGGTTTCTTTAGGTTCAGTTTTTGTTTCTGTTGGTTGACAGAGTGAGAGAGAGAGAGAGAAGTAGAGTAGATAACAGTCTTGGTTGTATTACATTACATCTCCTGTTTCAGAAAACAGTAGTTTACAGACCTGGGGTAAAATGCAGTTCAAACTTTCTTTTAGTGTACAGCGGTGCCAGGTTTGGTAGTTAATTTCAATTCAATTTTATTTATAGTATCAAATCATAACAAAAGTTATCTCGAGACACTTTACAGATAGAGTAGGTCTAGACCACACTCTATAAATTCCAAAACCCCAACAATTACAGTAATTCCCTCAAGAGCAAGCATTAGCAGTGGCTATTGCGACAGTGGCAAGAAAAAACTCCCTTTTAGGAAGAAACCTCGGCAGACCCAGACTCTTGGTAGGCGGTGTCTGACGGGCCGGTTGGGGGCGTGATGAACAGTGGTGATAACAGTCACATTAGAAGTCACAGTGACTTCGAAGGTTATCGTGGAAGTTCATGTCATAGCAGGGCACATCGTGTCATACTGAGTAGTGCAGTCTCCTATACCGGATCCTGACTACTCTGTGCATAGGAACATCACAGCAGGGCGTTGCGGGATGTAACGTGGCGCTGCAGAGCACGGGGTGGGTGCGGCGGGTGCAGCAGTACGCAGCAGGATGCGGCCGAGAAATGCAGAGAATCACAGAGCATAGCTCTGCGAAGAAGAAACATAAGGACTCCGGGGAGTAAACTCCCCAGAGCTAGATGAGCTAGTTAAGTGTCTGACTGTGGTTTTTCTAGTTTCTTGTTTTGAAACAGCAGATTTTAAAACCTCTTACTGTATCTAAATACAAGAACAAAAATATCAGTATACTGTACGTGGCATGGAATTTGAAATTCTAGCTGGATGGAAGGGGTACAGTATATTCACTTTGATTTGAGGTTTCATAAATGTAATATTCTTGAAAAGTTGTCTATTTGGAACAGATACCGTATTCCAACATAGACAGGCTTTGTTATTACTGTCAATTCTCAAATGTTTGAATAATGAAAAAAGGACTGAACAGATGAAAGGCTGGGAACAAATGAAGGCCCAGGTAAAACTCTTAAAGGAGCATAAGCAAAGTTATGTAATGGCTCTCATTGTCAAGTTTATCAGTAATACTGTTGTTATTCATGAATTGATTTCAATCGCTTCTACTATGCCATTCTTTTGATCCATGTAAAGCTTTTGTCAATGAAACGTAACACTTCCTGGACAGATGTTTTACATTAAAAACCTTCCAGTGGCTCAAAAGGCAGGATCCCTTCCCTTTCCTGATAGTCTTTTATTTTGAAACATCTACAGGAAGTGTTGAGTTGAATTGACAGGCGCTTAACCAGTGGTAGAAGGTAACAAAATACCTAAACTCAAGTACTGTACTTAAGTACAAATTTGAGGTACTTGTACTTTATCTTGAGTCTTTTCTTTTCATGCCACGTTCTACTTCTACTCAACTACAGTTTAGAGAGAAATATTGTACTTTTTACTCCACTACATTACGTCAGCTTTAGTTACTTTACAAGTTAAGATGTTTGCACACAAAACACATGTGGTTTATAAAATACGATGTGTTATTATAAATTAAACTAGCCAACAATTTAAGGTCTGCGTGTCAATCACTGCTCATGCACACGCATTCATTCTCCCTTGTGGGGGGAGGGGCTTGGGAGACCGTTTTGGGCTTTAGCAGAAAGGGGGAGGGACTGAGAAGTTGTTGATGTTCACATTTTCTGGCTAAGTCCTGGATCTTCACAATCCTACCTACAGTACCTTTTTAAGTAGGATTTTCAATGCAGGACTTTTCCATGTGTAGTATTAGTACTTTTACTTAAGTAAGGATCTGAATACGTCTTCCACCACTGCGCTTACCACTGATCACAAGAATGACAAAGAAGAAGCAACTGCAGTTATCTTGTGAGGGAGATCAGTATTTCTGTTCAATTCAACTTTCAACATCAAATCAAAAACAGTAACAGGTTAAAAAAAAACGAGAGAAGTCTTTCTAAAACATGATTAAATATACTCCTAAAACGGAAAAGCTGCTGTCTAATGTATCGTTGTTGTCCAATTGTTGTTTCAAATGATATTTGAGAATTTACGGGATAAAAATGTAGGTCAAGTTGCTATGAATTGACTGAATAGAGGTTAGTTCTGCTGTGTAGATCTGTAAAGACTGTACAGGTTCAAACAGTAAGTTGAGTGACAGCGGCATGTTGGGGCTGATCTTGCCTGGTTGTCCGGGTCTGGAGGAATGACCGGAGATCAGAATTTATTGTCTTTGTTGTTGGAATGGGAAAAGAAGAATGTATTTTTAGTTTGGATCTGTTCAGTCCTTTCAGATCTGCCCAGGGTTCAAGGGATAGAAGTAGTTTGTGGATGAAGCTTCACTCAGATCTCCCTCCCCTGTCCCTTCTTCCTCTATCCTCTTCCACCTCCTCCTCCTCATGTTGTCATCCTACCTCCTTTGCTTGCTCCCTTAATCTCTCCCTCCTATGCCCTCTCTGCCTCGACCCTTTTTTATTGCTGTTCTCTCCCCCCCCTTCTCCCACCCCTCCCCTCTCTTTTCTTACCCACCCTCCTCCTATCTTCACCTCCTCTCCCAGGGGCCATGTGGCACACTTAGGGGATGATGATGATGAGGATGATGATGGTGCAGATGATGATGAAACTCACACTCAGTAAGTTTTCTCCCAGTCTTGGAAGTCTGGTAGCCTCTCACGCCGTGTCTCCCCATCTCTCTTTCTTTCCCCATCCGTTCCTCCGTCTTTTCAAAGGGGAAAGGATGAGGAAGAGGAGCAAGACTAGGCGGAAGGCTCCCCGTCTTTGCCACAGTTTCATCAACGCATTTCTATGCAGCACACCCCACCATCACGCCACATATTCCACCTGTATTTGTGTGTTTACAGTGTGTGTGTGTGTGTGTGTCTGTGTGTGTCTGTGTGTGTGTGTGTGTTGTCTATGCCATTACTACTGTCTTTTGTGAAGTTTAATAACTACTAACAGTAACCCTAACCCTAAAAACTCGCCTGGAGTCTGATAATATGGAATGTTTTTGATTATTTTTCAGTTATCTCTACATTTGACTTCCATAGAACTTGTGAATAACTTTAGCCATGGGTAGGGCTAAACACCACAGCATTAAAGAGTACACGGTAGCTACATGTTAACCCAGCTACATGTACAATTCTGGCACGTCATATCAATTAATTTTCACTGGATTCTTAGTTGTTTTTGGATCCATGAAATAGGAGGTCTGGGTGTAGTTTCGTTGCTTAGATAAGTGATCCTTATAACCTTGACAGACATCTTATTTGCTGTTGTCTTGTTTTGTTCTCCACTTGCATCGCCATCTGTGCGCTTCCTTGCTGTGTTTACTGTGTGTGTGTGTGTGTGTGTGTGTGTGTGTGTGTGTGTGTGTGTGTGTGTGTGTGTGCGTGCGTGCTCGTGCGTGTGTGTGCGTGTGCGTGTTTGCATTCACACTGTCCTCTCTCCTGCCTCTATAAAACTGTGCATTTGGCGTCTAGCCTCATCCCTCATTGTGTAAAAGCCAAATGTTTCCAGCAGGCCCTAGCTTTCTTTCTAGTCATATATTTTCCACCGCAGTCAGAAAGGCCCCGGTACAATGACTGCAAGAATAGAAACAACCTGGATTCCTAAATGGACTGCAATCAATAGCAGTGTGAAGTGCAATCAGAGCAACCGTTTCTGGCTATAAATATGTTGAATAAGCTAATGTTGTATAGCCAAAATCACTTCAGAAAATAAACCATTTGAGGTATACACTCACACTTCAAAATCTGTGCCAAGTGCTTCCTTCCCAAGTAGAGCTGGGCGATATGGAGAAAATATATTTTTTACCAAATACCACGATCTCGATATTGTAGAGTTGACAATTGGTGCTTTCACAAAATATGCACACAATGAGATTTTTGATAAATAATCATCAGTTATGTTGATATAATAACTATGTGGGTAAAGGCAAATAATAGAACAGCTAGAACAGTCTGGTGTGTTCAGAAAATTACATCACTCTACTGTAATGCAGCCTTTAAAACCAGGAAAAGATGACACTTGTGTCATATCAGGATATTACGATATCCAAAATGTAAGACGATATCTAGCCTCATATATAGATATCGATATAATATCGATATATTGCCCAACAAAACATTAGCTCCAAATATAGGCCTAAACATTTAGCTTTTACCAAAAGCTAACCATGCTGGCTTTCTACATGAATTTGCTAATTCTGTAGCTCATTGTCACAAACCAACATTTCTCCATTTTATTTGTTGCAGTTTAGGGCCAGTAGATTGTGTTACAAAATAACCTGCTTTCTTTTTAGATGCTTTTATGCCAGCTTCCCCAATTTCTGCAACGGTATTTTTCTTAAGAACCCTTGTATGCCCTCCTGAAGGAAGTTCTTTGCTTTTTTGCCAAACACAATGCCAAAATTCCAAATACAGTGTTTTCATTCTCCCTTTAAAGCTATAGTGCACGACTATTTTAAAATAATGAACGTCCGTTACATTCAAGCCGTTGCCAAATGAGTTGATACAAAGCTAATTAAGCCTTTCAGCTCCACACAACTCTCTGTATTTCTCAGTACGACTATGTTTATAAAAATGGTGTAGTCCGAGGACATTCGCGCGCAGCAGCTTGAGTGATGTGTTTGACGTAACCGCTGAGAAAGGATAACCGCTTCGGAGAGGAAGAGGACATAACAATAACAAGATAATTACCTCTGCTGAAGAGTCCATCGTGTTTTTTGAATCCTCCGTGTTAGCACCTGCGTGAAGGGGTGGGGGTGGTGCGCGATCACTGAAGGCTTTAATCATGTGGGGGGGCGACAGAAACTATGCACTATAGCTTTAACGAGTTCAATCACAGACTGTAACTTTTTAGCTGTCCCAGCCCTGACTGTTAAACCGTGTCAGTTACCGATAAGGTTCTACTGATGAAGTTTACATTAAGGGTTAAGCCATATATCTGTTGACCGCCATTTAACTGAATTACTGTCTCATTTTTATTAGTGTTTCTGTATTTGTGCTCACTGTGATTGGTCCCCAGCCCTGGTCTGTTTTGATTTGGGTGCTCTGATTGGTTCTTTGTCTGTCAGTCATTAACAAGTGGCTCAATAAATGTGCAGTCTATAAGGCAAAATGGCAAAATGGATAAAGTCTCTGCGAAAGCAATGCTGGTCTGCAGTCAAAATTATTATTCTGTTTAACAAAGATGGCTACAAATACAGTAAGCATACTTTATAGAAAGTTGAAGTATAGACCCTTTCACAGTCGTAAACATAAACATTCTAAATGGCCCCAAGTTGGTTTCCTGTTGCAGTGTATGGGAATGACGTTAACCAGGGGTCATGCTGTTGCCTAGCAATGGAATTCCATTTTTCTATTGGAAAGTTATGTATATCCTTAAGCAACACTGGCTGTAATTGCCATCAGTCTTTCAGTATCAGCACTGCTATTCTCAGAGATTATACACATGCTCCATCTGTAGTTGTTTTTAATGATCTCTTGTGTCCCAGTCAAGCTGTTCTCTCGTGTCTGTCTCAGTGGTGAATGGTGTCAGGCTGTGGTTGTACTTGTCATTTCAGGGTTTCTTTAAATATCTGATCACCCTATAACATACTACATTTAGTCTGGATGCACAGAACATGTTTCAATGTCTTTATTAAGCTACAGTAGATTTAAACATTGTGATTGTTCTTCTTTTGTCTGTATGTAATCCAGCCTATTCACCAAAGAACAGTTTAAAGCAACTGACAGTAGGAGTTTTCTTAGGTATAAGTAGTTTTTTTTAGAATAGGTATGGATACTAAAAATATGTGATGTTATTATATCTGCCCTGTATGGTCAAAGGGAAAATTGCTTTGAAATGGCAAGTTAAACCATAGCCTATGCCTGTATGTTGTTGTAACTCTTGTTTGTAATAAACAATGTTAAGTAGTCAATGTTATGTATTTTTTCAAGCAGAATCTCCTATTTTCTCTTCTCATTCTTCAGTAAATCAAGCACTATCATGAGGCCAAAGGTCCCACCTCCCCTTCCTCCCAAGGTATTAACAACTGAATGCATCCATCAGCCACAGTCAATGAATTTGTCATTTGAGGTTTCATTTTAAAGATCAGTTTAAGTCTCATTTTGTAACATGGTTGTCTTGAAATCTGCTTAATGCTAGAGATGCACCGATAGACCGGCCGGTTACCGGAATTGGCCGGTTTTCATGTGCTCGGCCATGACCGGCGACCGGCAGGTCAGTCTGACATATGCCGATTTCAAGCCGGTCAACGCTACAATTAACTGACAACATAAGTTATAGGTGTTACAGTTCTAAAGGACGCACGCACACACGGACGCGACAGCACAGTCTCTTTTTCCTTTATCTCAACTGTTCCGCCCTGTGTCGGCGCTATTCTCACACACGTAGGGAACCTCGTGAATTAACCTGCAACGGGTCAGCTGTTTGGAAATTCTTCAGCGTGTGTGCAGAAGATAACCCGTTTGCAATATGCAACACCTGCAAGGAAAAAGTAGGGTGTGGAGGGATGACACCAAAAACCAAAATCACATTTTTTTAGTTGGATATTGGATGTGAAAAGAAGGAAATGGTTCTAACATCGCACTTTTAGATGTGTGTGAATTCCCCACACCAGGAGTAATTTATATAGTTCTATTTTATAGTGATTCATTATCTGTTCAAAAAATGTTCTATGTTCTCACAACGTTTGCATGTTCTGTGCAAAATGTTCTATTAAAGAAAAGATAGAAAATAAATATTTGCGTGTGCTGTAAAGTGGTTAGAACAAATTAAATCGGAATCAGCTAAAATCGGTATCGGCTGGCCTAACTCAAAGAAAATCGGAAATCGGAACCTAAAAGTTGTAATCGGTGCATCTCTACTAAATGCTATTGAAAATGTGATGCGGTGGTTTTGAGAAATGAGCTGACTCTTTGTCCTTTCCTGTATTTCCCCTCAGCCCAAGTCCATCTGCTCATCCCAACCCCAGCAGCAGCAGCAACTAAAACACGACGACAGCCAATCACACAGCGAGGACGATGGCGGAGGGGGAGGGACCATCAAACGCTGTCCAGTCCCAGAGACGCCGAGCCCCGCCAAGGCCGCCTCCAACGTCCCTCCGCGGCCCCCGCCCCCGAAGCTGCCACCCCACCGCCGCAGTAGCCTAGGTAACGAGAGCCCGACGTGCGCGGACGTCGAAAACTCTGCCCCAGAGGATGATGGGAGCTTTAGGCATTTCTGGGAGTGGCTCCACACGCCTCACACAGAGGAGGAGCTGGAGGAGGCATGGGAGGTGCTGAAGGAGGTGAAAGAGGAGCAGGAAAAAGAGGAGAAAAAGGAAGAGAGTAAGAGCAGCCCCTTGATAGATTGGTAGTGTCCGCAGACCCTGTCGTCCCCTTCGATTGGTTGTGTGGTCTCTCATTAGTCAAGTCTCCGTAGTCTGATTTCTTTGTTCCATGAGTCCATTAATAACAGTGCTTTAAATCTTTTGTTTGTAGTTTCTTCCGTCCCATCAGCTCCTGCTTAATATAAGTGTTTGTCATTTTTTTGTGAAGTCTGATTGGTTGTTTAATCCAATCGACCAATCGCTAGCAGCCTGCTGCAGGTCCCCCCCTCCCTTCTTAGAAGGAAGAAGGAAGAGGAGAAAGCATTGTCCTGGCTGATCAGAGCTCAGGCAACATCACATGATAGTGATATGACATATGACACGATATAATCGAGCGGATATGTCAGGAATTTAGTTCGGTTTAGTTTCTCTGTTTTTGATTCATATTATTTGAATCTCTTTGACTAAATGTGTTTTTTTCTGTTCCTGTTAGCAGCTTTTATGAATGGAAATGAACAGTTTTATTGAAAAGTAATCAAACATCAAACCTGACATCAAGGCACTAGTTCAAACAATGTAATTTACGTTTGAGGCAAAGTTTTAACTTTTAACTTCACAATTAATCCATGAGAGATGGAAGCTGAACAGGAACAGGAACACCAAAGCAGAAACCAACCAATTTCATATTTATATTTTGATTACTTCGACTGAAGAAAAAGGGCATTGTAAAATCTAACTTTTAATTTCCATGATAATCTCTGGACTAGATAATTAGCAGAAGTTTGGTTCACCTGTTTGCTCAAAAGATTGAATGAGACAAGGTGTCGTGTCCTATTATAACAAGTTCACAGAGAATCACAGAGATTAAAAACCGATTGGAAAGAATATGGTTTATTGTTGTTACAAAACAAATCAGCATAAACATTAAATAGATAGACAACAAAGTTTAGAAATATACAGTTGTGCTAGAATGGTTCTGTAAGTCTTTAGCAGGCGCGCATTGGTGGAGTTGCACTGTGCGTCTGTGCGTGTGACTGTTCCCCCATTCATCATGTTTTTGTCCATAGCTACTGCAAATAAAATCTCATTATTTTACTATTTTATCAGCCGACTCTTAACTCTTTTAACAGAGTAGGGCATGCAGATTTGTTGTTTACTTGCCAGAGTGGTAGAGTAGACAAACCTACCAGTCAGAATTGACCAATATTGACCACTTTCTAGGAGGTTGTATGCGGTGCATTAACACCTTGCTTCGCTCATGACTATATTTGATCCTCTGTATTCTTCCTGCTAGCCTGCTCCCTCCCTCCCTCCCTCCCTCTTTCCCTCTCTCTCTGCTCCCAGTAGTGTGTTTGTTACTGTTTTAGTTTAACTCCTCTGTGTCTTCAGCCCTGAAGATTAGGTTGTACTCATGAAAACAAATTATATGTATGAGGAAATGTCAGTGTGAGTGGATTGTTATTGCAGTGTGTTCTGCAGCATAGTCTTTCATTCATTTTTTTCTCAAACACACAGCTGCATATTCTCTCTCTCTCTCTCTCTCTCTCTCTCTCTCTCTCTCTCTCTCTCTCTCTCTCTCTCTCTATGTCTGTCCCTCACGCACATTAACTTTCTCTGAGTTTGTCTTTCACACATTCAGTTGTGTTTGTGTTGTTGCAGGTAACGGGCTGAACACAGCTCCACATCCACATAGTGGAGAGAGGGACAGTCCAGCAGACAGACAGTCCACCATGCCCCCTAGTGTCCCCATACGGAAAGACAAGAAGGACGTTCCGGTAAACAGACTTGGTTGTAGAGCGGCGGCTCAGAGACCTCCAGAGATCTCTGAAGATGTCCCTGTGTCTCAAATTCTAAACTGGATGTTTTAACTGAATTAGCTTAAAGTGAACTCCTTCATAACATTGTTAATTATTGACATTATGCTGTGGTGCAGAGAAACAAAAGTCAAGGACTTTGTGGAATGGAGTTGGCTGTGTTTTGCTGGTGGGAAGCCAATCGCTTCCTTTTATTTGCACTAGCGACTACTAGTGGTCGGTCAGGGTGTCTGTGCAAGGGACAACAACAAAGTCCCCTATGCACAGGGATGTTTAAAACATAGAGTTTAAAAATATAACTGACATCTGAGCATTTGTTGGTGCTGTATAAGAAATTATGGGACTGTATCTTTCTGTGTACCTTCAGCTTTATTATTCCCCCCTATGTAAGATTCACTTACAGCATGTTACCAAGTTATTTTATTATCCTGACTGACTTTATGTGTGTGTTTATCTGTCTGCCCTAGAAGCCAATCAGTAATGGCCTCCCCCCTACACCCAAAGTCCATGTAAGTAACAGTTATTGTGCGTGCTATTGTCCAGTAAAACAGAATCTTTGAAATGACAAAGTTAACATTTCAAGAATATAAAAATATTTAATCACATGCTTCGCATCTTTTTTGTGTTACATTTTATTTTCAGTTGGTTTTCTCTATAGCAACTGATCTGTTATTTAAATCAAACTGTTTGCGCCTTCTGAAAACTCTTAACAACCCTGGAAGAAAAGTCAGTATCTAGCTCAATGAGGTTTTCTTTCCGCTGAGCAAAAAAAAAAACACTCAATGGACGAAAAAAAACGCAGCACATTCAAGCATCATAATCTGTAGAGTTTATCGTTCGTCTCCTTCCATTCGCAGATGGGTGCGTGTTTCTCCAAGGTGTTCAACGGCTGTCCTTTGAAGATCCACTGTGCCACCTCCTGGATCAATCCCGACACCAGAGGTAACCGACAGGAAACCTGATACAGTGTTGAACATCAATTTACAGGGCGATGAATGCGTCCTGAATTAAACCAATCGGATTATTGAAGGAACTTCTCAGTGTTGTCTAATGTGAGCTAAAATGTTTGTTTTCGTGTGCGTTTCAGACCAGTATTTGATATTCGGAGCTGAAGAGGGAATCTACACATTAAACCTTAATGAGCTACATGAGACCTCCATGGAACAGGTGAGACTAGATATCATGCATTTTATGATGAAAGGAATATACTTCAGGAAAAATATGGTTTTCGCCTTCTTTACATTTTGGTTTAAACGTTTTTACGGTTATATGCAAGAAATTCTTAAATAATAACGCTTTTTTTTTTTTTCTTCTTCAAACAGAAACCGCAATTATTAAAAAAGTTCTTCAATCTTTGAAACTGTCTCACTCTACCTTGTTTCTGTCTGCAGCTCTTTCCTCGGCGGTGCACCTGGCTATATGTCATGAACAATTGTCTTCTTTCCATATCTGGTGAGCTACAACACCTCTGTGTGATGGAAGTCGACTATTTGAATAGTACTATTTTCATAACACCCTTTATCGATCCTGTATCTAAAGTCAACATCCTTCATGCTTTACTTTTGGTTTCTTCTTTTTCTGTTCTCCCCTTTCGTCTTCTCTTCTCTTCTGCTTTATTCCATTCCAGGAAAAGCCTCACAACTGTACTCCCATAGTCTGAGCGGTATGTTCGAACAGGCCAGACAGTTACAGAAGTTACCAGTAGCCATTCCCACACACAAGCTGCCTGATAAGATGATTCCCAGGTAACTGTCAAATGTATCAGTCATGTAAACACTAAAAGTGTATTTTAATTTTTTTACCAACTGAATTGTAATTCTCTACTCCTCTTTTGCGTATGTGTCTTAAGTCATAGAAAAGTTAAACAACGTCCAATGAAAACAGAACATTGATTGACATGATTTCTTTCTTTCTTTGTCTGTTTATAGGAAGTTTGCGGTGTCCAATAAAGTTCCAGACACTAAAGGGTGCCAAAAGTGCTGCGTAGGTGAGTTGTAGTGAAGGAGGAGTTATTTTTTGTGACTAGAAGTACTGCTTGTTTCATGGCTGCGCAGCACTGCAAGTTCCAGACTAAATTTGTTGAAATCTGGCCTGTTACATTAATTACATAACCACACATAAAAACCATAGAAGAAGTGACTTGATGTTATTCTGGTGTTAACCTGTATATTATACATTTTTAATAAAAAAAAAATAAAAAAAAGTATGATATGACTATAGGTACTTATTGTAGGTCTCATCAGTAAAGAATTAAACTTAACCCTTGTATGTTGTTCATATTTTTGTTACACAGCCAATGTTCCTGGGTCTGGTGGACCCACCACATTATTAGGCTTTTAAATTAATACAGCCATGACAATTTATTTAAAAATACTTAACAGATGTTTACTTTAGCTCAATTACCAATGATATATACATCATTTATGGTTCATTTTTGCCATTTACCACTGTGAGATCACATTTATGATGATATGATCATTTTATAAGGAAATTCAATTATAAAAAAGGTAAAAAAAAAAAAGAAACAAGATTTTTTTTTTTTTTTATCATTATTGGTGCTTATTTCTTAGAATTTAATCAGAACAGGTGAAAGTGCTTGAAATGTAACAATTTTGTAACTTTGTGTGGGAATAGCAGGTGCAGAAAGACAACATTCCCGCACACAGACACCTACACTCAGATACGCACGCATACAGACACACACAGAGACGCACAGACACATAGACACACACACACCGACACGCACCCACACACAGCAGGCACAGTCAGGTGGAGGATACAGTTAAGTTTCATAAAACCTACAATTATTACACTACAATAAATACACTCGGGTCCATTAGACCCGAACACCTCATATATAATAGTTATGTGGGGGTGTACCGTGTGCAGTCATTGAAAATGAGTTATTTTTTGCCAATGAGTTTGAGTTAGAAGAAATAATAAATAGCATAATTTGTCTTTTAGCAAACATTGAAAATGGGTCCCACATACCCTAACAACATACAAGGGTTAAAAGTGCAACACTGTAAACCCACAAAATGTACCTTTTTACACAAGATGAAAACATTTTACAGGTAATTGTGAGATACAAAGGCTACCAAGAACGAATATCCCAAATGACTGATAACTGGTGTTGTTTCCATGCAGTTCGTAACCCGTACACAGGCCATAAATACCTGTGTGGAGCCTTTCAGTCTAGTGTCATGCTGTTGGAGTGGGTGGAGCCCATGCAGAGGTTCATGCTCATCAAGGTCAGTTTTTGCTGTTCGAAACCTCTCATGTGTGTTCCCTGAGCTCCTGTTTTAGCTCCGTTTTATTACAAAACCGATGAAGAGTATAAACTTGTAACAACATTTCAAAGGTTGGTCTAATGTCTTTAAAGGTTAAAATGTTTTATTAGGGTTGGGTGCCATACTCTCTACTTTTTTTGGTATCGACCGAATTAAGTCCGAGGACCGATTCACGTTAAATCAAAATGTGCCAAATGTTGGTACCTGAGAGCGCGTAAGCGCGAGCTAATCTGTCCTCCCTGCATGTTGACAGAGGTTTCTCTGAGTTTTAAGCCCCCAATGTCTACTAGGATTAGGCAGTGGTTAGGGTTAAGGTTAAATCCCTTGCAAGTGTGGCTACATTTTTCAAAAGTACACGCGGACAACGCTCGCTGCAGTATAATATAATGACGATGCGAAAGCGACCGCGGTGCGGTTAACACTTCCTCTGAGACAGGCAGGAACACCAGTGTTCCATTTGCCCTGGTGACTGACTGACAGGCTGGAGGTTGTAAGGCAAGGCAATCTTATTTCTGTAGCACATTTCAGCAACATGCAATTCAAAGTAGCTTACATTAAATATTAAAGAGCAGTTAAAAAGAGCTAAAATAGAATAAGATACAAAAATTAAATTTATAATTAGTTAATTGAATAGGTTGTAGGGACGGGTGTTTGGGAGGGAAGAAGGAGGGGTTTACGTGTTCTAAATAAATAACCAAATGTTCTAAGTAAATAGATTTGGAATTATTTTTACAACTGAAATAAATGTGTTGTTATTACAGAGGGAAAGCACCGAAAAAGGTACTGTTTGGTACCAGAACCAAATGGTACCGGTAAAAATGTGAACAGTACCCAATCCTATATTTGCTACTGTTTACATTTAAGCTAAATCCTTAGAAAAGTTGGTTACACTTTACTTAAAGTATCTACATACGTGTGACATGACACTGTCATGAACGTGTCATAAACATTATAAACAGTCCTAAACGTTTATGACATAACGCTTCTGTCATTAAGTGATGTCATGACAAGTTAGGGTCAGGGTTAGCGTTCATGTGTTATGACCGGGTCATGTCACTCTTACGTAGATACCTTCAAGTAAAGTGTTACCGAAAAGTCTTACTCAACTATGTGTTAGGAATACTGCCTGCTAGATTCAAATACACCTGGATCTTTTTATATATTGCACTATTGTAAGATTTATAATATTGTAAGATAAGCACTACAGTTGTCTATTTCTCTAGCAGAACGTTCTGCTGACTTCCTCGGGAGATGTCAGCAGGCCCGTATCCTCTGACATAACAGACACTACTAAGACAACTCCCCTTTCTTACCTACTGTCTCTTCATCTACTCGACAGAACATCGACTTCCCGTTGCCGTGTCCGTTGGAGGTCTTTGAGATGTTGGTGGTCCCGGAGCAGACTTACCCTCTGATCTGTGTGGCGGTCAGTAAAGGCACCGAACTCAACCAGGTGGTTCGGTTCGGCACCGTCAACCCCAACTCTACCTCCTCCTGGTTCACAGAAGCAGGTGAGAACAGTGGGACCAGTTCTGGTTATGTCGCACCAACAGCACTTGATTTTTTTGTTTTCTGAGATGTTGCGGATGTTGCTGTGTACAGCACGGAGGCCAAAATAATGCTTTCTCTCCGCAGACACCCCCCAGACGTGTGTGATCCATGTCACCCAGCTAGAGAGAGACACTATCCTAGTCTGCCTTGACCGTGAGTAACACAAACACATTTTTTCACGTCTGTGCGTTTGCACTGTGCCGCTTCAACAAGTTTTTTGCAACAGATTTACCAGAATTTCACTCCGCTGCTTCCACTCTCTTCCCGATCTCTCCCTCTCCTGCTACAGGGTGTATCAAGATAGTGAACCTCCAGGGCAGGTTGAAATCCAGCAGGAAGTTGTCAGCCGAGCTCACCTTCAACTTCCAGATTGAAGCCACAGGTAAAAGGAAAAAAAGAGCTTACATTTGTATATCTTAAACCACAAAAATAGAACTCATGACATAAAATATACACACGCAAATGTCTTTCATGAACTGAAAGAATGAGTAATGTTTCTTACTATTAAAGGAACTTAAATTGACATGCTGATCTACTAGTGGATTTATACTATACAAGTTTATTTGTACTTCACAGTCCTTGATATTGTTTCCGTTTCTTTGCAGTTTGTCTCCAAGACAGTGTACTGGCCTTCTGGAGGCATGGCATGCAGGGACGCAGTTTCAAGACCAATGAGGTGAGATTGATACTGATACTTGTGTATGTGTGTGCCCGTTTTAGGAAGGAAAAGCACAGTAGGGTTGCACGATATTAACAAAATGTGATATTTCGATATGGATTATGAATATTGCGATATCGATATTAATTTCGATATTTTTTTAAACATATGTAAAATTGCAAAAGTTACGGGAAAACGCATCAAAATAGATTCATAACAAATGAAACAAGTTTTCTTACAACACAAGTTTTATTTCAACTGACGGTCATATTGAACTGGTACAACATAAATAAATAAATAAGGACCATTTCTACAGAACAGGACATGTTTTACTGGTTGGACAGTATAAAATCACTAAATAAAGAGAACAGGACACAACTTTTCTTTCGCTTCTCTGATTCGTTCCGTTTTGTTGTCTCTATCTATTTCTTGACTTACACTGTCACTCTGTCAAAAATATGCACACATGTGGTACGCTCCATAGGGTTTGTCACGTAGTGGACCCGTGCGCTGACGTGTATTTAACGTGTGCAAGTTAATAGTGTAGGTAGACTTTTCCGACCTGCAAAAAAAAACATGAAATGAAGCCTAAATTAGCTATTTTTTATCAGGATACATATAATATCCTTATTTTACTTCTTGGCCACAATACTTGAAATTTTGTCCGCATCCTACATTTGGACTGGATTCTCCTGGCGAGCTCTGATCTTGACGTTGCGTCTCTTTTGTCTTATTTTCTCTCTTCCTCATATATTCATCAGATCACCCAGGAGATCTCTGACAGCACACGCATCTTCAGACTACTGGGATCAGACCGGTGAGAACGCACACCAACACACATCTCCTCACTTCAAATATATATTACACACACACACACACAGGTCTCTGTTAACATCCTTTCTGATGTCTTATCACTGAAGACGTTTCGACTGTAGAGATCCAGATGCAGAGGATAGAGGCCTCACTCTGCCCAGGTACACTCACTACTCGCTGGCCACTGCCTCTTTCTGTCGGGACTCTCGAGATCTGCTTGACGCCGGACATCATTGATCATTGCTGTGTGAGAGGACGAGCGAGTGTGTCTGAGGAAATTTAGCAAGGTTTTTGGGGGATTTTACCTGTTCAGTCATGACAGCATAGACCGCAAAATCATTTGTCTGGCCTGATGCTGCAAGCTAAGACTATTTTAAACTGATAGTAAGACAGTAGCAATATCTCAAAATTGGGACAATGAGATGTTGTAGTAGCTCTATAGTCAAATGCTGTGCATCTGGGTTTGTGTCAGGGATTGGTAAAACCTGCACAAAATATTACCAAGAACAACCTTTGTAGGGAATGGATCATTTTTGGTGTTTATTGTGTCATTACTGAGCAGCTGAGTCCCTTTTAGAGTTCCAATGTTATGATGTGTGAGTGTGTGAGCCTTTGGGTCAATCTTAAAATATTATTACTGGCTTTCTTACCGTTTTCCTCAGTGAAAAGTGTACTTTGTGAAGGGTTTAGTGTCCGAGCAAGTCATCTCCCTCTGCTGCCCTTTTCCAAATCACAGGGCTTTACAGGCTCGGACCATATCCTGTGTGGGTTTCTGGCTGTCTCTACATATTGCTACAATAACTCCTGGGTCTTTACAATTTCTTCTTATTTTACTCAGTGTTGTATTTAATTTTGCCAGAAGCAGACTGGGCTGATCCTTTGTCTGGGATTTAAAGGTGAAATAAAGACTGATTCATGTTTTGAAACTAAACTGGATGGTGCATGTGTGTTTGTCTTGCAGGGTGGTGGTGCTGGAGAGCAGGCCTACAGACAACCCTACAGCCCACAGCAACCTCTACATCCTGGCAGGCCATGAAAACAGCTACTGAGACAGACAGACACACACACACACACACACACACACACACACACACACACACACACACACACACAGACAGACACAGATCCGCACATAAACACACTCTCTAAACAGCCTACGGGAGACACACTTGGCCCAACCTAACCATTAACCCACCCAACCTCCTGTGTAACTGGGAGATGAGCTGTTCACGGGTGCAGATGTCGATTCCCAGTCGCAGACGTTTAAAAATGCACCGCGGTTACAGTTACATGTGTATTAGTTAAGCGTGTTGTAGTAGGGCAGCGGGTTGTGGAGCTGTTTCTGACAGGGCCAGGGTTAAAACTGCCGGTCTGAGGCCAGTTTAGGTTGAGATAGCCGAGGGAATCTGCACCTCAGTCGAGCGACGTCCTTCCTGATACCATCCCACCTTTTCCCCCTTCATACTGCACCCTGGGGAAACCGCATCCAGCACAGAAGTCTGACATCAACACTACTTCTACTACTAGTTCTACACATACTACTACTAATGCTTCTTGCGCTAAAGCTTCACAGAAGAGCCATCTTGCACAGAAAACCTTTCTCTCTTTCATTGTCCTTTCGCCCTCTTTCCTTTCCTCCCTCTTTTTACTCCACCTTTATTTATTGTGGCATGATGTAACTTTAACAACAAGGATGGCTTTCCTGTTTTGTTTTGTTTTTTTTAAAAAGGATGAAAAAAGAAAAGAAAAAAAAGAAAAGAGAAAACCGACTAAAAAGCTTTGCCACCTCTGCTAGCATCGAATTCCAATATCCCGTCACAACACCACACAAGTGCTTAATTGACCTCTATTTAATTGTTGTAAATATAAATGTAGTATTTTTTTGAGAGAGACAAACACTAAAAAGACTGGTCATGTAGATAGGCGTGTGTATAGTTGCTCTGTACAACTGTGGAGACAAACGGAGAGACAGACAGGCGTGGAGGAGGAGGATTGACGGGGCAGTAAGTTCACTTCCTTGTTCCCCCGATCCTGTGACGAGGGTCCGGAAGCAAAGACCCCCCGCAGTCTCCTCAGGTGGACAGCTTTAGCAATCCGATATTACTCTAATAATCTGGAGCTCAGTATTGAACTGAGCAAACACAGGAAGCAGCGCGTATTGGTCATTTTCACGTCTCATCTGTCACCTGCGAAACTTCCTGCTCGTTTGCACCATAGGCGACAGTCGTCGGGGCAACGGACGTTACAAATACTGCTCATTTAAGTTTTGCTCATTCTTTTGTTTTGACATCCTCCCTTTGTTTTGTTTTTTTAACGCTGTTTTAATCAAAAATCTTTTTTTTATTTTGCTATTTTTTTATTTTTTATCAAACCACTGGTGTTACAAATTTGCACAGAGAAAAAGGTATTTGATAAACTAATGTGATGTCATTATAATATATGACCTTGTGTGTATGCACAGTATGTGTGTGTGTGTATGTGTGTGTGCGTAGACGTAGAATATGCACATACAAGTGCGTCATGTACAGATCTGGTCTTGAACACGTGACAGTTGTTTTTCCGCCCGAGGCCACTTGAAAAGAGCACCAACAGATATTAAAAACCAATAGAAAAAAGAAGCTGAATTTACACAGAAGGACACATCATTTATATTTATTCAGTAGACCTGGGATATATATTCACTGTAAGCCATCATTTCTAGCATTGAACTTCTGTGGAATTTCATAGGGGTAGAGTTTGCACCATATAGAAGTGCAAGGAGCTGTTCGGTTAAAACAATTACAGTGGTTTAATATATTTCACTATGAATAATCTGGAACAGTTTAACAGAAAGTTTTGACAGAAAACTTTTCCCATATGGTACTCCAAAGTGGATAAGAAAAACGCCACAAATTGTTTTAAAATTCTGCTTGAAACCGATCTATTAAGCATGGACACACTAACTGTACAGAGTAAAATAAAGAGCTAAAGGCCCGAGCTTAGCACTAGCCTCTACTAGGCAGGAAATTGAACTTCTGTGTAAGTCCAAATGTTGTAGTCCTTTTAGTCATATTTGGAGAAGTTTTTAACTTTGGCCTTCATTGCTGTGACTTTTTTAAAGGCCGGCATCTGTATAAGAGATCACTACATGCATGTAGATGTGCACTGCGTGGTGTGTAGGAGAGTCTACATGTGGCTGTACACTACCAGTCTTTACAAGCTGTGACACTAGAGGTTGCTTCAGAGGATGTGAACGCTAGTTTAGCCAAATTTAACTGAGACAACATCGCTAAACCTGAGATCTTTTAAGAGCTGAAACGTTTGGGTTCATCTTTCAAGTGGGCCACTTTCTAAGAGTCAGTTTCTCATTCATTTCTTCATTTTCTCTATAGAAACACAGGTATAAGCTTATAAGTAAACCAACCAGCTACCAAATATACCGTATCTATCCAAACAAAAACAACACGTGTAAAATAAAATGTAAAAGTTACTGAACTGCCAACATCTAAACTGAAATCCAATTGACACAATAGCAACGGCAACAATTACAAAGTTTTCAAATGTTCTACCTACGGAGTTAATGGAAGATTTATTAATGGAGGACAACATTTCAGCTCTTTTTAGATGTGTCACTGAGTGTTACTGAGGTGGTTTTAAAAGAGACACGTCGCCATGTTGGGGGACAATTTAAGAAAAGAATGTAAAATCTTTTTTGTAAAAGCTTTCCTTCCACTGCTCAGAAAGTCATAATCTCAACCTGTTTTTTTTTGTCACTTTACCAACATGGCAGCATGTCCCTCCTCCAAACGTTAAGTGACAGGAATCACACCCTACACACTATTTCATTATGCTTTCATGGGGTTTAAACAGATCCTCGCACTGGATTCCAGCTCCTGCTGCTTTATTGCACTGTTGTGGCGAAGTAGCTAAAACAGGGCTAGTTTAGTGAAGTTTAGAGAGCTTGAATCCACTGTGAGGATATCAATTATTTGTGTACATTTGTTTTTTTTTAATCGCCTGTGCACACTTTTCTTGTATAAAATGCCCACAGAGTGTTGCTTTGCACCTGGAAAACAAATGTCAGAAATATGAATCCTATAAGACATGAAGATAGCACACTTAATTGCCATGTATTGAGTTTGGAGTGGAACATGTATTCCCTGATGTGGTGCCCTTCATAGAAACTCACTACCCCAGACGATCGTGCTAATATATGTGCTTTTAGCCAACACCCATTAATAGAAACGTGTCATAGATTGAGTGCTGCAACCAAGTTTTATTCACAGTCAGGTTATTTAACAAAACTATTTTCTTATCAATTTGTTCTTTCAGTGTCAAAAACATGGGAGTGCTACCCAGCATACTCAATAGGCTCGCATTGACATTGCCAATCATTAATTAATCAATTTTCATATTTATGCTCAATTCAGTTGATTTGATTGATTCCTTTCTTCCTTACCGGTTCATCATAGTTTTTGGGGAATTTTTTTTATCACACATTCATATAAATTAGAGATCGGTTGATGTCAAACATATATTTTACATTTTTAAATGTAATGGCAAAATATGTTGAAATGAACATTTTATGGCCAAGTTTAGATAGTCTACCTCATATGTCCTAGATGAAAGAAAAAATATATGTCTGATTCAAAAGGACAGCCATCCACAGCGTATAAAGTTAATGGTAAACAAAACCTCTTCTCTAAAACTCTTGTTAAAATATCTTTGTCCTCTCCGTTGACGTATGTCAATGATCAGAAGATGAGAAATGAATACAATTTACTAAAACACATGAAGACAAAATGAATTGGAGATTCCATTGAAAACGACTTATAGCTTCTTTTTTAAGGTTTTCTCTCTTTCCTGAAATATCCAATTCCTTTTTAATTATAATATCTCAAGCCTAAATTAAAACCCATCCTGTATCATAGCTGTGGGATTGAATGTTGCTTCCATGGCTTCTAATTTTGCTTAATCTTAATCTATGTATCTTCCCCTGAAGCAGATGCCAACATGGCCTTCCATTGTGCTAAACTGTTTAAAAAGTCCATTTTGTTTTACGAGCTCAACTACTCCTGGGTCAAATGATGTGTGAAAGTAATTCAAAGGGATTGTTTAAAGATGATGTAGACACGTGATATGTTCATGTCTTGAATGTTAATGAAAGATAAGTAAATTGGCATTCGGTTCTTTATGGCTCTCATAGTGTCCGTGTAGTAAACCCCATCTATCTGGGGCTCCGAGCAGATTAAAGTAAACACAGATGAGTTATTTGCTAAAGCTGTTTGATCCTCCCAATATAAAACAAAACACAATAAGCCTCCTCTGTTCTGTAGCTTTGACATCACCTTTGTCTTTTGTTTTCATAATGCAATGCACACGTTATAAAATGTATATAGTGTAAAATAAAAATGGGTTTGTTTTACATACTGTATAATTGCCTATATTTTGTTTCAGAAGTGTAACAGATTTATGAGATGACATGTTAACACATTAAAAAGAAAGAACTCAAACATTTGGGGACCTTGTGGTGTTTATTTGTGACGGACTAAAGAGTTTAAGACATGTCGACACGTCTCAGTGGGAAAAGCACAAATTTAGAAGTTCATGATGGCTGAATCATGGTTAGCTGCTTTGCTTTCAGGGTCCTGCTATTGTACATTCTGGCTCATTGTCACACTCACTGTCATGGCTAACTGGGACACTTGAATTGAACAGATATTACATACATATTATTAGTAACACGTTTGCTTTTGTCTACTTAAAAGGGTGCTTTTCTCTAAGAGCACTGGTCCACTAGGTAAAAAAGTGATGCTTTTACAGGATTTAGAGCTGTTTAATTACTCATCCTCATTTTAGAGCTAAAAAGGCCAATTCCAAAATAAAACACAATTACTTTGATGTGAACCTGATTCCAGGTCCAGTTTATATCAGTTGCAAAGCTGCATTTCCAGGTCAACCTGCACCATCTATAGGCAATAAAACAAATTCAGGGCAACTTTTTTGTAGTGTAGGCTTCATAATTGACATTTTAAGCATGCATGATGATTTTTTCTTCAAACAGTGATACTTACCTGTAAGCTCCCTTCTCTAATGGTCAATGAAAGAGCTTAATGTTGTGCACAAGTTCATATCTTAAGAAAGTATAATATAAAAAGAATAATTCAAATTTTGGTGCTTTATAACCACAAGCTGATTTTGTTTTACTGTTGAATATTTAATATCCACTAAAGGATAGTGTGACACGATAATGTTCCCTCTTTCTTATATTTGAGCTAACGGACCAAACAGCTGGTCCTTGTGAAGAATCTGCAGCCTGCTGAATGTGAGTGAGTGAGTGTTTAAAATGATTTAAATGTTTTATAAGTGGGGCTTAAAAAAAACAACCTATAGAATCAAATGAAGTGTTAGTGTGTTTTAATCAATTCATCTGCTGATACCTAGAATGATAATAGCCTGTTTATAACCACATGTATGTCCAAGTCAAGTCCATTTTAATTTGTATAGCTAATTTTAATAACCCAGTGATACAAGGAAAAGGAACCAGCTGAGCAACATAATGCATTTTCAGTGTGGACCTTTATCGAACAATTCTGATGTGTCTTGATTGTCACATTCATCTCTTAACAAAGCAGTTCTGTTCAATGCATAGAAAAAAAATGTCAAAGAAAAACCTTGAATGTTTTGTTTTGAAACAAAATGCACAAAATAACAACTAACAGCTTAAGGTTTTTTCTCCTGAGTATATAATGCACAATATAATAATTTCTGGTTATGGCTTAAGACTTTAAGACAACTGTTAGACAGTTGTACTGAAGAAACAGGTGTCGGCGCCGGTTAAGGGGTGCAATAGTCCAATTTAGGAATAGCACTCATGTTTAGAGTGCTATTCTCCCACAATGAAAGACAAATGGGGAACCATCTGTCAATATCAAACTTTAAACACTTCAAAACAGGCTCTATATTAGCTTTGCACAGATTTGAAAGTTGGGGTACAAATGATGCACCTTGGGAAAAAAAGGGAAACAAAAGGAGTTTGTTCTCTGAAAAAGATTTGGAAAACTGGAGGTACAGCAGAGCTATTTACAGTATGGGGATGTATTGTGTTAAACTATGCCCTCTAGTGGACACATTTGTGACCAAATCATTAACAAAAGGTCTAATCTGCATAGTCACATTTAATCTAAAATGACTCAAAACAAATGTAATCTAAGGACCTTATCCTCCTGTGTCATCTTAGTGTGGGCAAGCGTTACTATACTCTTACTATTACAAAGACTAAAACCTGCAGTACTGTTTTGTTGATAAATGGCGTCCACAGCATTGTCAAATGCTTTCCCTCAGTATAAAGGCCAGGGGCAGGATTTTGTCTTTCAAATTAAATTTACATTTATATTTGGAAATGATGAGAGGAAAAATTGCTTAGCTAAATGGCTTATACATGTACAGCATTTATATGGCAGTTGTAAATGTAAAACAACCTTGGTTTGTATCTTAAACTTGTATGTGTTACACTTTCTAATTGATCAGTCTGTGTGTGATAGAGTGGTGTTCATACAGCTGTGCCACGGTTTATCTCCAGCTGTACCAGTTTGGGATTTTTCCCCGGTGTCTCATGTTCACCGTTGTTTTGGTTTTCTGGTGTTTTCTCACCTCCCTTCTCTTTCTTCTCATCACTGCTCCTGTTGGAAAGAAAGCACGGAGGTCAGTTTGATTCTTCCACGTCAGAGTGTCCATGTGCTTCCCTCGTTTCACAATCAGTCAAAACAGCTAGAGTATCAAGCCATTCCTGTGCTCATTTCCATTCTTACTTCTTCTTGAAGAGTTTCTTGAACGAGCTCCTGAAGCCTCCTTTGTCCTGCTTCCGACTCCTCTCGCTTAATGGGGTGTGGTTATTCTCCTCTGTCCCGCCTCTCCATTTTGAATCGTCCCCCCATGATTGGAACCCGGAGTCCTGGTGGGGTTAAGCACAACAATAGATTTATTTCAATTATGGTTTGATTACATTTGGTACCATTCATTCTGTGCTCAATGTTCAACTGACACCATCTATCAGGTAAAGACATATTGATTTTTTGCCATATTTGCTGAAACCCACAATGCTGAGCAGTCCATGAAGATCGTCACTGTGCTTGTCAATATCCACTCTGTTCCCCAAGGGGTTGTGGACCTTACGGGATTGGGTGGGACACCCCTTGCTGCCCTTACTGCCCTGGCGCTCCAGCTTGGCATGGCTGCCCAGTCCCAACCTTTGGGGGTGGTCTGATAGAGGACTACCATCAAGACAACTCACTGTGTTGTCCATCTGCAGACCGTTCAGTGACTAGACAGCAGAGAAAAGATACTTGATTTTTACACATTTAAGAAGCATTTTACTGTAGAATCTTTCTCTCTATGTACATAAGCACATACATGCTCACCTTGCTTTTACGCTGGCTGGCCTGAAGAGGACGATGCTGATTGCGGCGCATCATTACAGCTTCATCCGGAGATACACATCCTCGCTTGGGCAGTTTGTAACCATTCCCATGGCTTCCACCATTGCCAAAGACATCTCGGGTTGTTGACACATTGGCTGCCATTGCGTGATGTGATGCTGAAGGGGCTTTGGGGCACCTCACAAAAGCAATGTCAATAGAGGAATCTGAAGAGGCAGAGGAGCAGCGGTCAAACATGGAGACATCATGAAGGGAACTTCTGTCCTCTTCATAGAGGCTCTCCATCCCTGGAGGGTCTGGAGGGAGAAGGAACTCTCCGAGGGCATCGGCCAAAGCGGAACCCGGTTGAACCTGACGGAAGTCTGCAGGTCTGGAGGGCAGATGATGCTGGCATGACATGGACCTCTCAGATGCTTCACTCTCTGGGATACTGCCAAGACCTGAAAGCCAAAGGTTGGTTCACTGGTTGACCGTTGGAGCAATTGCCCCAAAACATGGGTTAGGGTTAAGAGTTGCATATCGGTTTCTGCCGAATCCGTATATTGGGATACATAAAGCAACATGAAAAACCTAAAAAAAATAATTACAAACAGGTCTACAAAGCCCAGGGTGCCAAGATGCTGAGTGTACCCTGTCTTGTTGACCCAAGACATTGAGGCCTGTTTCTTGGACTTAAGGGTTTGCCAGAAAATGTTTGATTTCACTGGGGGTTAGACTTTGGCATAAGACCTTTTAAAAGTCTACTCTTCTCCTATTTCTTGTCACTGGGCAACACAATGTAATGACTTGGCAGGTCTTACATTACCAGGGTAGACCAGGGTTAAACCCCTGTGTTGGCAAGCAGTCACCCTGTTGTGTTCTTAAGCAAGAGACATAATTCATACCAACTCCAAGTATGCTACTTAAAAGGTTCAGTATGCTTGAGAAGAAGTGTTGTCTGAACACGTCTAAAGGTATGTGTTTATGCCTGTGCCAAATGGCCATATTTGGTTGATAGACGAAAAGCCTGTAGTCATAGAGAGACACAATACATCAGCTGCGTGAAGTGGGCATGTGTGTCCGATTGTGAGTTTTACAATGATAAAACAGATGTGTGTCAGAAGCTGTTTGACAATCTGACAAGCACTTCATTTGAATCACAAGCCTACCAAATAACACACCCAGCATGCCTGGAAAGATACATGTATAATTAGAAGTTTCTGTGACTGCAGACCTGTTGGTTTGTGGCTCCGTGAGTCCAGCTCGGGGCTGAAGAATTGGAGCTGGGAGGGCCACTCTGTGTCATAACAATGAGCTTCGGGTTCCTGGTCGCAATCCCAGTCCTGGAAATGATGAGACTGGATCTGCTCCAGGAGACGCTGCTTGCTCCGCTTCACCTGGTTGACATGTTCTCTTTGAGGGATAGATGATTCATATAAGAGGATTCATCAACCTTTTTTATGGCAAAACACTGATAAACCCACTGTATGCTACCTGCCCAGCAACAAATAGGAAGGTAGTTAAGAATGTAAAAATACTCACAACGTGGCACTGTTGCAAGGGTAAGGTGAGCCAATGTTGTTAGCTGGAATCCCACTTTCTACTGTCTTTAACAGCTGTTTCATGGTAGACCTGCAGCGCAGATCCCCTTATTTTGTTAGGTTCAAACAGTGGGAATAAGTCTTGTTTAACCTCTTAACATGTTATGCTATTTTTTTTGTAGAGTGGTAATACTGACCTCTTCACCTCTTTGCGGTTGTGCAGCAGAAGCTCCTGGTTGTGCTGGAGGAGGTGGTGGTACTGAGCCGTGAAGGACCTGAACTGCTGGATGCACACCAGCAGCAGGTAGTAGTCTGGGTGCTCTGCGTGTGTCTGCCTTAGCAGCCTCTGCAAAAACACAGATATACAACGTACTTATTTAAGTTCACACATCTCTGAGCAGAAGTAGTCTTCAGATTCATCAGCTTCAATGAGATATTAAACATAGTTTTCTGTTTCCATTCCATGATCATGTTTCTTTCTTCATGCATCAATATTTGTTGTTCAATTATAATTATTATTATTATAAGTGCATGGCATTTTTGTTACATGTATGAAATGTACTTTGTGATGATTGAGTTTAAAGGTCCCATGGCATGAAAATTTCACTTTATTCGTTTTTTTAACATTAATATGCGTTGCCCCAGTCTGTCTATGGTCCCCCAGTGGCTAGAAATGGTAATAGGTGTAAACCGAGCCCTGGGTATCCTGCCCTGCCTTTGAGAAAATGAAAGCTTGGATGGGCCGATCTAGAATCTGGCTCCTTATGAGGTCATAAGGAGCAAGGTTACCTCCCCTTTCTCTGCCTTGCTGCCCAGAGAAGTTGGCCCACTGATGAGAGAGAGACATCATGCCCCCCCACTCTCTCCTCCTCAATAGCTACAGACAGAAATGGCACGTCCTAAGGAAAGCTCATTGTGGGACTGGCTCTAGTGGCTGTAATTCTGCATCAAGGCTGAATTTCGGGAAAGAGACTTCAGATACAGTATTAGGGTACCACTAAGGTCTATATAAAAGAGACTTGTGATACAGTATTAGGGAACCACTAAGGTCTATATAAAAGAGACTTGTGATACAGTATTAGGGGACCACTAAGGTCTATATAAAAGAGACTTCAGATACAGTATTAGGGGACCACTAAGGTCTATATAAAAGAGACTTCAGATACAGTATTAGGGGACCACTAAGGTCTATATAAAAGAGACTTGTGATACAGTATTAGGGAACCACTAAGGTCTATATAAAAGAGACTTGTGATACAGTATTAGGGGACCACTAAGGTCTATATAAAAGAGACTTCAGATACAGTATTAGGGGACCACTAAGGTCTATATAAAAGAGACTTCAGATACAGTATTAGGGGACCAATGAGGTCTATATAAAAGAGACTTGTGATACAGTATTAGGGGACCACTTAGGTCTATATAAAAGAGACTTCAGATACAGTATTAGGGGACCAATGAGGTCTATATAAAAGAGACTTGTGATACAGTATTAGGGGACCACTAAGGTCTATATAAAAGAGACTTCAGATACAGTATTAGGGGACCACTAAGGTCTATATAAACGAGACTTCAGATACAGTATTAGGGGACCACTAAGGTCTATATAAAAGCATCCAAAGAGCACCATGGGACCTTTAAATTGACAGTGTATGGCATTTTAAAGTGTGCCTTAACCCAACCTGTAGCAGGAGCAGGTACTCGGGGATCCTCTGAACCGGCTGAAGGAGCAGAGTGTGGAGGGAGGGTTTGGATTCATCACCCGTTATTTCACTCTGATAGAAGCACCGTGCAGCCAGTCAGGATGGAAGAACAAAACCAGTTAGTACGGCAGGTATAAGCAATGTGTCTTTATTCAGCTGTATCTGTAGCTATGGTACGTACACAAACAGGGCTTGATATTAACTTTTTGGGTTACCAGCCAAAGTGGCTTCTACATATTTAACTTACAGCCACTCAAGCATTTCTGTGTGAGTGGTTTTGGAATGACAGGGATGCTGGTGTTGGTATTTTAAGTTTCGACATATTCTGAATTACCATACTGTCATGTAACTTTTAGAAATATTATGCTTTTTCTATCCATGTATCTATCTTTTCATCCCTTTACTGTCTTATCCTTTTCATGTCATATCATAGCCAATCACATCACTTCCTGTCCTGATCTCATTATGTCTCCTTTTGTGTTACCTCCGGGAAGGCAGAAGATTTCATTGAGGTGGAGGCAAGCATGGTGACGACTGACAGACATTCTGGAAGCTCCTTCAGGTAGGACACATAAAAGTCCAAGAAGTCACTCTGTAGGAGGACAGAAAGAAGGAGAGATGTTAGGCACCCCTGACTAGTTAGGAGGGGGGGGACTTTTAAGAAGGAAAACTATTACAAAAGTCCAATAACCGTATATCTTTCATGTAATAATATTTTGATAAGTTTGTAATTAGAGGATTCATTTTCTTTTATTCTTTTTATTTCAAAATCTTTCAAATAATTGTAATTTTGTCTAATTTTAGCTAAGGATTAGTATCAGTAATTGTGTACAGTGGTAACAAGAATCACTGTTGTTTCTGTACTACATCTGTTCTCCAACTTTCAACATGGCTCTGCTGGAATTTGACATTTCTTGTAATGTCCGTCATGGCTGCCAAAGTGATTCAGATTCATTATAAACAGCCAGTCACAAGACCAAAACGTTTGACCCCTCCACATTAAATAGCCTGGAACAGCACTGTGCATTGTGGGTTTTGTCATTTTGGAGAATGTGGTTTGGGGTAGTTGTGTTGTATAGAATTGCATTATACCAAACGATTCCTTAATATACTTTGTCAACAGTGGTTAAATTATTTCAAAAAGAAGTAAAAAAGTGCAAAGAAGTGAAGCTATCTGTTGCACAAGCTGCTCAGCCAGCAACCCGAGCTAGCACAAGCATCTTTATGCGCTAGTGTCTTGTAAAGCAACTTCATTTTGACCTTACAAATTGTTCAAACAAATGGTGAAAGTTGGTAAAATACACATAAGAATTACTCTCTATATTCAAAATTTGCATTTGTGGTTTACCTCTTTGCTGGTAAGCCTCATAAACACATCTCCCATGATGCCTTGCCACTGGCTCTTGAGCACACGCTCCTGGAGAGTATGGAGGAGCTCAAGGTGCTGCTGGATCAGAAACCTCAAAGTGCTGGGAAATGGACTAAAGACAGCGAGAAAGAGAGAAGAGGGTACACAGAGAAAACTTTCTTTGATGCAACAACAAAGAACAAGAGAAGGTGCAAAATGATAAAATAAGAATGAAAACTGTTCTTGTCTTACAGAAAAATGACGTGCGAAGCCAACACGTGAAAATGGTTTTAATGCACGTTTTTGTAATATTTCATTTTTTTCTTCAGAATGTGAATATTGTTTCAGCTCCCAGAACCGGCCCATATACATAGGAAATTGCAAACATCCTTCATGTTTGACCTATGTAATATACTGAGCTTTGTGACAAGTATTGTGCCATCTCATGTGGCAGACATCTGGCAGCAGGTAAATCGGATTAAAACAAATGCAATCATTAGGACCCAGTTTGGCATTTGCACCTTTTCATTGGCGCTTTTGGTCATTGGGAACACGTGCTGAAGCTGAAGCACTGATTACATTAGCAAGCTGTGTAGAGTCTTTCCTAAAAGAGTATCCTCTCTGTCTCACTGGTGTTTATAACCTGATTTTATTTAATTAGTTTATTTCCTGTTATCCCCTCACTGTAAGCTCTGAAATTAGATCGGTAGCCACTCCTGGAATAAGTGTTGTGTGAGTGTTGTGTGTGTGTGTTTATGTGGATTAGTTAGTTAGTGATAGACAAATATAGAAATCACTGTAATATGTGATATTTATTAAGTTTATGGCTCATAATATAGAGAGATCTTTTCGACATCGGATAAGGTTGCCGATGTCTGGGTCATTCTGCGTTTCCAAAGGTCTTATATGTACTTATTGTTTAACTGAGACCTGTCTACAGAGAAAAAGTATTAAATTACCTCAATTTTTATTATTGGTTCATTTCAATTAGGTGTGTTTTGGATGTCCAAGTAAGATTTTGAGAAATTCAACATTTTTGTCTAACTGAATTCGGTTGTCTTTGTGTGTCTGCACTGCAGGCTTACCGTTTGTCTTTGGAGGTGAGAGCTTCTGATCCATTAAAGGAGATGTTGGCCTTCAGTAACAGAGACAGGTGGGACACATAAATTCTCTCTGACTCCAGCAACTCGAGAGCGACTCTCTGTCTTTTACCTGCACACACACAGAGACATAATATAAGACTAAAACTATGTTGTTGTTAACTAAAACTATATATTTTTTTGCCATATGTACTTAAACATCTGTTCAAGTCAAGGGAAAAGTTTGACATTTTGGAAAATACACTTCATCTGACTTATATCTTTCCGTTCAATTTGAGGCTGGAGCCAGGAGACAGTTAGCTTAGCTTAGCATAAAGACTGGAAACACAGAAAAACAGCTAGCCTGGCTCTGTCCAAAGATAAGACAATCCACCTACCAGTGGCTCTGAAGTTAATTAAATAACACATAGCTTGTGTGTTTAATCCGTACAAAAACGAAGTTTAAAATGACAGTTTGTGCTGTTATGGTTCCTATTTCTTGAGCGGGCGTAGTGACTTCCTGGAGCCTACTCTGGTTGCCTGGCAACCCTAAGGTGACAAGAAAACTTCAAGAACAAGATATTATGTTAAGTATAAGAGTATTAGTGATTACTTTAGATTTCCCCTTGTTTCCAGTCTGTATGCTAAGCTAAGCTAACTGGCTGCTGGCTGTAGTCTTACATTTAATGGACACACATGAGAGTGATATTGATCTTCTCGTCTGGTCGCTGGGCAAATTTATTTAATGAATGGACATGTATTGTGTGTGTAGTGGCATTACTGAGCAAACTGTGAGTAGTAGTAGTGACTCGTGGTGGTAAGTGGTAATGGAAGTGCAGTGGTGGTATTATCATTAGTTGCATTAACACATATATTTCTTACTGTTTTCAGTTTGGCTGGTCTCTGTGTCGTCTCTGCTGTTCTTCCTCTCTCCCCACGCTGGAGATCGGGACGGACAACCTCTCTGCTGCTGCTGAGCCTCCTGTTCAGAGGTAGAGGCTGCAACACACACACACACACACACATATATATGCATAAATGTGAGTGAATGGCTTTTATATATCTGTTGTTTAATTTTCTTCACTTACGCTTCTTCCCTTCTAGTTTAGTGGATAGACGTGAATGACATTCACACATAGACTCACTCTGTGTGGATGTGGTGCTCCTCTGTGGTGAGCTGCTATTTGGCAGACTGGAAAAGAAGTGTTGAATAACACTGAGGTCCAGCTGGCTGGGACCCAAGTAAAAGAAGATAAAAACAACTTATTTAACAAGTTACACAACATAATTCAGCTCAGCAGCACTTTGATGTCATTAGTAGGCATTCTAGAGGTCTACACGTATGTGCATATACATAATCAAACCAGCAAATACGTGAGAAGAGTGCAATAGTGTGACATTAAATATGATTCTAATGTATTTTTGTGGATGAAACAAATTTGTGTATATCTACAGAACATCCCTTTTACGTATGTTCATATGTTGCCCTACCTTTGTGGAACAGAGAGGATATCTCTGGTGTTTTCCGACTGAAACAGTTCTATCCTCTTCTGCACCTCCCTCTGTCTGCTCGACACATCCTTTATGTGGAGCAATGCCACATTGAGCTCATCCTGCAAGCAGATTATACCATGGAACTGCATTAGTGTCAAGACTAAAAGTGCTAGTGCTATATTTTACACTGTGAGCTGCCAGGTAGGATTTGGAGGGAAATCTGCTGGGAGCTGAGTGCACCAATAAAGAAGATAGCATTTTTCTTACAGACCAACTAGAGTTAAAGCACTATTACTAAAGCAGGTGGAAAAATGTCTTTCAACACGGAGAACTTCTTAAGTGAAGCCACAGACACAAAAAAGCATTAAAAAAATGTTGATTTATGGGAAATGTATTCTAAATGTCACTAAAACTAAAGAAAATAGTTCTGTGCACCATCTGAGGTGTGGTAATCATGGCAAATATGAAACAACGTACATATATATACACATTTATTATACTGTTGCTGGCATGTGCGTGTATGTTCAACTTTAACAATCTTCCATTATATTCCACATAGCCATCAAAAAGAATATACCCTGATGCATCATGTGAAAGTAAAAAAAAAAATCATGATGTTATGAATGAATCACCCTTTTGTGGTTTTATGAAGTTGGTGTGTTTGTGTCTGTGCAGATAAATGTAATGAACAGGAAATGGTAAATTCCACAAATCCTACAACATGGAAGAAGATGTACATGCCTGTCAGTATTTCTGAAGTAGTCTGAAAGAGTTGCCTTCCTATCTAATAAATGAAATTAGTTTACAGTTCCAGTCAGATGTTCTGAATTATGTTACAGCGGCCTCTCCATCTCACCAAGAATAGACTGTGTGTGTGTGTGTGTGTGTGTGTGTGTGTGTGTGTGTGCGTGCGTGTGTTTTCACTGTGTAGTGGTATCTCCAGCACCTTGAAAGTGTTGAGCAAGTTCTTGAGGCCCATGATCTTATCATCCACGTCAGTCTGGTAGGCCTGGAGCTTCTCCTCCAGGCCGTGGTCCCTCTGACGCAGCTCGCACAGCTCCGTCAAAGCAGCATGGAGCCCCTCGCGCAGTTCAGCCACCAGGCCCTGCAGCTGCACCACAAGAAGCAAAGGAATACGTCATGTTTTTAGTGGTGTGTTCAAGGATTTACTTGAGTTATTTTAAATTCCCTCATTTTCTGCATTTGTTTCGTCATTTTAAGGCCACGAGTCTTATAATCTATCTATGAATTGTTGTTGAATTCCTCTATTCTTATTCTTTATTTTATAAAGGACAACACACATTAATTAACATTTCTGTAAATGTGCCGGTGTTAGCCAGCCGGCTAATTTTCAACTGTAGTCCTTTGGCCAGATGATTTTAGACCAGAGCAACAGGAAACCGAAAGACATTAGTACAGGTTAAACTATACAGACAGAAGTCAACAAGACACCATACAGACAGGTAGAACAACAAATAAGCTTTCTCAGTAAGCCATGCAGAGCTAGAGGAAGCAGCAAGACATTAGCACAGTTACACATCAACAGTTCAGTATAAGAAGCCATGCAAGCATCAAAACAGCCAAGAAACACAGACCCGAGCCATCTTCTTGCACCGTTCAACCATGCAAAGCAGTAACAAGCAGTACAAAAAAGATGAAATAGGCTACATCACTCATGAGGGAGGTATTAATACAGCACAGGTTAATAATATGGTAAAATAGTTCAAATACAAGTTAATTTTTTCATACAAACCCAAGAAATGCTTCACTATCAGGACTCCACTATGGGATGTTTACTCGCTCTTTTAGCAATGTTTCTGCTTCTCTGTTTTTCGGATTTTTTTGTGCTGTTTATATTTCATCAGCTATTTTGATTTCAGTATTCTAGGGGAAGTTGTTTTCAGTGTTTTTTATGTGCATTTTGTTCTCTTAACATCCGCTTTTCTTTTCTGTCTTTTAGGTCTACGAGTCTTGTTTTTCCATCAGTTTCTATCTTATTTTGGTTTTGGTGCATCTTCATTTGGGTCTTTTCAGACTTATTTTATAGTAGAGAACATTTTCTTTCAGCAGCCTACATTCATCCCTTCATCATCATCATTATGTCTTACATAATTATTCCTGCTTTTTTTAAACAAATGTTTACATCCTTTCTTAATTATATTCTTTAAGTAGTGGATTCTTCATCATCTTCCCCTTTTCTCTGCAGTTTTTCATTCATAGCTGATTGAATTCATTCAGCAGGCATAACTGAATCAGCTCATGGGAACATAACATGGGTTGAAGCAGCTCTCTCTCTCGTCCAATCTTTCCACCTCTCTCTTGCTCGCTCTCTCTCGGTCATGTGAAAGGCATCAGGCAGCCCAATGAATAGAAGATCTGTCGGTTTGCCTTCTGCTCTCTTTCCTTTCTGATGCTATCAGTAGTCAACATGCTACGTCTTTATATGTTGGGTTGCAGATCTAAAGAGCCATTACAGTATGGATTCCTCATAAATCTTGATTAATTAATCAGTTGCAAGTTAAGCTAATCTGGTTGGTTCCTTTGAAGAAGTGAGTAACAGTGTACACAAATTTAAACGCTACAATGTTTAAAAGTTGACTACTGGCCTCAGAGAGACCCATTCAGAACTCCATTTGAAAACAATAATATGTCATGTTTTGCAGCTTTTGTTAGTTATGATTAATGTAGAAAAGGTTAAAATGCATAAAGGTTTAGACCTGTGTTCCTGACAGATGAAGGGAAGGCTTGAATGAGAAGAGAGGCATGGCAAAGTATTACCAGCCTTCAGTCAAAGTGGTAGCTGGTAGCTTTGTCAACTCTGCTGATTGGTCGATGAAATGACAGTCATTGGCCATGAAAAGGTTTCTAAAGTTGTGTAGAAAAGAAGACGTATTGATTACCTGAGCAATTTCTATGTTAGCTTCCTCCACATTTTCTTCTTCAACTAAAAGAAAGAACAGAAAACTCAATTAGGCACCGGCAGAGGCAACAGTTCACTTTGTGAAAGTATTGATTGATTCCATCATATGATGACTTCATATTCACAAGCACACTGAAAAGGAATGAATGGATACCTTATGTGGAGAACATATAAGGTCACATTACGCTGGCTTGAATGTCATCAGAGATGTAAACTTCCAACAATACACCTTACTGCTGTCACAGGAAAACCTAATTCATTTAGTTTTGTATTTATTTATCAACGCATTCATCAGAATTCAAGAATTATATACTCAGAACAGAGAACACAGTAGGGATGTTCGCTGCATTTATATCTCACTCCAGTACCATTATCAGTGCTTCCCAAAATTAAAATGACACTGATGATTTTCCAGAAGCTACCCTCCTCTAGTTTTCTGCTTCAGTAAAAACCTTGAATTTGCTTTAAAGGTCCAATGTGTAGGAATTTCTCCCATCTAGCATTGAGATCATATATCGCAATCAACTCTCTCGCAACACGCAGTTCAAAGCATATATTACAGCTACGGCAGGCTTCATGCTTCAAAAAGCCGGTCTCTTGCTCTTTTCAATATCCTTTTTCTTTTTCTGGGCAAAGAAGAAGGATTTGGATTTTGAATACGTGTGGTCCTCCATGTTTCCTTCTTCAAACTTGCCGGTGCCGGGAAGCTACGATACCCATTAGCAGCATTAGCAGCACCTGTGAGTTTATCATGTGACAGCGAAAATACGAAAGGCGGATCAGTATGTCCTGTATGTCCCTTACCATATGCTTTTTAACTCCCAGTAATACCTTTTACAAACTAAAACAACCAAAAACACTGTGAATCATATGAATCATTAGACAAAATTAAACAGAGTGACTATAAGAGAACAGTGTTCACATCGGTACTAAAAAGTCTCTGTGGTGAAGGGTGTGTGTCTTCATGTGATGTGTTTGAGGTAAAACAATTTGCACCAGGTTTCATGACAAAATTCTTATGCCACAGAAGTCTTGGTTAGAACAGTAAGGTTTAAGGGTGACTCTGCAGTCATGTGAATCGGCTACACATGCCTTTCCTTCTCAGAAAAGAAATTCATCAAACTACACGTAAGAACGAGCATCATTTTCTTTCACTCCTTTAAGTTGATCTTCCTGTGCCTCGTGGTAACTGTCAGTCTTTCCTATTCCTTGGAAATGGAACAGCTCCAGGAAGTGTCTTCTGATGGAATCACTGATTAGTCGGTGCAGCAGAACTTTGAGGGACTGTTGTTCATGTTTACAAAATAATTGGAGTGCTAAAAGAAAGTGCTGCACAAGGAAATTCCATTTTATGATGGCTTTTATTATGGCTTTATCTTTTAAATGCAGTACAGTTTGGGACAGTTAACTGGTTGTATAAAAGCACAAAGCTTGTGTTTGTTGTGGAAATGTCACAGATCGAGGCTGATGTCAACATTGCAGAGGGTCATCTGAAATACGTACTAACATATATTATCATGCATAATTAACAAGGCCCGCAGGCACAATGTACCATATCTGTATTGAGTAACATTTCTTAACTGCGACAGAGCAAACAAAAGAATATACAGGGCCCAACAATGTAGTCTTTCTGTCATAGGGCATGACAAATTTCCTCTGAAAACTTGTCTTGGTTGCTGCAGGCCAGAAAAAGTTGTCTTCAAGATGTCAACATTAAGCTATACTGTCCCAGAGTGACCTCAAGCATAAAGACAAAAGTGGTAACCACTGATAAACCATTGATTGGTCGGAGCACTGATAGGAAAACACATAATGTTCCTCACACTTCCTATTGTAAGTTTATTTAAATTAATGTACAAACGTCATCAATAATATAAACTAATAATATAACATTATGCTATGGCACATTGTACATGGAATCCAGTAAACGCTATTGTGTGATGGGTTCGGGCACTCTTTAGTCTTTTCAAACGTTAAAAGTTTATTACAATGTTGAATTATTTCCTACTAAAGCTAAATCAGCCGGGACAATATTATTGGTCGATATTAGCTTATTGCTAATGTATTATCAGTGGAGTTTTTGTAACTGTGAAATATTAATATTGTTAAAGGGCCCCCAAAATTCAGTGTTGATCGGGCTCTATTTTTTACTGCTTGTTTTGCCAGACTGCTGCTGCTCTTCTGCTCCGTCTCTTAAAGTGAAAAGATGTGTTTTATGTAGAGATGGTCCGATACCGCCTAAAACGCTGGTATCGGTCTCGAGAAGTACTGGAGTTTATGCACCGATCCGATACCACGTAATAAAGCCCTAAAGAAAATCTACGTTAAAATAGTTTATTTATGTTCTTTTTCCATTACTGCCTGTCAAACTGGATGATAAAGGAAAGTTCTGTGGCATTCATTGTTTGTGTTTGTTCATGTTTTACAAAGAGTTTAACCTGAGTCAGACGGACAACAAAGATAGAAATCATATCACATCCATACAAGGATAGTAGTATACAGTTGTTAAAACATAATAAAATATATGACACTCTGGTATCAGATCGGTACTCAGTATCGGCAGATACGCAAGTTCAGGTATCGGAATCGGTATCGGGAAGCAAAAAATGGTATCGGACCATCTCTAGTTTTATGCTCTTTGCAGATGCAGATGTTATGATAGTAGCCTGGTAGCTTGTTGTATGAGGGACACTTGTTTTTTTTGTCAAAACATCTGCGATCAGATGAATTCTGTTTGGTTGTAGCATCATTCAACCAATGAAACTTTATCGGGCCAAACCTGTTGCATTTCATATAATCCACAGCCATTCAAGAAACGAAAACCTGATTTAACTTCTTTCTTTCTTTGGGCGTTTTTTCGGACAAAACAAACTATTTGAAGACGTCACCTTGGTATCTGAGAAGTTCTGATGTTGACATTTTGTAAACTTAACAATGAATTGATTACTGAAAGATAGAATTAACAAAGTGGCAGTAAAAAACTAAGCCTGTTTTACCTTCTGACACACCTTCCGTCTGGTCTTCTGTTTCTGTTTTGCCATTCTCCATGTTTATGTATCCTGTCCGCTGTGGTCCAGTCTAGCTCACAGCTGTCCGGGTCTGAAGTCTTTATCCAGCTCAAGATGACTTCAGTCCGCTCCTCTAAATTGTTCTTCTCTTCTGAACAACCCTATCCTTTGCTGTGATCACTCACTTTCTCTCTTCCAAAGCATGTGAGTCCTATGATTTCCCTTTCACACAAAAAGGCCCTTGTCTTTAGAGAGTATAGAGCGATAGAAGGGAAAGATCAGGAGGGGAGAGAGAGAGAGAGAAATTGTTCATCTGACAGCCACACACTGTCGCTAACTCATTCAATTTAAGGAGGCATGACTGGTTGTATGGATGGTTTACACAGCAGCACTAATCAGAATAAACTTGAAATGGAAAATACAGTTATTGCAGTGGGTAAAAGTGAAAGTAGCTTGATTGCACTCCCCTGCTCCCCTCCAGTTTGTAGCTGCAGTGTAGTTTATGCAGATGAATTTTGGAGCATGTGTTGTTAGATGTATCACTAGGACAAGTGAACTTCATCTGTCTTATAACATGTTTGTTTTGTTCTCTTCCTTTACCAGATTGATTTATTTGACTTGCTCAAGCTGTAACATATTTGTATACCTAGGCTATGTGAGATCACAGGCAGGCAGAGCCACCATGACCAAACAAACACAGCGAGTGTTTCTTGGCCATGTGGGAACAATGCAACGAGCTTATATACTGTCTATGATCTCAACACTCATCACCTTATGATGTTAGTGTGGCGAACATATTAGCAGCAGTTGCCTATTTCCACATCTAGCACACACAGAGCAACATCACCATATGGTGTTGTGTTTACGGCGACTTGATTAATGTAAGTCCAATACTCACTCTCTTTTAGCTCTCTTTGCTCTCCAACAATTCCTGAGAAAAATATTCTGGCTCTTTAACAGCTAAATGCTCCACTACGTTCACTAGCTAGTTGCTTACCGTGTTTGTCTGCGGTTCGGTGCTGAGCAGGCAGCATAAAGTAAGTTTATCAAAACAGCTGCTGCTGGAAACAACGTAGATGAGAGCAGTAAGAGTGAGCCAAAACTGTAAAATGTGCGGGCCGTAAAATGAAAATGAACTGAAAGATGGTGTTGAGCTCCGTAGAGCTGAAAGGAACTTCAGAGTGATTATTCCCTGTGGATTCATCACTACAAGCAACACATTTCACGTTATACAGTAGTCATCTGGCCCACTGTTTATATGAATAATATTAATCAGAGCAGCGTTAAAGTAATAGTAATAGTCTTCTTCACTTTATGATCTTTAGATTTGATTGCACACTGTAATTTCCAATATGTCATTATTTAAAGTGGGTAGACATCTCCAAGGGAATAATACCCTAGAATATTTTATTTATTTTATTTTTCTCATAAAAAGTATGGTTAGAGGTCAGGGTCAGCTATGGAAAAGCAACCATTGAGCTCTGCCTGCAGGGTGGACACCTGCTGGCCTTGAACCTAGCTCCTCAAACTGAAGGACACTATGAAGAGTTTCTCTGCAACCAACATGTCCAACGGCTTGTCAATGGGCAGGTCAAGATAGTTGACTCAGAATTGTTTTTACAGAGGCCGTCCACCAGGGGCAGGGCTAGAAGGCCCCCCAATTAGGCTAGAGTGCTATCAATCTGACAAATGTGATGTCCACTGGATCAAAGTACTATCACTTGGCTGCCTGTTCTGACAATTTCCCCAGCCCTTGTCACATGACCAATTAATGTTCCCATGATGACTTTCCAAAAATTCTGATACCATGGAACCAGCACTGGAATTGTTGATGTTTTTTTAAGTGGCAGAATGAGCCTATAGAAAATGTGTATTGTCTTGGGGTATACAATTTGTTTAAAATTAAAACAAGTGAAATTAATAATGAATGTAATGTTTTATTTCCTATATTTCTAAGCAGATTTTCCATGCGACTGATTATTGGTCCCCTCTGTGCCACCCCACTTAAAAAAATCCTGGAATCACCCCTGCCGTCCACATGTGTAAACAGTAAGCATGTGTTAGACTGACAACCAATGCCCCATGGCTGACAGAAGCCTGTTTGTCTCTACGTCCATGTCGGTACCTCACTGTGCTGGAAGCCTAATATCCTGTCAGTTGGTCTCTCTCGCTTCATATCTCCAGCATGTCTCTTTGTTTCCTCTGTCTTTCTGCATTGGAGAAATTAAACCCTGGAGACAAACAGCTGAGCTGCTCTTCATTTCAACAACAAACCTGTGTTTGAAGGTTACATCATTACCATCATCTGATTCTCTGGTTACATATGAAAATGTCCATTTTGTCTTTGTACAAAAACACACAACAAAACTTGTCTGATTTACCAATAATTGAAATGGGGTTTAGAGAAAATGATGATGTCCTTGTGGCCTAAACATTCAAAACAGTTATTAAACCTATCTATTATTGTTGTACAATTCTTTTATGTTATTCTAACCATCTATAATGTTTTTCCTCTTCCTTTTTAACATTTATTACAGCCTAATGGTGTGTGTATATTGTGTCATCATTTTACAGAGGGTCACAAGTTGCCTTTACCTGTGAAATATGCCTTGATTCATAACTTAACTTACACAGGTTTAAATAACATGATCATCCTGTAAAGAATTGTTTCTCCATGCCTCTTTTCTACACAGGATTCAGGAACCTCTTCTGTAGTACAGGACCCGTAAGTATACAGAATCCGTGGCTCAACAGAGTATGCTGCCTCTACATTTTAGATAAAGGAGAAAGGAGTTGTAAAAACTTAAACCTGCTCCTCTTTTTAGCTATGCAGGTCTCAGCCTGAAGAAACAAAACTCCAGTCTGTTAAGCAGGGAAACAATTTATTTGACCTCTTCTTATGTAGACCATACCTATCATATTTATTTTCTAACACAAGGGTTACAGCACAAAATAGGAAAACCTCTGTCAGACAGTCATAATAAGAAAGCGGTTGTGTCCTTGGTTTTTGGTCTGAGTCCAATATAATTAGATAGAAACCAGTAACAATGAGTATCACAATGGTAGAAAGGACAGAACTCTTTCCTCTCTTTTTTGACAGCCATATGACAGCGTTTCAGTGTATAACCAATGTGGACAAAATATTACCTTTTATATAATGCAATTACTATAACCACATAGAGTTTTCTATAAGATAAGTATGGATCCCCCTGTTATCAGCTGAGAAAATAGTTTTGTAAACTGCCCACAGATTCACAATCCGTGCCATCGGTTTTGTAAAGGCCATACGATTGGGTAAAATACTATAGCCTACTATAACATATTATATTTGACATTCTCCCTATCCTGCATGTAAAGGAAACGTTGTTTGCACTTTGAATTGCCCTGTTGCTGAAATGTGCTATATAAATAAAGCTGCCTTGCCTTGCCTTGCCTTGTTTACTACTCCAGTAAATAGGATGAACCATACTCATTTCCGCTCAGCTTATCAAACCCTTTGGCTCAGTTATGACGATAATAATAATATTTATAATGATAACAATAATAATTTTAATTAAAATTAAATTAAAAAAGAAATATAAGTAGGCCTACACATCATATTATTTTATGACATAGCCAGCATACATACTAGCCTACATATTCTATATAAATACATCAAGAATTTAAGCACGGTAGAATCGACAATAGAAAACTTTAGTTTTGCAAAAGTTTTGATTTATAGCACCATAATGTGCAATTTTTATTATATACTATATACATTAATGTGTTTTTGCTACATTTCCACGGTAAATCCAAAATTAGATCTGCTAGAATGGTCATGAGGAGTGGAGATTGGTTAGGGGTAAGAATCATAGGGTAAACCAATCAGAGGCAGAATAAGCTTGTATATGTCAATGAGAATAAGGCGGGCCACGAGGCATACACGTCCTTTGCCTTTGACGTCAACGCTTCTAGCGGATCCGATCTAGTATCTTCCGGTCCGGTGACTCACGTAACGGTAGTTGAGCTCGAGCTCAGCTGACTGTAGGCTCCAGTGAAGTTAGCTCAGCTTCTTGCTACTTTTGTAGTTGTTGTTGTTGCTGCTGCTGTTGTTAGGATAGTCTGTGATGCAGTAGACCCAGTTTACCTTTGTCTGGAAAATGGAGCGGGGCGAGTCGGACACGGAGGGCGACGATACACCGCTGCTTCACCGAGGAAACGAAGACAAAGTCCAGAGAGGTTAAACAAAATATCACAGATAACATTAGCTAGCTAACAACAAGGTTGCCTGGTAGGCAAGGTTCATTTCGGGTAACATATGTCTTAAAGCCGCGCTGTTTTTCGCTGTTTTATCGGGAAAAGGCCAGGAAAAGCAACGTCCCTTTTAACTTGTGTTTTTAGAATTTAGTTAGCCTTTTGGTATCATTACTTAGCGAGGAGACATTATTGATAACATGAAAACCTGTCTAAAAATACCTAAGAGATCGAGATTGATCTGACTATAGTGTAACACAAAATCCAGCATTACGGTAGATAGGTAGTAGCGTCACTAACATTGTTATTATTTCAGGGGCGTTGTATTGTATTACAGTAGTGTACAGGTGTTATTGTGTCCAACTGTTTACATTTACCACAACTATCAGCTAACGTTAATTTGTTTACATAATGCTTTTGTTGTAAGGTGCATGATTCTGTCACCCAAGGTACATCTGAACATAAAGGCTTGTAATGCATTCTCCACACCCATCCTGTGCCTGTGTACACATGCTGACATTTTAATTAGCCACGAGTCACGAGTTTAGGGACCTATGAGCTGAGCTCACGTCTTAAGACAAATCTACTGTTTACGGTTACATGAGCTATTAACTATGTCATGTTTTCATACATAGAGAGTTCAATGAAAATACCAGTGTAAAAGTCATGCAAAGTCTGGACATGATAGCTCTAGTAGCGCTGAGAAACAGCATAGGATTGTATAAGAGTGTAATGTTTGCCTTGTTAAAACAAATGTATTTTCAAATGTTTTCTGTGTAGGCATGGGCCTGCCAGAAAGGACACTAAAGTTTAATGTGCTAAAGTGCCATTGTCTGCTATATGAGTAGGGGCTTTCCAGTTTTTACATGAGCAATATAGGAGCAGTGGTTAACATAATGACAGTCATGTCTACAAATTGTTGCAGCTTATGCACAATCCAGAGACTAATTGTACAGCAAAGTTTATAATGGAAAAAAAACAACGTATGTCCTTTTATTGGCTGCAGATTAGAATGAGTAAGCAATCTGAAGATACAACCTTTGGCTCTAGGAACATGTGATGGTCTTTTACTTTGGCATTTTCTAAATGATTAATTCAATTGAAAAAATTGTAGATTTATGGAGTCATAGTTGCAGCCCAATATAAATTAGCCTTGATGGGTTATATTCAGTGAATAAACAAGCAAAAAACAAAAAAAAGTGCAAGATCTAAAATCTATTTTGAGTTTAAAGATAAAAGTTCCCATGTTTTTTTTCTGTACGTCTTTTCTGTATAGTGACAGAATAACTATACTCATGCTTGCCTTGCATTGCAAGGACACTCACCTCCTAAGAATATTACCTAATACATTTTCCATATTGTTAAATGGATCTAGTAACTACAGCACACATTAAAGTATCACCTGCTAAACAATGTCTCATTATTGTTATTTCTGTCTCTCGCTTACCCTGTAGCCCCAGCATGTTGTTCATCGCGCTATGGCCTGGCCCTGCTCTCCTCTTTTGGCTTCTTTGTGGTCTACTCCTTGCGGGTGAACCTCAGTGTGGCCATGGTGGATATGCTTAACAACACCCACCAATCCAGCACCAACCACAGCAGCTCAGTGTGTCCTGCTCATGCCAACCCTGCACGGCCCAAACACAACCACACGGTGAGAGCCAGAACTTGACTGCAACTTAGTAAGACTAATGATGAAAACTGGTTGAACTGTTCCATGGAATGGGGTAATCCCACATAAGAGCCCTTTTCTTGATAAATTAATTCAATTTGACCAAGTATCAACAATGCCAGTTGAATTTTTGTGGCACTGTATAACTGAATTTGCTCACTGAAAAGACGTAGAAAGAATTCAATTCACTCCAACTACAAACAGAAAGTAAGTGCCAACTACCACAGCTGAAAACTCCAGTTCAGTTCAAGTTTATTGCCATATGCATATTAGTACGAAGTACCACAGCAATGAAATACAATGTGCCTTAGCAGTCTCTCAGCACCAGTCAAAAAAATCAGTCATTCAGTTATTAATTTCACAGATATTTGGACTTTCAGTGTGTCATTTCACTCCTCCTTGTATGTTCCATGGTGGAGATTTAGAAATGTATTGTTGTATTAAAATGATTTAAAGGCTGAAAGAGCCCAAGCGATCACACCAGTAGTCACTCCAGATGGCAAACTCTTGTTGGCGGACTTCAAAATGCCCCCTTGGAAAACAATGGTTAGTAAAGAAAGCCATGTATGAAGCCATATTTTTCTGGTGTCCATTGAAAAAACCTAAACATGCAAGGATTATGTGAATCAGGAGACCAGAGTTGACATCTGATATTCAGCAGTTTGTCTTGCAAAAAATGAATCGGGGGCAAACCGCATTCTGGGCTGATAAACACATGTAGCTATTTCTTTGAGTTTTAATCTGGTACTACATGGCAACATCAGAAATCCTAATTACAGTGTGTTAAGTGGGCTATGCTCAGAAAAAGGGCCAGTTTATTGGAATATGATCTGTTTTGGTTGAGCACACTATAATACCAATACTAGAGTATATAACAATCACTTGTACCTCTGTCAGGGTACCCATGAACAGAGAACAGAAGTGCTCTTGCATTTATGTAAGAACAGTTAGGCAAATATGCTGTTATTTTAGTTGGGTAGTTTATCATGTGTTACTATTGACAAGCTTTGCTCACGACCATTTTCTACAGACATGACATAGCAATGCTAGGACACAATCCACAACTGAAATCTTGCCTATACTTACTGTGTGTCATTGCATGTGTGTGTTATGTGGTCATGTTAGAGACTGACTTCAGGGGTTTCAAAAAAGAAGAAAAGCGAAACGAAGGAGAGAAAGCATCTAACAGATTCAACAAATACACAGATTGACTAATACACATGTACACACAAGCATTGGTATACATAAACAACCAGGAACACTGTATTCTCTGTTCTTCAGTAAGGCTTCATACTATTTGACCCAGCTTCTTTCCTAATATAATTCTTAACTCTTCCCCTGACAGGCCAGTGTATACGACTGGGACTCTGAGACACAGGGCTGGATCCTGGGCTCCTTCTTCTACGGCTACATCCTGACACAGATCCCTGGGGGCTACCTGTCTGGCCGCTTTGGACCCAAGTGGCTGATGGGCTTTGGAATCCTGGGAACTGTAGTTTTTACGCTGCTCACCCCTGTGGCTGCTGACCTGGGTGCAAGCTACCTCATCGCTGTCAGGGTGCTGGAAGGGATAGGAGAGGTGGGTTGTTTAATTCTGACATGAAGACATGGGGACACCGAAAGTAGAGTTGAAATGATTTGTTGAAGCCGGTTGTTTGTACCATAAGTATCAGCTGCACTGCATTCAAATATAAAATGTGCCTTATGTGCCTATTAAATTGTATCTCTGAGTACCCATAATCAATGTGTTCTACAGTGTTAAAAAAAAAAAATCTTAATAGTTATAGACACAGACAGCCCAACAAACTAACTATATAATTGATTTGATTGTTCTTGAGGGATTTAGTGCATTCCTGTTGATGTTCTTGTTATGTTTGTCTTCAGGGAGTAACATTCCCTGCAATGTACACCATGTGGGCAGCGTGGGCCCCACCCCTGGAGAGGAGCCGACTGCTCACAATTTCCTACATTGGTAAGACACTTGGACACAATGGGTACAGTGTCAACACAAAGAAAAATGTTTGACAAACAGATTAACCAACAGTGACAAATAATTGCTAATTGCATCCCTAATTGTAGGCACTGTGTGAAACTTTCTCTGATATATCAGTCTCAACCTAACCATATGTACTTAAGAGATTGGCATCATCTGTCACATAATCATGCTCCCATCATTCAGTAGTTACACTATATGCATTCAGACAGCTGTGGGATACATATGTTTGTCTTTTCTCTTCCACCCCAGGAGCCCAGCTGGGGACGGTAATATCTCTTCCTCTGTCTGGTGAAATCTGCTTCTACCTGGATTGGACCTATGTCTTCTATGTATTTGGTAATACATTTCCTCCTTACACTTATTTACCACAGTGCTTTTTTAAGCCTTAGACAAGCTGTTTCCAGTGTCTGTTCCTTTGTTCCTCTCTGGTTTGTGGAAATAATGATTTAGCAAGTTTAAGAAGAAAATATGCTCACAGATGGAACCACTGCAGACGTCTCACTTAATTTACTAGCTTTACCGGGGATCTACTTATGTAGTCTCTCATTGCCAGACTTTCCTCTACAGCGCTGCGGAGGAGGGTCTGGCTAGTCCACACAGCATTCCCGGGTTTGGGAGAAAAACGTGCTCTGGCTTATTGGCATTTCTTTAAACTAATCACAATTGTTTGAGGAACTTGTTTTGGTGGAAAGCGTACGTTCAAAAGTTGTTTTAGTCGTGCAACAGAAAACTCAGATTGGACAGATAGTCTAGCTAGCGGTTGTGGATTTAGCCTGCAAAGATCTGAGGAGCAGTTAACCATAGTCCTCATAAATCCACCAGAGTTTAAAATGCCAACACAAAGGCAGCGGAAGGTGTAGGACATCCAGCCTAAAAAGAGGGACATCCAGTAGAATTTCCGGCAGCACCTGAAAATAATCCCGGAAGTGGAACGTAGTCAATAAAGACTAGTTCTAATGTAACACCGTCTCTAAACCCCTGGACTAATGTTAGTGTCAAAAACACACCAATTATTCTCAGTGGATACCGGTAAAGTAGAGGTAATGAGTTGCTCAAACCTCAGTTCAGTTTCAGGAAACGACCAAAACATCATCATAATCCATGCAAATGCTGACTACGTAATATCAGGATTTATGCTGGATAAATGTTGACCTGTGGTAAAATGAGTGCTGGCTTGCTTGTTTGTGTGTCCAGGTGCTGTTGGCCTGGTGTGGTTTTTCTTGTGGGCCTTTCTCGTCTTTGACAGTCCGAACACCCACCCACGGATATCCGAGCGGGAGAGACTCTACATCACCACCTCACTCAAGAATGAGGTAACACCAGAAACAGACTATACTATATAAAAACAAGGTTTCATAGGCTAATTTTTCACCTTATATCACTGGTCTACTGTCTTGGACATTTTTCCCATAGAGGAAGTCATTATCAGAAATTCCAAAAAGATGGTTTAGTGCAATTTCTCAAAAAAATATTAAACACTGGACAATATACAGACAGGTTATTGTATGAAATGTGATGGAAATGTTGGACTGACATATTGTGACTTGCATTGCTAAAATAGATTTGATTAAAAAAACTATTTTCCTTTTGGTGCTTGTTAGGTCCCACATTCAGTGTGTAACAAATAATATACACTCCATAAAAGAGACAAAGTAGAATGTTTAACATAGACTAAAAGGCAAAATAAAACACAGGGTTGTGATTCCTTTACTTTTTAGAAGATGTAGCTGTTATAGCTATGTAATGGCAGATTATATCCCCAATTGCCATTTTGACATATGATGTACTGTTCTTCACTCTGTTACTGTTAAGACAGTAGCAGCAGAGTGCTTGCAGTCATTTCCTGTCCAGTACAGTAATCAGATACTAATGTTACTTAATCTTAGTGTATTGCAGCATTTTATTCTTTTATCTGTCTTCCTCAGCTGTAAGGTCACAACCCTCGCCCTGACTCTGCAGTTTTTTAATGACATTCAGATGCTGCCTCTTGACTCTGGACACCTTAATGTCACTGAAGTATAACTGTTGGATTCTTACCAGCTTGTTTTGGTTATTTGCAGTGTTAAGAAACAGAAAATAACCAAGAACACAACATTAAGAAAACATTGCCATTTTTTTGTGGCCATCAGGGGGAGAAAATAACATAAGAAATAAAATGACTTAACAACATATTGTCAAAAGATAATTGGAGATGTAGCGTGTATGATGTGTCCATTTTTAAGAGTGGATGCATTAATTAAAAACTTTCCAATCAATCTGTTTGCTACTTCCTGTGTATCCCAGCTGTCCACCTCAGCAGGCTACATCCCCTGGCGAGCCATACTGACGTCCATGCCGCTGTGGGCCATCGTCGTGGCTCACTTCTCCTACAACTGGACCTTCTACACCCTCCTCACCCTGCTGCCGACCTACATGAATGACGTGCTGGGATTTAGCATACAGCAGGTAAGGTCAACATCACATACAGCCATTCATTCATTTAATTCATTCATTCATTCATTCATTCATGCTCCGAGATGCTGGCAAACACTAACAGGAAGAGTTAGATAAGGGTCAAAAGGTAATAAAATCAGAAGACAGTGTTCATAGCCATGCATCTTTTATTTTTTATTGCATTTCTATTAAAAATAGAAGATAAATAAGAACACGTACATTTCAGTACAGGCAAGAAAACCACAAACAGAATCATCAGCAAACCTATCTTTTAAAATTACAGTAACTGATTTAACATGTTAAAAAAAGTTTTTCTGGTCCTTCCCCCTTCTCCTATTATTTCTACTCTAGTAAAATAATAAAACAATTAATTCTTTACCTATTTATATGTATATACACACGCACATACATACATACATAAGTATTCACATTGTTTTTCCCAGCTATCCCATACCCGTGTCCATGTTTCATGTCTGTTAAATTAAACCGAACAATAACCCATCCAAACTCAACATAATATATAAGAACCAAGAACAATACAGTCAGTACACATTATACACATCATACAATTGCCTCGAATCTTCTTTGTATCCATTCAATATATTCATTTCAAAAACTTCACTTAAGGCTAGCAAATTCAGAGCACCTTTTTAAGTCCAGGTATTGGGAAAACATTTGTCCTTAAGTGTATATTAGTAACAATAATGTATGTAACCGAATAAACAAGGGAGATATATGGGTAAACCCAAATGGAAATTTTACAACACTCATCACAAAATGACTCTTTGGAATGCACTGAACACCACAGACTATGTAACCATAAAAACATATGCATGTGCTATTGTCTCCTCTTGTCCACAATAGAACGGTATGCTGTCAGCTCTTCCTTACATTGGCTGCGCTGTGTTGGCGGTGCTGAGTGGTCAGCTTGCCGATTACCTGCGGGAAACCTGCCTCTACCCCACCGTCATCGTCAGGAAGTCCTTCTCCATTGTTGGTAAGAAATGACAATATCACTGCTGAATCATGGAGTCATAATTATACAGGCTCTTGACTTCTGAATACACTGTGTCTACTACTTCTGAAGACGGTCATTGCGTTGTTTCTGCAGGTATGATCGGGCCAGCAGTGTTCCTGCTGGCAGCAGGATTTACAGGCTGTAACTACACCTTGGCTGTGACCTTCCTCACCATCTCCTCGGCTCTGGGCGGAGTGTCGGCCTCTGGCTTTAACATCAACCACCTTGACATTGCTCCTTCGTAAGAATTACCTAGTTCTCTTATCAAAATAACCTTTACTGTTAACATAATAGTGATTTCCTGCTCATGATGCAAGAAAACCAAACCTAATCGTAATTGTGTAATCCTATATCACAATTTTAGCTTTGACATTTAGTTTTCAAAATCTAAATTTTGCAGTAATACAATGTGTAATCTTCCCCTTGTGAACAAGATGAAGATGTTTAGCCATAATTATGTAAGGGTTTAGCGGGTTAATAACTACTCAGGACTTTCAACCATGAATGTACTTAACATTTGTAGGTATGCTGGTATTCTCCTGGGAATCACCAACACCTTTGCCACCATTCCTGGCATGGTGGGACCAGTCATAGCAAGAGGACTCACCAAACAAGTAAGAAACTCATGTAAAATCACACTTTATTAGGTGGGTTTGAGTCCTAAACATTTTTGTTTTGTGTTTCAAAAGGTCAAGACTTGAGTCTAGATTTCATGTAAACAATTACGACAACCTTAAACAGCCGCCCAGTTTGATGTCATGTCATGGTTTTTTAGTATTTAGTATGCTGCTGCTTCTTGCATACTAAGGTCACTCCATGCTCCTGACCTCCAGTGTCTGAAACAGATGACTAAACAGATGATGTTTTTACTTGATGCTTCATTTCCTGTCTTCCCTAATTGGTTTAGTCAGTACAGGATTAGCATGTTAACATTTGGCCACCAGGGGGCACCGACAGTCCTTTATGAAAAGCAACACAGTCATACCCGGAGTGTTTTTGTCTGGCTTGATGTAGGGCTGCACAATATATCCATCGCAAAAGGCTGCGACATATCGCGAAAGAAACTCTGAGATTGTTTTTGTTAGTTGAAAGAAAATATCAGTAGTAAACAGCACTTTAAAATGTAACTGTCATTCTTTTTTAGTGGTGCCTTTTTATATTTAATTTAATGTTCAATTTGTTCAATAAAAGAATGTTTTAAATTATTTCCTTTCATCTGTTTTAAATTCAACAAGAAATTTGTTACATAAACTGTGCTAGGTTCTGCTGCTTTTAGCAGAACTGAGCGTTTATTTACCTTAAGTAATATTGTTATGATATTCAACAACGTTATCGATATTGCATATTTTCCTCATATGGTGCAGCCCTAGCTTGATGATAGCCAATACATTAACCTTGTTACTTGTTTTATTATACATTTCTCTGTAAAGAGGACGCTATAGTGTAAAATGGGAAGACCTGGCTCCATGCTGTAGTACTACGCTGCTCTCTGAAAGAGCAGATTATAGATTTTGACCTCAGGCCAGTGCCACACAGTTGAGAACAAACAGTTTATTAGTCAAATAATATTGTCTCGTCATCCAGATCATCGACAATGGCAACTAGGGGACAATAAGTCTACAACCCAATCAGCCAATCACATCAACTGGTAACCTAAACTCAACGAAATATTAAACAAAGTTGATGATTTTACAAATTAACATTTTGCTTTTTGGACATTCCAAACATGACTTACTTTGAACATTTCCACCATTATAGTCAAATTTTTTTGGATGTCTTGTGATTTGTGATAATCGTCTGATTGTAATTTGTTTTCGACAGTTAAACAGGTTTTCCTCTTTAAGATGAATTATTACCATTTTGTCATAAAAGAATGTTGATACTGTTGGAAAAGACATTTAAAGGAATGTTTTGAATATATGTTCAAACCAAACTTTCAGGTTTTCTTTTGCTAAACCAGGTCGTAACAAACAAATTGTAAAATGTTGACCCTGTGCTGTTGTAGGACTATGAGGGCAACAGTCATTTTAGTAAATAGCATTAGCATGTGTAAACGTCTCAAAGAATTCACCAGTGATTGAGTTAAATCACTAGTGACAGACTAGCCCATTGAGGGCCAAAGCCTTATTTTATTTTGATACTCATTATCAACTGTGCTGATTGTCCTTTAGAACACCATAGAAGAATGGCAGACTGTTTTCTACATCGCTGCTGCTATCAACCTGTTGGGAGCTGCGTTCTACACTCTGTTTGGTCGAGGAACGGTGCAGCCCTGGGCCGTCCACACATCCTTCCCTCATGGAGACTAAGGCAGAAGATGAGCGCCGGACTCGTCAATTTGATGATTCTGATTCGTCAGATAGATGGGTCACAATCACGGGCTTATTCAACGGTAATCAGCGAGAGATGTGTTTCCAGCTGTGCTAATAATTCTTGAAGCGCGGCTAACTAACAGTGAGTAACAGCCATACAGTAATAGCCTCAAGGATGTTCCTTACTGTGACTGTGGGTGTTGACAGATAGTCACAGCAATGAACAAAGACGTTTGCAATTTAAGTCAAGTGAATATTTCTTGGAGGCAATTATTATTTAGCAGAGCAAACAATCACATTATGCATCTCCAAGAAGTGATAGAGGAGGCTGTTATTTTGAAGAAAAGCACCCTCGTCACTAACTGAAGGAGGGAATGTAGCCAGTTAATTACATACAGTAGCTACAGGTTATCTAGATCTTGTTGATTGTCAAACATTATTAACACCGTGGTAAATAAGCTATGAAAGACAAATTTTACCAATGTCGTTCCTTTTTGGTGTTCCCGTTTGCCAGTTAGCCAACTTGCTAGGCTCTTTGTTATATCTGCCTCCAGAGCCCTTTGCTTTACAATATTTTTTTTTTTTACCCAAGAACGCCACAGTAAACCCTTCAGAGATTAATTGCCATAGTAATCGTCTACGCTCTTAACAAGGGTGTTTTCTTTCGCTTGTGTATGGAAAGTTTGGGATAACACAAAATATGCTACTTTGCGACCCATAAATAAGTGCCAATATGTGTTGTTTTTAGGTGTTGAAATTATTTGCCCAAAAAATAGCATGTAACAAGGGACATGTCATCCCGAACTAGATGCACACATTTGATAACGTCTTTTTTGAGTGACTGCACAGCACGCACAAAAACTTGTTTGCCTTATAGTGAAGCCTCCTTAAAATTGTTTGTCTTTGCAAATGGACCATTTTTTTGTATTTACTTGTCATATGGTGCCATTAAGGGATTATATGTGCACAACAATATGTGTGTATTGTCTTTAAGGTTATGTCCACCAGGCACCACTTTGTTTGTTTTGTTTACGTAGCATATGGAAAGCATGGGTCGTTATATCTTTAAATCTGTAACACTAAGAAGATGTTGGTGCCCTTGGCACCTTTCTGATGAAGGGTAAGAAAAAATGCTTTAAAGAGGTTTCTGGTGGACCTTATTTTACTCACAGGATTTGCACTTTGTGTCAATTCTCAGGTATCTTATGTCTTACGAGGATCAAAAAGGATATTTGTTTACTTTGTACAGATTGATTGATCAACCACATTGAGGTATATGTCCTCAATTTGTACGTGTCAACTGAATTAGATCCTATTTAAAAATGATTTCCAATAGCACAGTTTACAACTCAAAATATATCTGGTCGTAATTCTCTTATCAACTTTTCATCAATATGATCAGCTGATTAAATATAATTGTTCCCATAATGTTTGCACTGTATCAGGTCACCTGTAATACTGGGTATGGTATGTACCTTGCCCCTTTACATAGAGGGGCAAATCAGAATCAGGCCACAAGGAAAACATTTAGTCATGGTTTTAATTTATGTCAACAAGTAGCATCAGCATCCCAATTTAAGATGCAATGCCTTATTACATTAGCTTAAACAGGGTCAGACAATTCAGGACTGTAGACTCCTTGTTCTCACAACGGAATCATTTTGTTACTGCTCTTTATTATTTAATTTTAACAGTGTCTATATACGCAACGTATAAACTGACCTTTGTATGTGTGTGAATATATATACACACTGTACTGAGTAATCATTGTAAACTTTCAACCTGGAAACATTCCAGAAATGTGTCATAAATCACTGTCATTTATTGTAAATACTTCATCATATACAGATATGTTCTAATCTGATATTGTGTTGGGTTATTATTTCATTATATAGCCACTGTTACTACTAACTAAAAGGAACTGTGCTTTTACATTATTGTTGTTCTAATTATTTAAATCTCTGATGAAAAGGTGCAAGAGAAGATCAAATTTACCAGCATGTTGATAACCTCTTAAATCAGAGATCTTCAACAGGGGGTCCGGGACCCCTAGGGCATCCTCAGAGTCATTGCAGGGGGTCCTCCAAATTATTGTCAATTTTTGAGACTTAAAAAAAAATTAAAATGCCTTAACATAATTCCAACATATTATTAGCAAATATAAATTCCCACCGATGATAGGCTTACTGGCCTATAGGTAAGGTAGTCATTAAGCTAGCAGCCCACAGATACAGTTAATCCTAGATTCACTGTGCCACATGTGTAACATTAAAATATGATTTATAAAATCATGCCAACAATTAATATTGTAATAGCTTATGCAAAAAGGGTATGCGTTACTGCTGAAGTAGTATCCCCTAATGAAAAGAAAATTATATAAAAATAATAATAAACAAAGCAGTTAGCAGTGACCTAACCCTACTTCCTGAGATGTTTATAAAAAAATAAAGAAAAAGTGCTTCAAACTATCAAATACTGCCTGTAAGAGTTCAGGGCTAGATAAGGCCAGTGACACAAGCTACACAAACCGCCAACAAGAGCAGAAAGGGTTAAAAATAATCTCACTCACTGGAGACACAATGAGAAGATGACAGTTTTAGGCAGGTTTCACTCTTCACCCTTTTGGTAATGAACTAATCTTCCTCACAGACAGTAACCCATCTCTGTACCAAGTCACATCCACAAACAAAAACATTCCCACATGGGCTACTACTGGGAAAAACATCTGTCTGACTGCAGGTATATTTTAGAAATCTTTGATATGGAAGTTTCCGACTTCCCTGTACTAAAAGGTGTATCATGATTAGAAATTTCGTAACTACACTATGTTTACCTGGAGATTGCTCTCCCTGCATCTCGTGATAATTAGCAGACTCACGCACTGGAAAGAAGTTAAGAGAATGGGAGTTCATTTTAATCCACCTAGGGAGCGTCTGGAAAGGTGAGAGCTGCGCGTGACAGACGCCGCTCGCTTCATTTGTTCACCACCCACACTACAGTATCTCTCTAGTGACCCACTTCCATTACTGGATATAATTCTGCAGCTTGTAGTGCGATTTTATTCCTCTCGGATACTTTTTCCACAACGCTGACTAAGGCGGATACAACAGCAGCTGACAACATAGAACACGAGTCGGTTAATTACATGTAGGCCTATATCTACTGTTTGTTTATATAGGCCCACGTAAAGTAGTGTATGCAACGTCTTAGACATTAATTCCCACACAGTCTTACTTAGTCAAAAATAGTGCTCCGCTTTAAGGTCAAGACTCATTAATTACAAACTAAAGGTTACAAAGGCACAGAAGCCAGAGCAAAAATAGCGAATTCACGTCGGTTGCCAAAATGTGTCGCAGTTCTTGGGCTATGATGCGCCGGTAAATGTTTTCTGGACACGCTCACGGAATAGAGCATATTCAGAACGGGTCGTGTCCGACAAATGGATGCTTCTCCGGTATAGCCGTGTCCTATGATAAACTCGTTTGCTGGAAACTTCTCCTGGTCCCTCGTTGTGATGATGTACAACAGCGGGTGCGCGCAATTACGCAACACCCCCGCCTGCCCTGTGCGCTATAACCGGATCAGCGTCTCTCCTCAGCCTCTCCGGTCCTGCACCCAAACTAACACCGGCCAGCTCTCAGGTACGACACAGTAGCCTAGATGACATTATGCATTGAGAGGGATTTTGTTTATCGATACTATCAGGGAAATAAAAGAGCGTTTTCTGTAGCGGCTGAGACTCCAGGCAGTGTTTTGGGAGTAGTGTTGTTGTTATGATGATGCAGGAAAGAGGGCAGGCGCCTGGTACTTAGTACGCATCCAGAGTCAATGAGCGGGCAAATGATAGAACATGGCGTGAGGTTGACATTTCCGTTAAATATTTCAGACATAAAATGAATCACAGTAGCTGTGTTGATTCTTACGTATTGTCCGCTGGGTTATAGATAATTTTTTTAATAAATTACTGCGGCAGCTGTCGTGACGTTATACAGTACATGAGAGAAGAGTTAAATACGCGCATGTAAATATTATCTGTCCTGCCACGGAGTTTGTCTGGCCAAGAGATCATGTTACAATTGGATTAAAGCCACTGGCCTGTCTACCTGCTGCAAACTAGATTCAGATCAAAGAAATCCTCACAGGACCTATTTAGAAGACGACTAGTAAGTAGTCAAGGTTATCACCATGACACTTCTACAGAGTTAACAACAGTGTTTACTCTCCTCTGCATTAACCTGTGTGCAGTGCACTGCAGTGTCTGAGAAATGGCTGCTACACTACCAGTGGATTTAGGACCTGACAAAATGGTGGATTCAGGCTTGGAATGAGGCTGTAGTAAGCCTGTGAAAAGAGGTCGGTGCTGTGAAACATCAGAGCCTTGTTGTTTTTGATGCGTCTGTGCTGTGCGCAGCAGAGCAGGGTAGCGAGGACAGGAGAGCAGGCTGGATGTGAAAGAGGAGAGCAGGCACTTGGATGGATGGATGGATGGATGGATGGATGGATGGATGGATGGATGAATACAGAGTAGGAGGGGCGCAGGGTTTTGTGACTTGGCGCAGTTCCGTGGCCATTGATACCATCCCTAATCTTCTGAGACACACTGTTTAAGAAGACATCTATTGCCAGTCAAGTGCCATTACTGTCAGTAGTTAATCATATCCAGGATTGAACAGACAGTACAGTCAGCTAAGGGCTGATGAACTAAGGAAAATAGACTCCTAACTTGTGCAGCATTTCATATTCTTCCTGCGCCAGTCACTACAGGCATTAGCACTCTACCAGTGTTTTTAGCTCTCGCCCTGCAATGCATTTGCTCAATCTCCTCCTGTGTGAGCTTGCAAAGCCCATTCAATTTCGACGGTGTTAAATTACCAGACCCAACAGCCTCTCTAACAGTACACAATCATTTGGTTTTGTCCACCCTTGAAGTATATTTTGCTGCTCACACAAAACCTTAAAATATCTGTCAATCACAATTACTAGCGCATGAAATGTTTCCGTTTCCTGCCCTGCGAACCACCTGCATACCGTACTAACTGTAATTTATTTAACACTGGTTTTAGCTGACAGACTACTCAGCCTCGTGACTTCAACCAGCTCCAGTTACCATGGGAAAGGAGAAACTCCACATCAACATTGTTGTGATCGGCCACGTGGACTCTGGCAAGTCCACCACCACGGGCCACCTCATCTACAAGTGCGGGGGCATCGACAAGAGAACCATTGAGAAGTTTGAAAAAGAAGCTGCTGAGGTGAGGAGATACAGGCCTTTCTTGAATCAACTAAACGTCTTTTCTCAAGATCAGGACCCCCCCCCCCGACCATGAGATAAAAGCCATACCGACTATGAACATATCACTATCTATTTTTTTTTTCTCCCCCAGATGGGGAAGGGGTCGTTCAAGTACGCCTGGGTGCTGGACAAGCTGAAGGCAGAAAGGGAGCGTGGCATCACCATCGACATCTCACTGTGGAAGTTTGAAACCAGCAAGTACTATGTGACCATCATCGATGCCCCGGGTCATAGGGACTTCATCAAGAACATGATCACTGGGACCTCCCAGGTCTGTAACATGAGGACGCTCACTCAGCCCTGTGTCTCACACTTGTGGTGTCGTTTGTCAGCCTCTGTGCCTTTTGAGAAAGAATAACCAGTGACTCTCATCTGTAGGGACTTGTCCCTGAGTAAATAGCATCACAAGCAGCCACATGTGTCATAATAAACCGCATCCAATATGTAGCAGCAAGTTCATTTACCAGGTTCCTGTTGAACAGTACAAGTTGTTCATATTGTTGTCAACTTCAAGTCCTAAATGAATTAGTGCAATGTTTTATCTTCTGCATCTTCAGGCAGATTGTGCTGTGCTGATTGTGGCGGCTGGTGTAGGAGAGTTCGAAGCTGGTATTTCCAAGAATGGACAGACCCGTGAGCATGCCCTCCTGGCCTACACTCTGGGAGTAAAGCAGCTCATTGTGGGCATCAACAAGATGGACTCCACCGAGCCAAACTACAGCCAGAAGCGCTATGAGGAAATTGTGAAGGAAGTGAGCACCTACATCAAGAAGATTGGCTACAATCCGGACACCGTTGCATTTGTACCCATTTCAGGCTGGAATGGAGACAACATGCTTGAGCCCAGCCCCAATGTAAGTAGGACACAAATGATAGGAATGCAAATGCTATAAAAAAAATCATTAGACACAAGCGCAGCCTTGAATTTGATTACTAATTTGCATGGCTGGTGCCACAGCTAAAGAGTCTGAGTAACCCTTTTAAGTAGACATATAAGTGCCCTTGTGTTAGGTAATTAAAGCAGCTCTATGTAACTATGGCTCAACAGGGACCACTGTGGCAGTAGCACAAGTATAGAAGAGCCATAATATCAGAAAACTGACTCAGTATGTCACTTACACAGCAATATCTAGCTTAGGCTTGCTAACATTAGCCACCATATGCTACTGGTCATAGCAGACCAAGTACGGCTGTAGCAGCAAAACCCCTGAGTGTATTTAATTGGGAAAGTGCTTTTTATTGCTTTTGAATTCCACGCCTCGCTCAAAAAAGAAAGATTGTGTTTCATTTAAAAAGTTATGTAGTCTAACTTTATTTACAAAAAAATTTAGCCATTGGAGCTTTTTGGTCAACATTAGCCTACCTAAATTACCTAAAATCTTTTTTTTTACTACAGCTAAAAAATGGCAATCTAATCAGTTGCTCTCGCTTCTACTATGACCATAAGCCTAACACCTCTTAACTGACAATACAGTAATTGTATAAAATGTATAATATAGTACATTATCTTCTTGTCTCTAGATGACATGGTTTAAAGGGTGGAAGATCAATAGGAAAGAAGGCAATGCATCAGGGACCACACTACTGGAGGCTCTGGATGCCATCCAGTCCCCCACCCGTCCAACAGACAAACCTCTACGTCTGCCCCTGCAGGATGTCTACAAGATAGGAGGCACGTAGCGCACGGATTAAGAAATGGATAAAATCTGAACTACAACAGGGGATAGAGTTATTGTGAAATAGACTCAAAATATAGCTCTTGGTCAGCTTTATTAATCAAAACAGTGTAGGTCTGAACTACATTAATGTTCCTTTTAATGTCCTTTATTGAGTGTTCTCTGTGCTGAACTTCTTCTCAGGTATTGGAACAGTGCCTGTAGGCCGCGTGGAAACGGGCGTACTAAAGTCTGGCATGGTGGTGACCTTTGCCCCCGTCAATGTGACTACCGAGGTGAAGTCTGTGGAGATGCACCATGAGGCGCTGACTGAGGCCCTCCCTGGCGACAACGTGGGCTTTAACGTCAAGAATGTGTCGGTCAAGGACATTCGCCGTGGCAATGTGGCTGGTGATAGCAAGAACGACCCACCGCAGGAAGCTGCCAACTTCACTGCTCAGGTAGACATTACGAAGGATCTATTTCTAGAAATGAAACATGAACAGCTCTTTCTTTAGCCTGAACTATTTATAGTCTTGAGGAATATTTGATATAAATTCTATTTTGAGTTATCTTTCGAAATCCCACTTTTTGGAAAGCCAAGCTGCAAGTTTGTCTAAATTTCTACCACACAACCCACTCAGACTGACATTGAGGGGAAGGTGTCAAAATAAGACGATCACAGCAACAGTCACCGAACAAGCCAACAGTCAAGTCTTTGCAGTGAACTTCTTTGACAGGAAGGAAATCATCTTTTGTTAATAGGGCATTCATGTTTATCTCTTTGGTTTGTAGGTGATTATCCTAAATCACCCAGGCCAGATCAGCGCTGGTTATGCTCCTGTCCTGGACTGTCACACTGCTCACATCGCCTGCAAGTTCGCAGAGCTTAAGGAGAAGATTGATCGCCGCTCTGGCAAGAAGCTGGAGGACAACCCTAAAACCCTCAAGTCTGGAGATGCTGCCATTGTGGATATGGTTCCTGGAAAGCCAATGTGTGTTGAGAGCTTCTCTGAGTACCCTCCACTTGGTAAGTTCAAGTGTAGAGGATTTGTTGAATTTCACCACGCTTCCCAACACACTTTTTTCACCCATCAAAGGCTTTGTGACTACACTGCTAGTCATACGAGATGAAACCATGACCTAAAATATCTAGCTCTACTACTCTTTACCTTGCAGGTCGTTTTGCTGTGCGTGACATGCGCCAGACTGTGGCCGTCGGCGTGATTAAGGCCGTGGAAAAGAAGGTCTCCACCACCGGTAAAGTTACCAAGTCCGCCCAGAAGGCCCAGAAGAACAAATGAATGTTGTGCTACTCTGCCGACCCCAAGGTCTCCCAGGGCAGGACATCGGTCATCCAACTCAATCCGACAATTGGCTGCTTCAACCTAATAATCAAAGACTGGTTAATCATCACAATGCATCGCAAAAGCATTCGAAGGAAAGAACAACATTTAGATCTTAAGTCCTTGAGGCAGCACTCCTGACTTCATTTTAAGTGTTTAGATTACCATTATGTACTATGTCATATCAAACAGATAGTTTTAAATGTGCACTGTTGATTTGGTTCAAGGCAATATTTTTCTGTGAAATTGAGACATTGAACAATTAGAGGTATTGAAATGTATCACCGCTGTAGCTCTCTGGAGTGCAGGCACTGGTCTCTTTACATGGTATATGTTGTGCTTATGTCTTGCTTTTAGTGTTTGTTTGCAACTACATGGTGCTCTGTAGGAGCCTATACAAGATGATAAAACTACGTTGTTTGGAGTAGTAGATTAGTAGTAGTTAGTGATTTGTTGTGTTTAAGCTATAAAAAGCACTTAAATGGTCCAAATGTGTCCTTCCCGAGGGACTCTGACTAGACCACCTGTTGATTCTTAAAGCACTTTGATTGGCGTTTTGCTAACTTTGCACTTCCACTGGAAAAGCTTAAATTGGCATAAGCTACTTTGACTTACTGTAAGATGGCATGAGCCTCTTTGTTACATTAAACATGTTTCAACCAAAATGTTGAGTTGTGGTCATTAGTCATTTTTTTTCTGGGTGTGCCGCAGAGAAGTGACAGGGCAACAGAAGGCTGTATCTTCCCCATCTTGTTTACTGTAGTCTTAAATAAAACTGGTCTGACAGAAATCAGAGCATTCTTACTATTCACACTTGTGTCCACAAGATGGAGGTATTGGTAGAGGAATAAAAAAGGAATTTAATTTTCAAATGAATTGTAAGACTATTTACCAGAAAACACATTTACCAGAAAAACTGAAAGGGGCGTGCTAAGAGGCGTGTTCTCCTACACTTGCCAGAAAATCTTCCGAGTATAACTGCCAGAGCAGTGTCATTCCTATCATTGCATCAACATGACTGGTAGAGGGAGACCGGGCAAGGCAAGGAGTCCAGACACAAAGTGTGCCACGTGTAAAACTAGACCTGAGGAATTGAAACCATATGTGCCCAAAAGTCCAGGGAAAGGCTTTGCAGAAGAGAAGCAGAAACGTACCACAAAGGAACAGAAACCAAAGGTGCAGAAAAAGGCAGTCCGCTTTGAAGAGAAGCCACATGTACAGAGCACCTGTAAAGACAAGACCACAAAACCATTCACAGAGAAGACCAACAAGCAGCAAAGTACACCTACAGAAATAACAAAGGTTCCTGTACAAGTCACAAAAGCCTGTGCTAAAAGGGCTGAAACAACAGAACAATCTGTAGAAAAGATAACGAAGACGCCAAAGGACACTACAAAGGGCTCTTTGAAGCCCACAAAAGCAAAAAAATGTGGTGGGAAGGCCAAATCGGCAGAAAAAAATTTAGAGGAGCTGACAAAGGTACAGCCAGATGCACCAAAGGACACCACGACGGCTTCTATGAAGACAACCAAAGCAAAAACATGCGCTGACAAAGCCAAATCACCAGGAAAAATCAAAGAGACAACCACGGAAATGCTGCCAGAGACCCCAAAGAAGACCACAAAGGTTTGTGTACCACAAGAAAGGCGTGAAGACAAAGTAAACTCTATCCTCAACAAAACTCTGGAAAATCTGAAGATTAAAAGGGACGAAAGATCAGATGCAGCAGAAGTCATCAATAAAATAGTAAAAACTATAACCGTGCATTTGAAAAAGAACACCCAGTGCTTTAAAGAAGTAACCGACCTTCCTACTGGAAGTTACTATGAAAATCTAAAGGTAAGCCACTAAAGTCGGAGTTCCCTCAAACAAACACTGGGTTCCATATTTTTTGATGAAAGGGGTTAGTGGTCAGTATGTGGTGCATGGCACTTCAATTAAAATAAATGTACTCACATTTGGAACGTTACAATTATGTCATTATATATTTCGTGTTGCATTAAACAGTGATGTTTTTATCTAAACAGATTTCTAAACCTGATGAATTCGACATCATGCTGGCCATTCCTGTTGACCGAGTGAACGTTAATCCATTCGGAGATGATGGAGCCTATTACAGTGTGGAATTAAAACGTGGCGAGAGCCCTTTGCAGAAATTTCTAGAGAAAAACATTTTATCCGCCAGTAAAATGCTTAAGGAGTTCAGGGACGAAGTGAAGAAATGTGTCAAGCGATTCCCAGGTGAGGACCAAAATTAGCACTTTTTACAGCTCAAGCACTAGTTTGAAAGCAGCAGTTTTTCAAAACACTACACCCAATTAGCAGAACACCTCAAGCCCTTCGCAAAATGAAACACTCTTGCAAAAACTTTACACTAATTTATAAAAATCATATTTTGTTACTATTGAAACACACGTTTCATATTACTTAATTCAGTTAGTTGTTGCTAACCTAATACACTTTCAGCAATTTGACTTCTAAGTGATTAGAGTACTGTAAATGTAAAGTACACAGAGAAAGTGCAAATATACAATAAGTTCACCAAACACTAGACCACAAGACCAATGCTGCAGACTGAGGGAAATATAATGTATTTCTCTCCATATACCCAAATCAGTCAACATGGAGAATCACAACAAAAGATGTCCCAGTTTTCATTGGTACACATGCATAACACTGTTAGCTCAGCCAACAACAGACAAACATAAGATACTGTATCCAGTAGGCTACAGGTTACAATTACAGAAAAAAAAGGAAGATCTGAAAAGAACTGAAAATACTAGTCTTACTTGCTGCATTTTTATAGTGCTTGAACCTGATCGGTGTGTCTAAAATTAGGCAACCATGTGTTTACGCACGTGATGGCTGTGTGTCTAATGAATACAAGTGTGTTTAGTGTTTTGCAAATCACTGTGTGTATTGCATTGCAAAAAGTGTGAGGCTGACATTGTGCTTACAGTGGTGCACATCTGCGCCAGTGTTTTGCTCCTTGAGTGTAAGGTTTTGATAATTGTGTAATACTTTTGATTTCAGTATGTAAGCCATGGGCAAAAACTGAATTTTTTGGGTTGGTCAAATAAAGTATGGGAATCAGTCACTGTGGCAGCCAGAAACAAAATGTTCCGACTACATCCCGCAGTATACACAACATGCATTTTACCCTCGCAATTCTGTCTTAGATGGGAATATATGTCAATGTTTAATAAAAAAAGATCCAGAGAAATAAATCTTAAAGAAAATGTCTGATATAGCAAGATTGTATACAGTATATTATAATAATAAATACATTTGTATTTCCTGTTTTTTCTTTCAGAATGGGTGGTGGAAAAAAAAGAAAATAGGCTGCCCTGCAGTGACCCTAACCACAACAGTACAATCAATCGCCATTTCACTGGATGTTGTTCTCAGTATCATGGTTAAATCAAGCTGGCCACCTTTCACCAATGAAGGCATTAAAATAGATGGCTGGCTGGGAACTAAAGAAAAGCAGGAATACAAGCGAAAGCCATATTATCTAGTACCAAAATACGAGGGCAGGGGCAATGTGGAAAATGACGGGGTCCTTGCCAAGGGTAAGTCTAACTCTTAACTTAGCCGAACTCTTAATGTGCACACCATTCTGGGGGTTTCATGTGAACTGTTTCATGAATTAAGACTAGAAAAAAGGGAAGCATTAAGTTCCCTTGCCCCTTGGCTATTATGGGTAACACTTTACTTGAAGGTATCGACATAAGAGTGACATGACACTGTCATGACACAGTCCTGACACATGAACCATAACCCTAACTATAACTAAAAACAAATGACACTTCCTAAAAGAAGCGTTATGACACATTCATGACAGTCATGTCACATTCATGACAGTCATGTCACTCACTCTTATGTAGATACCTTCAACTAAAGTGTAACCCTATTTTCTCTTCTATGACATGCAGATACTTGGCGTGTTTCATTCTCTCATATTGAGAAAGCCATACTGAAGAATCACGGATCGGAGAAGACATGCTGTGAGAAAGCCGGAGCACGATGCTGCAGGTTAGATTTGAACTGACTTATTCCTGAAGTTCAAGTATAACAATGTATAGATTTTCTTGTATCCAAGTCAACTTATTTCCATCACGTAGAATATAGATATAAAGTTGAAATAAAAAAATATCTCTATGTATGTTTGGAAATAATGACAATCACATAATTATTGTCCTCAGCTAATAATCCATAACAGTATATTCCTTTCTCTTTACATACAGGAAGGATTGTTTGAAGCTCCTAAAGCACCTTCTCAAACTGCTGAAGGAAAAAGACTCCTCATTTGACAAGTTCTGCTCCTACCATGCCAAGACCACACTCTTACATGCTTGCTGCTCTAGAACTAAAGACAGTGACTGGATAGGCTCAAACCTGAGCAGCTGTTTTCAGCTGCTTCTAAAGGACTTTATAGGGCATCTTGAAGCTGGTGTACTCAACAACTTCTTTATCCCAACTCAGAACCTGCTCTCCGGTCCCACCCAGTCCAAGTGCAAAAGTCTGGCTCTTCGTATCAGGGAGGAATGGGAAAATGGATTTCCTATTTTTAAGTGACAACTTCACAGCCTTTGGGTACGCTACTTTGGTTTATTTTTGGTTTTGGTAGATGGAATTTTGTGAAGGCAGAACATCAACTATGTTTGGTCTACATGCAGACCAACATCAGCAGCAGAACATTTTGATGTGTACTTTGGGTCAAGGGTTAAATTCTAATTGTCTGCTGACCACACTCCTCACTGTTCGGTTACATGCTTTCCTGGGCTCCGCAATCATTTTGAGGAGGGTACTGTTTTATATATTGTGTCCTATTGATTTTCATTAAATGTCATGTAACTATATACTTTAGCTCTGGCATGTAGTAGTTTCACATCATTACATTTCTCCTCTGAAGCTAAGGTTGCTGGGTGCAAGATTGGATCTAGTTTAGGTCACTGTTCATTCGATATGGGAATGGGTATGTTTGTATGATAGCCATTCCAGTGTAGCCTAATGGGGACACTTTGTAAAACCACAAATTAAAAGTGGAGAGGGCACCTGGTGCAGCACGCGCCCATATACAGAGGCTCAGTCCTTGATGCAGCGGCGTTCGGTTCCGACCTGCGGCCCTTTGCTGCACGTCATTCCCCCTCTCTCCCCCCCTTTCAAGTCTAAACTGTCCTATCAAAATAAAGGCCTAAATATGCCAAAAATATAATCTTTAAAAAAAAAAAGAAGTGGAGAAATGTTAATTCTTTCTCTACATTTAATATTGTATTGTCCCTTTTGAATTGTATTGGTAAGGTATGTTTTGTGTTGCAGATATAAAGGTGGAACAATGGGTTTATTCTGTTTCTGTCTCTTGCTCCAGCAGACATCCACCCTAAATCGTTGCATTTTGTTTTTGCACCTTCAACACCTTCACACACACTTGACACACATCCACACATGGCTTTCATTACCGACTTTGTTAATCTACACACTCCATTGTTGGATTTGTGTTAACTGTAATTCAATAAATTGTTGGTTTTAAGTAATATCTTGCATGGAGTCCGTCCTTGTCGCATTCCCTGAGCCCGTTTGTAACAATAGTGTGTCATAGAAATGCCACAAAAAAAAACCCAATATATTTCATAAAAAAAGTCAATGTTATAAGTTATGTATGCATAAAAATTGTTGAAAAGAAATGTCATAAAAATGTCACAAAAGTCATAGTATAGTTGGATACATTTTTTTTTTAAATAAATCATTGTAAAGTATTCCACAAAGAAGTTGTGTATAGCATAAAAATGACATCAAATATTCATAGTATAGTTTGTCATAAAAACTTTGTGAAAAAAGTTATAATTAAGTACGTCATTAAATGTTGTCAAAAAGTTAAACTTTCATAAAATGTCAAAACAGTCATAATATAGTAATTAATGAAAAAGTAAAAAAAAGTCAGTATAGTATGTCATTAAAATTTCATCAAAAAAGTCATAGTATAGTATGTCATTAAAATGTCATCATCAAAATCAGTGTCATAAAAATGTCAAAAAAGTCAAAGTATGTCATTGAAAAAGTAATAAAAGATAAAAAAATATATAATATAGTATGTTATAAAAATGTAAAAATAAATCATAGTATAGTCAAAAATCTCGTCAAAAGGTCATAAAAATCTCTAAATAAATGTCAAAAAAATCATAGTATAATAAATCATAAAAATATCATCAAAAAATAGTTTGGTATGTCATTAAAAAAGTCACAGTATAGTAGGTGATTAAAAAAGTCAAAAGTCATAATATGTCATAAAAATGTCAAACTCATAGGATATTATGTCAGAAAAATGTCAAAAAAGTTATAGTATACGTAGTAGGTCATACAAATGTAAAAGAAAGTCTTAGTATAGTCTTTCATTAAAATTTCATTAAAAGTCATAGTTAAGTGTCATAAAGTCAAAAACGTCATTATATTAGGTCATAAAAAATTCATCAAAAGTCTTAGTATAGTATATCATAGTATAGTATGTCATAAAAATGTCATAAAAACCTCATCAAAAAAAGTCAGTCTGGTCAAAAAAGTCATAGTATTGTGTGTCATAAAAAAACGCATAAAAGTCATAGTATGTCATAAAAATCAAATTAATATAGTGACAGAAAAATGTCAAAAAAGTCATAGTATAGTAGGCCTATGTCATAAAAATCTAATTAAAAAGTCACAGTATAGTATGTCATAAAAAACTCGTCAAATAAATGTAAAAAAAAATGATAGTATATCAACATATTGTCAAAAACTCAGTATATAAACTCAGCAAAAAAAGAAATGCCCCTTTTTCAGGACACTGTATTTTAAAGATACTTTTGTAAAAATCAAAATAACTTTAGAGAGCTTCATTGTAAAGGGTTTAAACAATGTTTTAAAACAATTAATGAACATGCACCTGTTGAATGTTTGGATTTTGACTCCCCCCCCTTTGTTCAGGGACACATTATTCCATTTCTGTTAGTCACAACTCTGTGAAAATTGTTCAGTTTATGTCTTTGTTGTTAAATCTTTTAATGTTCATACAAATATTTGCATGTTAAGTTTGCTTAAAATATAAATTTAAATAGAAAAATATACGTTTTTGCTGAGTATAGTATGTCAATAAAAAAGTCAGTAAAGTAAGACATAAAAATGTCAAAAAAGTCATAGTATAGTATGTAAAAAATGTAAAAGTGAAAACTTATAGTATGTCATAAAAAAGTCATAGAATAGTATATCAAAGAAATATCAACAAGTCATAGTATAGTATGTCATTGAAAGTCATAAAATCCATAGTATAGTAGGTCATAAAGAAATTGTCAAAAAAAGTCATGGTATAGTTTGTCATAAAAATCCTAAAAAATTTAATAAAAAAGAGCTAATTTAAATAGCTCAAGTTACTGTATTGTGTGAACAGTTCAGTTCATTTAATATTTAGGGCCTGAGCGCCGACAGCGGTGAAGGATCTTTTGGAACTGAAGGAATTATTATTTTCCCAGCAAATTAATTGCCTTTTTGAGGGGATTAGCATTCAAAAACTCACCAAAATAGGCAGTCGCATCAAGCCTGGTGAAAATGTACGTATTTTAAGGGTTTCGGGAACAGGTGCGGTGAATTTACCTGATGAAGGTCTGAGACCGAAACTTATTTTTCTAAATAAATTACTGCTTGCGTAATGGTCAGTGTGCGGGACTTTCTCTACGCTTTTGATCTGCTACTTTTGATCATATCAGATTTCCTATGGGGAACAGGCGCACAAAAATGGCTCGCTAGCGCCTCCTACAAAGTTAAAAATAATTGAGCCCCTGCAGTACGTTTAACGTAGACTAACGAAACTTGGTACACATATGTAGCATGTCAAGACGTACAAAAAACTTAATTGGAGCCATACCCTAAACCCAACAGGAAGTCAGCCATTTTGAATTGAACATTCAAAATTAGTGCGATTTTGGCCATTTCCACGTGTCGTACTTTAAAGGTCCCACGACATGGTGCTCTTTGGATGCTTTTGTTTAGTGGTCCCCTAATACTGTATCTGAAGTCTCTTTCCCAAAATTCAGCCTTGGTGCAGAATTACAGCCATTAGAGCCAGTCCCACAATGAGCTTTCCTTAGTTAGTTTCAGAGCAGAGAAAGGGGAGGTAACCTTGCTCCTTATGACCTCATAAGGAGAAGATTCCAGATCGGCCCATCTGAGCTTTCATTTTCTCAAAGGCAGAGCAGGATACCCAGGGCTCAGTTTACAACTATCGCCATTTCTAGTCAGTATGGGGGACCATAGACGGCGGCCATTTTGTGTGTTTCGCCATCGACACAGGAAGTGTGTGTAACTAGAGTGTACATTGTCCAGCTGGCTCGAAACGTTTCATGATTCATAAGAGTCCAACCCTGAGGACATTTACTGGACAAAACTGACTCAAAGTCATAGCGCCCCCTAGTGGCAACAGGAAGTAGGCCTAAAAGTCAAGGTGCTATACTTTTACGAACTCCTCCTAGATATTTCATCCTATGGACTTCAAATTTGCTCTGTACCATCTCAACACCTTAAAGATGAAAAGTTCTTAAAAAAAAAACTTGGCCATTTTGAGTGTTTAGCGATGAACGAGAAAGTGGATGTAACTACTATTGTCATATCTGCTTGAAATTTCCCACAATCAACAAGAGTCCAGGCCTGAGGACATATATCGGCAAATATTGACTTTTGGTCATAGTGCCCCCCGCTGCCAACAGGAAATCAGCCTTATATGACAAACATCTTCCAATTTACATGAAACTTAGAATGTGTGGTCATTGAACTCAGCAGAGTTCCTTATTCATTGGCAATGGTTTGGCCTGCCCCCTATGCTTAAGCCACACCCCTTTTCATAACTGGTGACCCGTTTAAGGTCTTGTGTGAGGTGTCATTGAACTCAGCAGGGAGTTCCCTTTTCATTGGTGACGATTTGCGGTGTCTGAGTGCGGCGCAAATGCACAGTCGCAAGGAGCGGCGTCCACCAGTAACCCCGACGCGCAGAGGTGCGAGGGCCGTCCAACGCTTCTTGCAGCTTTAATTTGTGTTGTTTATTTTGAGGGGTGCCAATGTTCCACCAAAATTTGTTCCTACCTGAGACTATTTTGGAGAGCGACCATCACTGAGTCCGGAACTTAGCGCCGCCCAAGACAATTGTGATTGGTTTAAAGAAATGCCCATAATATATCTGTGGTGTAGCCAGACCTTACTCTACAGCGCTGTGGAGATAGGTCTCAAAATGCAAGACTAAGTTTGTTATAAAAATCATAATATAGTTTATTATAAAAGTGATATTATAGTATACCATAAAAAATGTCATACAAGTCATAGTACAGTTTCTCATAAAAAGTCATAGTATAGTATCATAAATAAAAACATGGTATGAGAACGAAAATCAACTTTTAAAAGACTGCTAGAATGTTAATTCTATCACAGTGCACCTAACCTGTTTAACAAGCTGGTCACAGGCAAGTATTTTAATCTTGAGGCCTCTGAATTATTGCATAAACAATTCATAATAACCTAGATAAGACACCTAAACATTTTCACCACTGTAACATACTAGAAAAAAATAACCACCTGAGCTGGGATAATGATATCAAACATGCAGATATGTTTTGACTCTAGAAAATAATTTACAGCATGGGTCTTCCACAACTCAAGAAATAGAAATCAGATTTCAAGGAGTCACAGGAGGAAACTGCATTTCCCACTATGCAAATCTACTTTCATTCAATCTGTCTTTTCAATTAAAGCAGCTCATTAGTGGAATGTTGTATCAGCCTACGTAACGAACCCCTTACAGGTCTAGACAGCTAAAAACATTGCTTACAAGCCACCAAATCTATCAACACTAGTTTGGATGCCTCCATCATTTGGCAAATGTCTGTCATTAAACCTTGTAGGCTCTAAACTGTCCTGCTGCTTGACTGACCTTAGTGCTACTGCTGTCCTGTTGCTCACATTTGTCTTCATTTAGGTTTTTAATAAACTTCTGTAATTTAAACTGTTCCGTCAGTGTTTTTACTCTTTTAATTGATGCCCATGCGTACTGTACCCAGAGCATAGACATGTGTTACTTCTACTGTAAATTATGTTTTTTAATCATAACTATTGTTTTAAAACTTACCCACCGGTTTACCCAGCTTCCTTGACAAAAGTGCTGACTAATCTTTTGAACCCCATTTAGAAAGACTAAGTCAACACCGTTTAGAAAGAATGTTTGGTAACCCTTTACTTTAAGCTATCTACATAAGAGTGACATGACACATGAACCCTAACTTGTCATGACAAAAACCTAATGACTTACTAAAAGAAGCATTATATCAACCATTTATGACTTGTTTAATGTTTATGACACGTTCATGACAGTGTCACGTCACTCTTATGTAGATACCTTCAAGTTCAGTTGTCAAAGCCACACATACAAAAGCTGGCATGGCATCCTTTCGTAGTAAAGAAAAACATTGTGAAATATTCAGTTCTTATGGTAATCTGTTCTTGCTTTGATTTACTGCTTTGATTTTTTATTTTTTTTTACCAAACATCTCTTGGCTCAGCTGAGCAAAGTCACGTCCGTCCGTCCGTGCGCCCACTCTACCAACTGAGCTATCCAGGTGCCCATTCAGGTAAACTTTTACCAAAATTGTGGAGGTATATAAATGGTGCAAAGCAGATTACTGTATCGTATTGTGAAATAGTACCAACTAAAGTTACCAAGCCAATAAAATGCACTGGGTGTCACATCTCTTCAAATGGAGAATTTATTATATGGATTTATTTCTGCCCAAATCCACAAATTAGATAAACAAAATATTCAGCTTGATACTAAACACTGCTATGGGTGGTGAGTTACAGACAGCCGAAAACATTGTAACAAACTAAATTGTGCATTTTAAACATTTTTAAAAACAGGAGCACAACATAATGAGGTATAACTACCTCACTGATAATGGATGATAATCCAGCAAAACATAAAACAAATTAATAAATCAAAGAAAAAAAATCAAAAATCAAATATACATTCAAAAGAAATTACAACATGCAGATTCAGATCTTGTTTCACCTTGCTGAAAAAAAACAATACACAGGGAAATCAAAATTAGTCTTAAATTATTATTCAATCAGAATACCTACTTTTCTGTCCATTAATACTTCAATCTATGAGTCCTGTTGTAGACCTGTGTAAAAAACCTTGTGGTATGTGTGGACTTACTTGGACAATCCAGCATTTAGAATCCCCAGTTTTGGCTTCGATCCCCGCCTCCTCTCCCTCCACCATCTCTCCTTCCCCATCCTCCTCCGCCTCCTCCACCGCCACCACTTCCTCCTCCTCCCCACCTTCCACCTCCCCCTCCCCTTGGATTGTACAGCTCCTTTTCCCTCTTGTGCCTCTCATATCTCTCTGCCATAAGCACCAGCTCCTCAGGGACCTCCTGCAACAGGATTCACAAAAATTACATGCATTTTACTGTTTGCTAGTGATTTTATTAAATCTATTAAAAATAATACATTTAAATAAGAAAACATGCTTCTAGGGCTGGATCTGAATATCTGTTCAATGGGTAGGTATTCAATTTTCAATCTTTTTAAACACTATTAAGGTAAAAAACTGAACTGCCCAGGAGATAGTGTCCTTGCCACAACAAAGCAGTCTTTTATCTTATTTCTCTTTTTCTATGAAATGAATCTGCCTTCAAGTGTGGTCAAAAACTGTTTGCCCCACCGCTGCTGCCGCCACCGAAGCTTCAAATATTTGCTATTGGAAAGCACTGAAGCTCAAAAAAAAAAAAAAAAAAAAAAAAAAAAAAAAAAAAAAAAAGGTATTCAGTACAGCCCTACATGCTTCCTACTTGATAACACTTTCCAGCTCATCTTTGAGGTTGCAAATACAAGTTGGGAACAAAGCATTATTTTCTGATTTAGTGACTTAGTGCCATAAAGAGTAGGGAACAATATTTTCTTTTCAATAAAAAAAACTAAATCAAAGATTTTCAAACAAGCCCAAGTCTGTAATAACGCTGTCAATTGACTACTATAGCCTTCTATGACTTATTTGTTAATACAAAATCATCAGTCTGCAGTGAAATACCAGTAGAAGGCAAACATAAAATGTGTTGTCCAAATGAAATGTGTGTGCCCTAACTTGTCCCGCTCGCTCCAGGATAGGAATCAGCTCAGCGGCCATCCTCCAGTCTTGTCTTGTTACCAGGGTAACAGCAGCACCTAAGCGCCTGGCACATAAATGCATTAACATCACAACCTAACCCAAAAACAGCCAGACAGAGTAAAGTGATCTGTAAACAGAGACACGCACACAGCACTTACCCTGCTCGGCCAGTTCGGCCCACGCGATGGACATACTCCTCTATGTTACGTGGGAAGTCATAGTTAAAGACATGTGTTATGTCAACGACATCCAACCCTCGAGATGCTAAATCTGTAGCAACCAGGATACGAACTCGGCCTGGAAAAATTAACAGTTATCTTTAATCAATTTAATCCTTTAATTATTGGAGCCTTTACTTGTGGTAGCTCATTGGCTTCAAGATAAGCTCCCCATCTTAACACCAACATTTAAGTTTCAGTCTCCTCTGCCTTCCTGAGGTAGGGAAAGCCTATTTTAAAAAAAACCACACTTTCCATTCAGTTACGTACCATCTTTAAAGTCTTTGAGGGCCTCTTCACGGTCATACTGCTCACGGTCACCATGGAGACTTTGCACAGCCAGGCCCTGCAGACACATGTCACTGGACAGGTCATCACACCTGAGATTGCATGCAAATTAGAGACAAAAACGGACACACATGAAATTGTTAGTTAAAATGTGGTAAGCGCTGCCAATGTCAATGAATGGTTAACTCTGGTATTTAGCAGAAACTGTGGGTGGCAGCTGAAAACAATTTACTCCCCTTAATTTCCCCTTGGTTAGGGACTAATTCTCCACTCACACAAGCTTCTTGCCAACAAAGATCAGGACTTTATCAGTGGGCAGCATGTTTCTGAGGAAGTCAAACACGTAGGACTTTTTCTCGTCTTCATGGACAATCAGCACTGTTTGCTGCACTGTGTTAACAGCCTAAAACCCAGAGAAACACAGGAAGCATGAAACCACACATTCCACACAGCACCTGAAATTCACTTTCAAAAAGCCATTCAACTTAAGTAAGTAATCAGGTGGGATAAAGTAGATTAGAATACACAGACATCAAGTACCCAGTCAACACACTGAATAAATGATTGACTGTATTCATTTCCACGTACCGCCAAGTCTAGGGTGCCCACATAAACCATCATGGGATTCTTTAGATAAGATTTGGCCAATCGCCTCACACCAGTAGGCCAGGTGGCACTGAAACATGGGAGTTAAAGATGGACAAAGGAAGTTTATTTTTAATTCTATACTGCACATCCTACAACACTTCAAAGTAAATCTCCATAGCACTTCTGTAAAGGAACAGTGTAAAAAGTAAGTTAACAAATGCAGGGGTTAAATTTGCTTTAAAAATAAATACATAGTTGTGATTCATAATACATACCTTTTCTCTTAAGACATTTTCAAAGTCATTTTTTTAACATGATGAACCATACATAATTCAGAGTTCATTAATATACGCATTGTAACACTCTCTCCAAACTGTGGAAAAAACACTGGATGGTTTTAATGCTCAATGTGAGCAATGTAAAATGCTTCCAAGAGGGGTATGCATCTGTACTTGTGCCCTAATGTCCTATTCATTACTGTTTAAAGTGCTTCATGTAACTTGACTTGTATTGTACCTGGTCATGACAGTCTGTCGGTCTGGACGAATGTCCAGGAGAATCTTCATAATCTGGGGCTCAAACCCCATATCTAGCATACGGTCAGCCTCGTCCAGCACCTTTTCCCAATGATTAGAGCAGTTAAGAGCAACCCATCTGTATTCTCACACACACAACTTTAAAAGATTAAACAAACAAAACAAACAAATACAGACTCAAAACAAAGAACACAAACTTTTGCTAAATTGGTTTGTGCTAACCGAAGACATAAATAATTTCACAAATAGACTTGAGGCACTGGGATGCACAGACACAAACAACTGACCAAGTAGGTGATGGAGCGAAGATTAATGAGCTCATTCATCTGTAGATCATTTAGTCGGCCTGGTGTAGCGATCACTATGTCCACGCCCCCCCTCACCAGATTGATCTGGGCTCTCCTATCCCCTCCGCCGTATATACAGACACTGAGAGAAGGTACAGAAGGAGCAGTGATGGTCATGTCACCTCTACATCACATAACTATTGATTCTAAGCTCATCCTCAATGACTTATGATGATATAAAACTGCTGGACCTTTTGTAGCCCTTGTAGCTGTACTTCTTGCACTCAGTTTCAATCTGCAGGGCCAGCTCTCTGGTGGGAGTCAGCACCAACATGCCTGGACCACCCCGCTCAGCTCTAGGCCTATCAAGAAAGGAAGGACAAAAACCATAGACTGTTAATATTAATGGTAAAAATGGTAAAAGGGAGTTTATCCTCTCCACTGTCGCAATAGCCACTGCTAATGCTTGCGCTTGAGGGAATTACTGTAATTTTTGGGGCTTTGGAAATTATAGAGTGCGGTCTAGACCTACTCTGTGAAGAGTCTTGAGATAACTTGTTATGATTTGATACTATAAATAAAATTGAATTAAAAGCAGCGGTTGCAAAAGGAGGCTGGTTTCTGTAGAAGTCTATGAAAAAGTGACCCACTTCTCACTTAATTTATTACCTCAGTAAACATTTTCATAATAATGAGTTCATGGTCTCAATCGCTTTTAAGTCTTCTGCAACACAAAATGAGGTTCATTTTTTTTGATTATGGTCTCGGTTTTAAAATCGGCGATAAAGCAGGGGGTGTTTTAGGGTGTTGCTATGATGAGATTGCCAATTAAAGTGTGTAATGTAACATGGATCCGCCCTCACGTCTAAAACAGTCACATCCGCAACCAGGATGGCTGCGCCCGTAACGGCAAACTCAACGACTCATAGCAGATCTCCACAAACCAAAGGGTGACGTCACACATGCACATGCACATGCAGCTGCAACCACCTGAAACAAATGAAAATAAACAGTACTCTACAGCGATAGCCTGCCGGCTAGTCTGCTAGCTGGCTGCAAACTGTGGAATGGATTTCCTGAACGGAGGCGTGGCTCAATGAGCACGAGGGTTTTTTAGCCAGGGGGCAGAAAGACAAAAAGGAGCGAATCACTTCTGGAGTCATTCCAAAAACAAGGTAAACTCCAGGCAGCAGTGTTTCCTCTATGTTGATAGCATAGTGGTGGTGTGCCACGGTAAAATTTCCAGCGCCACGGTGTCAGAAATAGGGCAGACGCACAACAGGGTTTCCGCTATGTACACCACGCACCACCGTTCCTTCGGCTGTTCATGGAAAGTGATAAAGTCGTAGAGCCGCCTGCTCTACTGAGCTCAAGCGAACTGTCATTCTCTCTCTCTCCCCTAGGACGAGCAGAGCAACTGGAACAGTGACAGGACGTCATCACTCGCAAAGTCATGGCAACCAAATAAACAGGGCGAGTACTACTTCACTCAATAAGTGATAAACAGCGACGAAAAACCATGAAATTTGACAGCTACAGTTTATTAGAAAATAGTGTTGGGCATGCTGACTTTGATGAATTTACTGTTTATCAGAACCCCGATGAGACAAGAAGCTAACGCTGTGTGACGGCCCCTCGGCCTCTGACTCCCGTTGCAGGAGACCCGCTGCATTCCTCCGACACGCTGTATTAACGTTACGGTTTTAAAACCGTTTTCCAGGTTAGTGGGGATGCCTCAAAACCAACATGAAAAACGTAGCTAGTAATGTTCACTCAGCGTTTAGTTTTGTTGTTAAACTGTGTGTAAAATGAGCGGTAACGTTAAATCACCCTACGGTACAGTCTATTTGCTGGATGGTTTCAAGGTAACGGTCGGCAGCTAACATTAGCAGATAAGCCCGTACACTGACGTACACCCACCCCACACCTCCCCACGTATTTGAGATTTTGGGAATTTAATAAATATTGACATGACAATCAATATGAAACCCTTACAGTTGCATATTTGTTTTCAGAATAGGATTTTTCCTGTTAATAGGATTTCCTGTTTTTCTGACCTTATACTTACCTCAAGTTGCCTTTTGGGACATACATGCATACATATGTACATATCGTACTAGCCTGTTGGGAGGAGTTTATTTCAGCATCATATAAAATAAACAATAATGATAATAATAAAGCAAACACAGCTCTGTTATCGGAATAGTATGGTATCGGCCGATATCCAAATTCAGGTATCGGGATCGGAAGTGAAAAAATGTGGATCGGTGCATCCCTAACTTTAACGGATGCCTTAAGAAAAAAGGGAAGACAAAAGGGCATGAACTCACAAAGGCTGTCCATCCATGTGAATGAACCCTGGCAGCAGGTAGGCCAGGGTTTTGCCTGTTCCTGTCTGAGCAATGGCTATCAGGTCCTCTCCGCTCAGTGACACTGGCCACGCCTGAGACTGGTGAAGAAACAGAAAACACCATCGTACATTTATACAAAACGATTGAAACTACATACACACAAAACAACTGGTGTAAAAGACACTAATCCAGTAACTACTCTACAAATATACTGTATTAAAGTTAATATGCAATACAAAATTTAAGACATGTAAAAAATGTACAAATTATCAAAAGCAATCTACAGATAGCATTAAACGCCCCCAGACCCACGTAAACCCAGTCTCACTAAATCCTGTGGAAAAACAGGATGTGGTAGTAGACATGCAGTGTGGATCAAAGTAGAGGGTGCGGCAGTACACCAGGTTCACATCTACCACAGGAATCAGCATGTTTAATATGCTGTCATTGCTTTACACAGAACTGACAATTGAACTATCTGAACGCACAGGCCAGTGATGACAGCGCATTCCATCAGACCAAGCCTCTTACTGTGAAATGAAAGTGGAATCTGAGGACGATGATGACGTTTCATTTCCCCTTGCAGCACACCCACGATTTTATGTTTCATAAAAAAATTACCAAAGTGAGGGGAGAGTTGGAAAGATAGAAAACTGAAAGATAGAAATCTGTAGTTAAAATGCTCACCAACTACTACTTCAGACAAAAGCACTGTCTTAATGTAGAACTTTCTAAATAAACGTGCACACACCCAAGCACCCATTTTTTACATCTCTGTTGTAGCCACAATTTAATGATTAAAGTGGATAAATGAATACATTTCTCAGATTTACATATAAATAACTAAAAAACCGTACGTCTGCGTGCCAATTGCTATTATGCAACACTACAATACGAAAAGTATTCAATGTTATATTATTCCCTCGGGCAATAGGGATAATATACCTTTTATTGTGGTTTCCCCTTACTGTGAATACAGTGGAAACACTGAATAGTTATTCTAAGCAAAGATTCGGTTCAAGAGAATATGAATAGAAGAGGTCATTGATCTACAAAAAAGTATGAATTAAAAAGTTATCAACATAATGTTATCTAAGCTTTCCTTTCATTTCTGCTTTTTGGGGAGACTACAACCATAGATTATAAAAAAAAGGGCTCAATATTTCCTGTTGAGGCAGCCATTTACGGGAATTTCCAAATATAGATCTTGGTAAATCACGGGGATTACTCAAGAGTGACAATGAACAAGATACGTCACTACAGGTGCATTTGTGCAATTTCTAACCACATTACATTAGTATACCACACGGAAATTTCTTTTTATTACAAAATAAGGTGCCCATTTATCGAAACAGTAATTACAAAACTATTTGTGCATTTTACAGGGCAAAGGGAATTTTTTATCTGGTTGTATACTTACTTTTACACAGTATTGACCAATAATAATAATAATAATAATAATGTCCCAAGTGCCAGGCTCACACCTGGATGGGGGTTGGCTTGACAAAGCCAACTTGTTCAATATTTTCCATGATCTCTGGATATAGTTTGAAGGCCTCCAGAAAAGTGCGACAAGGATTGGGAAAAAGACGTTTCTCCCCCTCCTCTTTCAGGTCGTCCACAAAGATGTTGTTATTCTCCTTCCTGTGGAAAAAAAAAACAAACAAAAGTGAGAGTGGTTGAAACCAAACTGCACTGCCATCCTAGACAAACATGCAATGTGTTTTGCTGAAGTTTAGGTTTATAAACAAAAAAAACAAAAAAATGCATTTGGTCCAAAGTATCCGATTCCAAACACCAAATGAAAATCAACTGTATACTGTGTTGCTTTTTTGTACTTTGTTTACAAGATGGACATGGAATATTTTTCCAATTTCAAAATCCAAGCCCTTAAGTAATGCTAAATAAATTAAATGAACAATCATTTGCAAATGTGACCTTGACCCAGAGACACACAGCTTGTGTCCTGAGAACCTACAGATCAGGGCTTGATGCAACTGTGGCCTTTTTGTCCTGCACAACCAGATTTGGACAACTGTCAATCCTTTGTTGTCAACTACTTTTCGTGTATTGCCCAGCAATGCGCTCTCTCTCTCACCCTAAATGAGGCCCTAAAGATTGAGAACCTCTGACTAATTTTATAGTCAAAAGGCTTGAAAGTGTCCACATCACAAATTTGCATACAGTTTACTTTAAGTATTACAGCTGGACCTGCTCAGATAACACAAGAAGAGGTGGACAAATGGCACCACCTATTTGTCTGAGGCTGTAATGGAAAACAATCCAGATAACACAAACTGAAGTGTTAGATGAAGAAATCCATGACCTTGCCTCTACTTATAAAATGTCTTTATTTTGAAATACTGCATTGTATAACATCGTGGACACCCAGGTGGTAACACAGGCAGAATTACCTCCATTCACTGACTTCCTCTGCTGTGAGCATGGATACACTCTCTGCCTCAGTGTAAAACTTCTTTTTTAAAGGTGGGAGGTCTGAAGAAAGATAAAAATATAACATTTTTAAATCAGGAATGAGGCCCACTTATTTTTGCAAATGAAATTCTGGTGTCATATCACAAGGATAAACTAATCATCATAAGCTAGTAAAAACAGGGCAAAAAAAAAAAAAAAAAAAAACCATACATAATATATACATAAGACAGTTTTGTTTGGACTTTGTGCCAAATCAATGGAAAACATATCACTTTACAATTACTTGTGGACTGCAGTGTATGTAGAGTAGCGACTATGAGCCCTCACCCTTCCACTTGAGCTCTGCATACTTGTCCTTGTTCTCCCGGATGGTGTTCCAGTCTATGGATACAGGGGGCGGGGCAACATCTGCAGCATCTAATTCTGCAGCAGACCAGACAGAGCTATCTCTTACTCCTCCACCACCTCTCCCTCTGTGGTCTCCTCCACCACCTCTCCCTCTGTAGCCTCCTCCATCATCTGCTCCACCATAGTCTCCCCCTCTACCAGGACCTTGGAAACAGATCAGTAAGTATCAGTCAGGAACTCCGGTTCCTTCCGTTGTTTTCGCCCATTGTTTGTAGTTTTTCTCCTCTGTGCATTCATGAAGTACATTCATTAGGCTCCGGGATAAGCACACATTTTTCACTCAAGTTGAAACTTTTTCATCTTGACAGTTGTGGGTTTTTTCCCCACCTAGGGCTAGGTGAAACCCCAGGGAACTCCCAGGGAAAAAAAAAAAAAAAAAAAAAAAAACGCTCATTGCAGAATAGGCACCCAGCGCCTCGTCATGACGCTGGTATATGGAGCATAGTGTAAATATGTACAGCTCCCAGGCAAAGCCAGTGTTTCCTCTATGTTGATTTGACCATGGCGGCCCCCCACGGCAACATTTCTGCCCCCCTCACAGTATCAGAAATAGGGCTGCATTGTTAAAAGTGCATGTCGTAGTATAGCGCGGTAACTCGACAGGAAAAGGGAGAAAGGAAAAAGAGACGCTGTCCGGATGATAAGCCAGTTGAGATTGTGTGTGTACTTTAAGTCGTATAACTTATGTTGTCAGTTCATTTAAGCCTGGTCTTGCAAATTTAAAATTAAGTTAACTGGTGATTTTTTCCCCCTCAATCAACTAATCGATTGGTTGAAGAGTAGGTCGCATTTCAGTAGACCAAGACTTTTAGCTGACTGCAGCCCTACGTGTGTTAAAATCTGACACATCAAATCACAGAAAACATGACGTTTGCCTTAACACACACAACTGCCAGGACTCGTTTTAGGATCAAGACCAACATTATCTAGAAAAATGACTTTGTACCATTGCGAAAGCGAGAGTTGCCATCTGCTACCAGTTCTTCAATCATCTCCTTGGCCTTCTGCTGGGCAGCACAAGACCCAAAGAGGACCACCTCAGCTTCATGGTCCCCATTGTTTATCTAAAAAAAAAAAAAAAAAAAAAAACAGCAGTTACAAACAGGGTAGAAAACAAATATCCTGTGTGTCAAACTCAAGGCTTTGGTTTGGTTTTGGCCCACCTAGTTGTGCGCCAAACCAAAAACGTGGGAAACCGTTTTTCATTTTGCAATTACACAACTTTGAGACTCAGAAATTCCCACAGAAACAGAGTGTTTGTATATTCAGGTTGTGAAAGAGGTTGTTTTGAGTCAGCTGTGTAGTAGCCTACTTAGAAAACGTAATCATTGTTTTTGCTTGATTTGCTAAATTCTAGAATGACTTTGGAACTTTTTTGTTCACTTTTTCAGGGCTTTATGAGACATGCAATAACTGAGTCAAAGATATTTTACATTTTCGATTAAATAAAAGCATGTCAAACTATACATGTCTGGCCCTTGATGTGATTCTCTTTTTCCAGTGTGGCCCTTAGTGAAATGGAGTTTGACACCCCTGATATACATGGTCTGCGTCGCAGGTTCTTAAATTGCATCCCCGGTTCCTTCACATGCTTCACTACCTTTTGCCTTAGTCCATCCCACCAAGGAAGAAAAGGAGCGATGCAAGCAAATCATGGAAGGAGAGAGGAAACAAGGAAATGTCTTTTTTTGAGGGGTGAGAGGTCCTTTCCTCTAAAAGCGTCACGTAAATTCATCAGCTGTATGGGCGGAGTTAACAACTGCTTTCAGCTGCATGGCTTTCGGAAAGACTGCTGTCGTGTATCCCATAGTCATAGCTCCTCGGAGAACCCTCCTCGGGGCAGAAATAAGAGCTTTGGAACAGTCTTCACAAAGGAGGCGCAGAACAACTTTCGGTTCAAGCGACGAGCTATTGAATAAGAGAACGGAGATCCAGCCATGGTCTGACCACAGTGCCTGTTCATGCAAAGAGCAACATTCCCAATGTTTAGAATACAAAGGATACAGGGCAATAGCACAACAATCTTGCCGAATTCTGAAGATGATGTACAGCTTGATCTGCATTTCAGGTAATCTACTAAATCTACAGTCCATTTCCAGTTTACATTGTCTGGAATTAGTCCTGATCCCCTATGGTTTGAAATTAAGCTGACTTGGTCTTGTCTTGGAATTGATTGTACCTAACTTAAGGAGGATTTTAAAACAGTCCTGATCAATAAAAAAAATACATGCAATTGCTGATTTTCAGCTCTAATTACATCTGGTAATCTGACTTCTGTCATTTACAATCACAGCCAACTGTTGGTTAATTTAGACGAACAGAAATGCCCAATCTCATTTATTGTTCCTTTCTCAGACCCAAGGAAAGACATATGTCGTCAAAGCATCTTCAGTCATGTCCACACTGCCCTTAAAGTGTACACTGTAAGAAATAAAATAATCAGTCAAGCTGGCTATGCTTTATGAGGATACAAATCATAGTTGAATTATAGTTGTGTTTAGTGGAAGAGCACGGTGACAGCTTAGTCATGCAAAATGAGAATAGGATACTGTTGTACGAGCAGAAAGCAGCACTGTATGACGGTGGTCAGAAAGCAACAAGAGTGCAGCAACAAAGTTAATATCAATTTGATATCAGTTTGACCATGAGAATAAGTTACTCCTCAACCTGTGACAGGCAACAGCGGCGCATTGTTCTCTCTGACCATCAGCATAGTTAAAGTCTGCCTAACAACTGATGAAGAGGGCGTGTGCCAAAAGACTGGGACCAGTCTGTGCACCAACCAGGGGAGGCTAAGTCTAAACCACGGTACTCCTCCAACTTTTAATAAACAAATCAAAATGCTCTTAGAGACTGATATATGAATTCATGTATATGCCAGAAAATTCAGTCTGATGAGAGCCTGTGTGCCTGCTCAACTCGGACCCGTGTACACGTTTATGCTCTTATGATTTTACTTAAATAAATACTTGTTAAACTTTTAAGTCCTCTTCTTGCCTACTTAGTGGATTTTGAAACGCACAACACTAATGTTGGGCACACCAGTAACTTATTGAAGGATGCGCTATAAAGTCACAAGGTTGATAAAACAAACCGTCAACTTGCCTTGATTCTTGCACCAGTGCTCTCCTCAAGTTCACGAATTTTGCCTCCTCCGCGACCTTTAACAGAATTAAAAATGTATTTAGAGTCTGGGCAAAATCTCTAGCTAACATTACATCGCTAGTTAACGTTACAGCAATGGAACATATTAGCTAGCTAGCTAGCTACGTAACATAAGCTACACTTAAGTACAGGTCATACCCACACACTATTTTTTTATAACGGTTTATGCGACCTGGTAGAATGGGGGTCTTGACTTTACACTATCACGTCGACCTCATTTGTTAGCATAGCTAGCTAAACTGACCGCGAAGTCAACCGGTATTTTGCTAATACATGCAATTTATAGCACCCTTTAAAACGGAAACTACTGCTTTAGAAACCTACCTATTATCCTCCCAACTAAAGCATTTTCCACGGTGAAAGTCACAGGCTGGGAAGAGTCTGACTTTTTATCGTCAAAAGTTCGTCGTCCAGGGCCTCCGCGATCCGTGCTCCGGGGAAACGGACCGCCTTCGCCTCCACCTCTCCGACTTTTGTACTCGAACCCCTCGCTACGATCGGCTCTCCACTCTCTTGAGGATGCAGACCTGGTTCCATTTCTTACACCGAAATTTAAATTTTGGCCTTGACTGTCATACCGTGACAAATTCCATTCATTGGGAGTTGATTTTGTAGCAGGCTTCTGGATAGCAACGCCGCTCTCGCTGTACTCATCCTCCCAGTCAGACATTTTAAATTTGGCCCCACACCTGCCAGCTAGCTAGTTCACTAACCGCAATTAGCTAACTGTCAAGCTGTCAATCAAAAGTATGCCGCCTTCAAGTTTACTCTGTGAGTTTGGTACTTTGGGAGGTTGGAGAGATTTTTGATGAATATTGTATTAATAAATATGGAATGTCGCCTAATCAAAACATATTGTAAGTATAGCATTATAAGGTGAAGAAATTTGCCAAATAAATAGTTTAAAAAAACCATACCCTTTACATCCATTATCCACAACCCCGAACTTGTTAAATCCTCATTCCGCAAAAGGCAACATGACCATGTCTTTTACTCTGCGAGTTTATAAATCTTTATTACTAAAAAAGACACAAAACAGAGCAGTTTAGTTAATTTGTACTTTATTAATGAATAATAAAATTATTTAGCATTTCTCATCCAGAAAACATAATGTGCACTTTAATAAATTAATTTCAAAGAAATAATAATGTTAACATTATCAAGCTTTAAGGCCCAGTTGTGTAATAAATTACTGTTCAAGCAGTAGAGAAATGGTATAAGCCATATAAAGTCTGTGGCTTAAGCGACATAATGTGAGCTGGATTCCCAACCCAAAATGAGCAGTTTGACTTCAACTATACAGTATGCTATGGGCTATTATGCAAACAGGACCTTATAGCCATGTGAAGAAAAAATGAAGACTTTTCATATACAAGAAAGGCACCCTTAAGCAATTTCCAGATTGCAAAAATTAGCATGTGTTATGAGGGGAATAATCCATGGGCTTTCCTTGTGTTTGATATATTGCTCCAAAGTAACTGACAGTTTTGGTTGGCCTCTTTTCATATGTAGCAAAGCTTAATCAATACCTACCAAAAAATCTATTCCAATATTAGGCATCAAACTACCATGTCACATTTTCAGGCTTCCCAAACTCACCCAAAACAACTGCTTTCAAGTTGATAATATATTTCATTCCAAAACAACTTCTGAATGGGCTGTAGAATATTTCAAAATCAAGTGTTTACAATTGACATTTGTTAGGAGATAATACTTGTTATATTCTACTACAAAATGTTAATTTGCTAAGTAATGCACCAACTCACAATTCAAAACAAAGGGAATATAACTGAAAAACAATGATGAATAAAGGTTGTGATTAACAAATTGAAATACATTTTAAGACTGCTGTGAACATGCAAAAACAAATCAAAACGGCTAACAAAAATTAAGATGGTTGACATAGTTTTGTGCTATCAAGAGTATTTTTAGGACTGTGTCATTTAAGAGAAACTTGCAAAACACCAGTTTCCATAGACCTGGCAGTGAAAGCTTCTCAATCTGAATATGGACTAAATGTCCCAAAATATGAATGTGTACACTTGAATAATTTTAAGCTTTGTAATAATCCTAAATGGTAAAATATTGTAATTATGATTAATATGGTGAGGAGGGAGTGCATGCACATTCAAAATCCTGGTAAATTATACTTTTCTTTGTAAAGAGGCCACGCATAACTACACATTTTAATTTCAATCTCTTTTGAGATTCTGACTCGTCTAGTTAGTCTACTGCCTGTTAGTCTCAAGTTTCTGAGTGCTGAAGTACCAAAGTCACGGTATCAATTAGGATTTTGTATTGAGATTACAGTTGTACATTTTTATAATCTCACTCCCTCCCTCTCCTAGCATGTAAATATATCAAATATGTTGACACTGTCAGCAGCAGAATGGAGACATGGATCAAGTAACAACATGCATACTGGATTAACAACAGTGCATGTACAGTATATTGTTATCATGGGTTCTCATCTGAATCCAAGATAACCTTCTATGCTATAAAGGGAGTATGTGCATTGCACATTTCTCCCTGTATCACCACACTACACCTAGTGTTGCTCTGGACTGGAAGGAGGGATTATGTTCAGTCCAGCAGCCTTTAATCCTCATTGATGCACACGATGCAACCAGCACCCAGTAAAAAGATAGGGTTTGTCCAAAAAAACTTGAAAAGACCTCAAAAGGTTGTATGTTTGTTCTAAAAATGTATCCTGATGTAGTAATTGGGTTATTTATAGAACTACTTTCAAATTAGAATATAATATTCATATATGCGGATACTTTTTGTTAAAGATTTGGAGGAAACATTACTTTAACATGCAGGACATCCAGGCCACTAGCGAGTGTGTGACTGCTCTTGCAACAGCTTGGACATGCAGCATCTCATGCTTGGCTGAGAAAGCCCATTTGATAAGCCTATACAGCTATTCAGCATTCAGACCATTAGCAACTAACTCACCAGGCTACTGTCCAAAGTAAGTGGAACATGGTCCAACACCTCGTCTTGAGTGATTGCTGATAGGCCAATTTCCCCCCAATAGGACTGTCTCATCCAAATTTACTGACAACTTGCTGACAGATGAAATTACAGTTTTTGCCGATTGCTCACAAACTAAAAGTGAATGCTTGGACAAAAGCATCAAAACCCCTAACTTTTGTAACCATGCTTTAAACAAAGACATCAAAAGTACAAACACGTTTTCTGCTTTGTACTACACGCTGTTTCTTACAATAGACACTTTGTTCAAGAACGAAAGAAGGATGAAAACTCTTGCAATCACTGGGAAATGCAAAACTCTATCTGAAATTAGCAACACACCTACACACATGATCCCCTTGTGTGCCGCAATTAGTCTGCAAGGAGTTCTCCATCATCATGCCATTTTAGGTCCCTACAATAAACTGCACACATAATCATATTTCTGGATGCACTATACAGGACGGACCACAGCAGCTGAGGGTTTGTTGTCATCTGTGATAATGATAGTTTCCACTGGGCTGCTCTGGTCTGGGACTGGTTCACCAACCACAATGTTGAAACTTCACAGTTGTATACTTGGCCCCTTACTCCCCCATTTCTCAATCCGAAAGAGGAATTATTTTTAGCTTGGTGTTGGAAAATGTATGAACGCCAACCACATGCCAACATGCCTCTTCTGCAAGCAATGGAAGAGGAATGCAGAGGAAGGCAGGATCCATTAACCATCCACCCCATCCTTTACAAAAAAAAATTGCAATTATTTATTTTTATTGTTAACAGTAACATATTGTACTGTAAATCTACTTTTCTTTGTGTTTTTTTTTGTTGTAAAAAGAATAAACTGTAAATATATTTTTTTCTGATGCCTTTCTTTTTTACATTCATTGAAATGCAATTAAATGTTCTGTACTGGAACTTTCACAGGAGCCTGTATGAAAAAATGGGTATACAAAGTACTAAAGAGAGTAGTGTTTTGTATAAAGTACATTAGTGTGTTATTGCTGCTTTGAAAGAATAATTCAAGTGGTGCATGTGTCTATCATTTGTTGCAAAAATGCCATTTTCAAAGAGGATTGTTACATTTTGATTGCAGTTTCATCTTGACATAGAACTGAGATAGAACACTTTGTGTCGTTTCTTATTTGGCTGTGGTGAACAGTTTTGACACAATGAGCCAAATTCCGCAACACGTGTGTAAGCAATCGGCAAAAACTGTAAGCAACCATAAAAACATTAACTACATTTCTGTGGTTGTACAAAATGAACAGAATTGATTGATTTGACCATTAACTCTTTTTTTTCTTTTTTTTTTTAAATTGAGCTGTTCCCATCATACCAGGCTTCACACAGACTGTAATTCTCCTTTCATTCATTTGTTTTCGGATACAGTCCATGCAGTGATATATATGAAAGCATTCGTAAAATGATGACATTTTACATTGCCAAAGACAGACATTGAATAAGGAGAGTGATTGGATCTCCTCTTCTTCCAAGAAAGTCTTTGAATGAAAAGTATTGTATGAAAAACTAAAGCAATAATACACAATGATTTGTGAGTCACAGCTCTTTTTCAAGTTGGCTGGAGTACTGTGGTTGTGAATGTGTCTGTCTGTCTGCCTGCCTGCCTGTGTGTCTGCGTGTGTGTGTGTGTGTGTGTGTGTGTGTGTGTGTGTGTGTGTGCATGTGCATGCGTCTGTGTGTCTGTGTACGGAAGAAGTGGTTGACCTATAGCTTCCAGTGGCTTGTTTGAGGTTTAACTACACCAACTTGCACCTATTTTTGGCTGTGAGACAATCATACAGTATTCCCTTCTGATTTGATTCAATCATTCAATTGTCAAGGTTGCCACAAGGCAGATGCCCTTCAATTTCTACAACAAACACTCCTGCTTGTTTTAGTGATGTGCCCAAACTACTTTGGTTTTTGTTTAGGATCAGACAGAAGTTAAAATGTAAGACTGTTGGAAATGACATTGAAAAGAAAGTTAACATTACTCACATTATATTTTTGTGGTGAACCAAATTATTTGATGTGCTTCTACACTTTGATGTCTAGTCTAGGCTCAGAAATCACAGGTAACATCCCTTTCTTGCTCTTTATTTGAAACAAAATTTTATTTTAGCAACCTTTTTATTAATATATGATCTTGTAAAAAGTTAATAAAATGAATCTCTAAATATCAGTAGATAAAGACCAAAGCAAATTCTCTTAAATGAAGGTATCTGGTATTTGTGTATTGTTTGTGTATTTTGTCTAATGTAAATATGCCCACTTTCATACATATTTTATACTTTTATTCTTAATAAAAGTAATTTTAATACCCTATAAAAAGTATTTAACATAATGAATGAGTGGATATAATCATGTTAGACAAAATATGAAACCTTGTATGTCCATATAGAAAACATTGATTGGACATTTCCAACACAATATATGTAGAGTGTAAAATACTTTAAAAGTGGCTTCCCCAACAATGGTTTGTACATACAGTATGCAAGTGTGTGTGTGTGTGTGTGTGTGTGTGTGTGTGTGTGTGTGAGAGAGAGAGATGTGTGTGTGTGTGTGTGTGTGTGTGTGTGTGTGTGTGTGTGTGAGAGAGAGAATGTGTGTGTGTGTGTGTGTGAGAGAGAATGTGTGTGTGTGTGTGTGTGTGTGTGTGTGTGTGTGTGTGTGTGTGTGTGTGTGAGAGAGAGAATGTGTGTGTGTGTGTGTGAGAGAATGTGTGTGTGTGTGTGTGTGTGTGTGTGTGTGTGTAGAGTTATGCCAGCTGTACGTGTGGGGACTGACTGAGAAACTCAGGGTGAGGTGCAGCCTCCTCCACAGTCTGTAAAAGGTCTGAGGGGATGCTGTCAGGTCCCTGGGACAGTAAGTTGAAATGTTCTTCTGTTGGCTCTAGTTTGCACTCCCTAATGAAGAATTCTGTTCCATCCCAGTTTCTAAGGTCACCGTAGGCATTGCCACGTTTGCTACCATTGCTGCTGCTGCTGTTGTTGAGCACGGAGGCGAGACCAGGGGCATGGCTGGTCGAAGGCTGGTTGAGATTGTTCACAGAGAGGGATTTTCCAAGACTGCCTTCCCAGTCTGAAGGCTTCTCTTCCGGGCTAGACGAGAGCAGCAGCAGGGGATCAAGCTCCAGGCTCATGTGCCTCCTCCAAACCCCCTCAGATTTCAAGCCAGTCTTCTCATGCAGCTGCACCCTTCCCTGGGTAGGGCCTGCCTCACTGTCCCCTTCCTCATCAGCATCAACACTGGATCCAACAACAAAAGAGGGGCCCAGGCTCCCCTCATCCACCGGCACTCCATCTGTCCTTTCATCTGGGACGGGGTCAGCGGAGTATCGGAGGTGGGAGGGATGCATCATGGGGGGCAGCCGGAGGGTAAAACCCCCTGTTGAGGGAGGTGGCGGTGGGAGGTCAGGAAAGTGTGCTGTTTTGGAGTTACCGTTGGGGGTGAGCAAGGTTGGGTAGGGGCTATCGGGAGGCAGCAGGGGTGATGGGGAGAGCGAGGCTGTTGACGGGGGATAGGATGGAGGTTCTGAGTCTGGGGGGCCGTCATCATCAGCGGGTGCCAGGATGAGCCGCAGGCCTCTAGGGTTGGCGCTAAGAGAACGACGTATGCCCCCATTGTTATTTCTTCCACCTCCAGCCGGATCACCTCTCTGGGGGGAGGGTAGATCCCTGCCAACAATGGAGGTCTGGTAGTCAGAGTTGCGATGCTGGTGGTTGTCCAGCTCAAACAGGGGAAGGGAGGAGAGTGTGAGTGCTGTGGGGCCTTTGTGTAGGACTTGGCGGTAAACGTCGAGCAAAGAGTCCAATTTTGATTCAATGGAAGTTACCTGGGCACAGAGAAAAGTGTAAGAGAGTAAGAACATGGATGGACGCAAAGAGAGAGAGAGAGCAACCAAGAGAGTGAAGCTTGAAGAGCTGTTAAGCAATTTATGACTTTTATTGATCTCAATTTTCAACCAAGAATTTTCCCATCTCTGGTGTTTTCAAAACTGATTTCAGACCACAAAGTGAGTTTTGAAAGCCAGAAATCTCCTGGCAAAATAATTCCTGAGTCATTGGTATTGGCCAAAAACCCAAATCAGCTCCTTGCACATCATCAACACTAAAGGGGAATGCAATCTAGCAAATGCATTAGTAAAGGATAGTGCTGATGTAGTTTTTCCCTTTTAGATTTTTTTCTCAACTCACCTGTCTCTCCACCTTACACACACGTCCCAGCATGCTCATGCTCTCTAGAGAGTCTCCATCTGGGTGCAGTTTGTCCCTCATCTTCTTATCCACAGGAACATGGCCTTTTCCCAGAATCTGATCCACCCTGATCCACACACAAACTGGTGTTAATATACTTGAAAAAATATTGATGTTGTAATATAAGTAGGCGCCCAAGCTTCATTTCAGGTTATCCCAAGTCAGGCAACAAACCTAAAGCAGCAGTAGGATGTTAAGATTAGAGTTAGTAGAACACACATCACACATAGCTTGGCTGTATCAGTGCCCTTATATGAAAACCCTGTATCTCCAAAATGGTCAGTTTTTCTGGAATAAAGATAAACAACAGATTGGATTAAATGCAGTATGTAGCCTGCATGGGTTTCATGGGCTCTTTTTAACAAATGAAAACCAAAAAAATAAAATAATAATAATAATAATCACATTTTCACAAGTCATAGGAAAAGGGAATAAAAGCACAAGTCATTTATGAGAACTATATCTCAAAATTAGGTTAACAAATACAGTATGTTCAAAACAAAGATCATATTGTTGATGTTGGGTGAAAACCTGATATCACACGATGACAATACATTTTTGAGTTAAAGAAATTCATCAGACCAGAAAATGTTTTCAGCCTACAGGATTACCCTTCCGCTTGAAAAATACCAATACTGAAGTTACAAGGTTTTAGCAGACCAGTGTTGTGTGTGTAAGTCCATTACCAGCTATTTATTTCACTTTCAATTCCAAAAGGAATAATGGAGACGTATACTGTATATTTCATTATGTTTTACTTTAAGACATTTAAAATCCAAGCTAGATGCTAAATGTTGCATTCAAATTACTAGTGAATCTGTAGCCAGCTTCTTAGTCAGCATTGATCAAGTTCTTTGACAATGTAATACTGTTGAATTAGTGGAGTTAATAAAGTTCGTACAGCTCTAACATGCATTGATCTAGTAAAGGTCAGCACCCAGAAAATACCACACATGATTTTGTTTTATCTACAACAAAAACACATGAATTGATTGGAAAACACATTCAAACACTTACAACTGCACACAAGTTAGCAACATTCACAGGCACACACGTTTCCCTATGGATGGGATCTAATGTAACAACAGGGATGATGTGTTTGGGCTGGTTTGTGTATAAACGTTAGTACACATTTGCATTATATGCAAAAAAAATGTATTAAAACCTCACCAAATGGCTGGAGTTAAATGCATTAGAATAATCATGTTTTAGGTAAACATTTGAATATGCTTTCTACTTTTAAAAACCCTTTTTGTGTGTCTGAATTGTCTATTGCAAACTCCAACCAACTGGTGCAGTAAGAAAGTCTGTTTGCGTGTGACATTTCACAGTCAGTCAGACACTTTTCAGGACAGCAAGGGAACTAATGGTCACCATAGGGGGAACTAATGGGATTCTAGTGTAGGTCAAACTTAAATGAATTTAAATAAAAGTAACCCTGAGCCAGGGAGCTTCTTCCTGTGGTTGCTGTAATAATAGTGCAGGGCAGGAGAAGACATGTTCCGTGGTCGGCTACTCAGGCTGGGACCAGAGCCCGCTGCACTGGCCAGTCTGGAGACAGGAGAAAGACTGGGTCAGATACATCTCTCTCTTTCTCTCTCTCTCTCTCTCTCTGTTTGTCTGTCTCTCAAACACACACACTAAAGCATGAAGCACAGGTGGACAATGAACAAATCCAGTCCTATACTAACTGACATTGGCATGTAGATAAACACAGAGGATGAGAGGGAAACGTAGGCTAAAAATGTAGTTATCAAAGGCCAATATTGGTACTGACATTTTCTAGATGGTCATGCTCTGATGTTTTTTATATTTAGAAATTGAATTATTTTCAGTTCGGCCATATTTGCAGTCTTAGTCCCACATTTGTATTCATGTCAATGCAGATAGGTTTATAAAACAGTATTTAGACTGTGATGTGTCAATAATAACCCACACTTCACTAAAAAAAAAGATAACTGAAAAAAGTATGTTTTTCATGTCATTATGTCTGGATTAACAAGACTCTTTTGATGAGGGAGGAACAGCAATGGCAAACATGATCTTGCAAATAGCTTATCCACAGGTCAAAGATTCCCCTCCAAGTCATGTTTAACAATGCAAATTATTTAATGAAATTATACAAATTCAAAGAATCAGTTGTGCACTTCTGTTTGCTTGTCATGATGTTGGCCACATTAGGGTTTAGATTATTATTATTACGTTATTTCTATCATCTTCAGAGAGTAAACCTGTGAAAACATAATATTAATAAGAAGACAGACATAATGGCGGTCTAGTAGCAATGCTAATGAGATACAGTAAATGTAGATTGCAGCACTCAGGTGGTCTGTGTGTACCTACAGCCAATAGACACACTTCTAGTCTTGCTGACAACACTGGCATCGTCTAGCATCACTCAGCACAGCAAAACACAAGATGACCAAGAGCTTAAAACAAACTTCCTTTTAAAAAACATGGTTTGTAAATGTGAAAGTCCCAATCCATAGCTGCATCATAGAACCCCCTGCTGAAACAATATTTCCAGTTTTGCTTTAAATAAATTAAGTGATTATAGACTTACTATACAAGAACTGAAAGTGTCTATATTGAAGCTGCAAAAGAAATAGGAACTGAACTAAAACAGCTGGATTTTGAAGGAATTATGATGAATCAGTTTCTTCATGTATCTAATATGATAAATGAAGTTGTATGACTTCAAATCAATTCTGGATTGGAGCTTTTACATGGGGACAAAATAGATGCATTGCTTCTCTAGGTAGCACTGAGTATCTTTTCTTAGATCACCTATGGTATGTTTGTTAGCTGGCAAAATATTCTAGTTGGATGAGGTCCTCAAGGAGCCCAAATCAGGATAATCAGTTTCCAGTGAGACAGAAATAAGTTATGTGTTAGTATTTAAAATATTATGTTACTTACTACTAATCAAAGAAAAATGGTGTGATAAAGCACCACTTCCTTAGTTGAACAATGTGGTAAGAAAACGTTTCTTAATGCATATCATTGAGGCCCAGATCACCACAGCTATTGTATGTCCACAATGTAACATCTCCATCAAAAAGTTTTTTTCTTTGTAAAACTTTGTCCATAACCTATTGCTTGAGCTCCTTAATGACCTCTAAAGCCAGACATGGGTCAAGCAGCCTATTTGGTAAATTTTTTTGTGCATGTACAATGTATAAAGACTACTATCTCAGATTCAATAAACCTCACCTAACTTCGACTCCGAGTAAACTAAAACCAAACTGTGGACTGCATCTTAACACAATTAGCAGAAATACACTACCGGTCAAAAGTTTGGGGTCACAGAAATTTCCATTCCACTCCATTATAGACAGAATACCAGCTGAGATTAGTTGCTTTGTTTTTTTAACTATGGCAGCAGTTTTCAGATTACATGTTTTCTCAGTTAGCCTTTTAAAATGATATCAGATTAGTAAACAGAATGTGCCTTTGGAACATTGGATGAATGGTTGCTGATAATGGGCAATGTAGATATTGCATTAAAGATTAGCCACTTCTTTCTACAACAGTTGAGAACCCTTTTGCAATTATGTAAGCGCAAAATGTAATCTGAAAACTGCTGCCCTGGTTAAAAAACAATGCAACTGATCTCAGCTGGTATTCTGTCTGTAACTTTTGACCGGTAATGTAAACCAAAGCTTCTGTGGCTATTTCCAACCTTTATGGGGTATTCAAGCGTAAGGATGCACTTTTTTGTCTTTTCACATGCATGAATGCATGCTGCTTGACCCAGGTGCAACATCCTCAAAGTTTTCGTTATGTTAGCGGGGAAGCAGTTGGCGAGCAGATAAGGACAGGGTAGGTCTAACCCCGGTGCAGACTGTTTCCTCCGGGCCTGGCTGTAATATAAATGCAGGGAGGGAGAGGATAAGGTCTTGACACGGCTGCTGAAAGGCTTTGGAGGGGGACCCACTACAGTGTCTAGTCTGGGAGACAAAGGGGACACACGTGTACATATACAGTACGTACACACAAACACACATTGGGTAGAAAAGACATAATTGGAAGTTAGATCAAGGTTAAAGTTGGTTAATTGTATTTAAAAGAATCATCTGTAGAGTGATAACCTCTTTTATATATATATATAGGACTAGCAGTAACTGCAGCAACATTGGCGGCCACATCCAAGTCCTGGAATAAAAACCTTTATAAAGAACAATTAACAGAAAAAATAGTAAACATGAAGATAAGAGCAAGTTCGCGTTAAAAAAGGGGTAAAAATCGTGTGAGTGTGTCTGTTTGTGTGTGTGTGTTTCTGTGAGTCCTGACCTAGTCTGAAGGCTCTTGATGCGACAGAGCATGTCCAAGTGTCCTGCAGAGTACTGCTCTATGACATCCTTCACATCGTATGGACGCAACGTCTCCTTAAACTTCTTTTTTGCAACGTGGAACTTCATGATCCTACACACACACACACACACACACACACACACACACACACACACACACACACACACACACACAGGGGATGCTGAAGTTAGTAACAAAGTCAAAAGTGGCTTGAAAAATAATGATGTAATTACTACAAGGAACCACTAGATGGTAGCAGCAGCTTTGGGACAATCCTTGTTACATATCACTTGTTGATCTTTCAACAGTGTTATAATGAAAACATTGTTAAAATCTCAAATACCTAAAGGAGTATCTAACGGGAAGTCACGGTTCCCTGGTTGTCTTGTCAAATCCATAACAATCAAAATGAATGACTTTGAAACTTGAGCGTAATCTTGTATCTCCTTTATTTGGTGAACAGAGCCACTGCTGAGCGGATAATATTGATACAGGTAAGGAGATCCATATACTTGGCACATTTGGATTCCCCGGTGGCTTCTGCTTTTCTCCAGTTGCCTGTTTTTCTCACTGTCTAAATGGAAACAAGGGTGACAGATGACCCTCTCTAATAACAGTCCTGACAGGGGAGGGGGTGTCCAACCATCAACCTGACACTCTGGGAAAGCCCTGGGCTCTGGCTGCCCGTGGAGGAGGCTGGGGTTGGGTGGTACGGGTGATCTGTGGTGATCTGTCTGTGTGTGTGTGTGTATGTGTGTGTGTGTGTGTGTGTGTGTGTGTGTGTGTGTGTGTGTATAGAGAAACAGAGGTGCTGGTAATAGAGGGGGTTTGATGGTCTTCGATTCACTAGAAAACAAACTACTTAGTAACTGCTTAGTAATTTCAGTTGTATGTCTGCAGATTTCAACTTAGATCTTTATTTATAAAATAAAGATCTTATTATTGCACCATCTCAGTTTCCTGATAATTTGTTAATTCACGCTCGGTATCAGAAAAGCCCCCCGACAGCAAGATAATGTCTTGGCATGTTATATCTCTCTAAACCTGCGAATATAACGGAATTTCAGAACAAGTGAAGTAATGACTGATTGGATATTCTCACCAAACTATCATTTTAAGAGGGAACATGGAACAAATTTGATTTGTGTCAAATGTGGATTATAAGGAGATTCCACTGGAAATTGTTACATAACTTGTACTCTCTGTTAAAATGATAAAAACTGGGGTGCCTGGTTAGCTCACCGGGTAGAGCATGCGCCTCATGTACAGAGGCTTAGTCCATGTCATTCCCCCTTTCATGCCCAAACTGTCCTATCAAATAAAGGCCTAAAATGCCCCAAAAAATTATCTTAAAAAAAAAATAATAATAATTCCAATATGGATAAAGTTGGATGTGACACACTGTGTTATACCCACCTGGCACTGTGTACAGCACAGGCAAGGGTCAGGTGTAGCTGGTAGAGCTATAGCTAGCTTAGAAAAGTGAAATGAGTGAAGTGAAAAGTGAAGTGAAAATGTGATTGGAGTGAGTAATACAGGGGGAAACATTTTTGGTAAGATACAAATTATTACATTTGTATACACACAGACTCAGAAGCTAATTACATTAATGGAGGATGATCAGTAGGATCAACACTGCAAATCATAATGACCTTGGCTTGGTCTTTTATCTTGCATTAGAATTTCAGACCTTTTATTTGTGATACAGTACTCTCCCGTCACCCAGTAATAACCATAAACCAAGCTTTATTGGTTAAATAATGTCATTTTAATGGCTTTTTGTTTTTTACCTTAAAAATGATTCTGAATTCTTAATAACATACAGAAATTTATCACAACTACATCATATTTGAACCAGACGTGATTTTTCTCCCCAACCTAACTCTTTTTTTATGGAAATACTGCTTTATTGATGGTGAAAATGGACATTTTTACAATAAAAAAAAATGTGAAGAGGGTGAGAAGCAGAAGTGGAGTGAGAGAATCAGTTGGCGCCAGTTGGATAAACATTCGCTCACAGGGTGCTGGTGCCAGTGTAAGAGATCAGGGTCTGCTGAAACGCACACACAAACACACACACACACACACACACACACACACACACACACACACACACACACACACACACACACACACAAACAGCTTGAACCCCCTTCAGGCAAACTCTCAAACCCAGCAGTAGACTTATGGAGGAAAATATGGAGAACAAATAGAGAAATCCATTTTAAAAAAGCTTTGCTTGAGGGAATCAAATATCGTGTGAACCCCTGCACTCATGGGTGAATGTATGTTTTTCCCATCCTACATGTATAGTGGAGAGAAGAAAGACAGGGCTGTGTTGTTGTGTTATATTAACTGTTATTGTAGCCCTGTGAGGGGATACACAAGGAGAGAGGGTTTCACCTAAACACTGAAAATACAAACATGTTTAGAATCTTCCTCAACAGTCATAATTTGTGATAAACTAACTTGTTTGGGTGTATGAAACCAAGCTGCAAAACATGTATACAGTAAGACTCTTTACACTATATAAATCCATCCTTCTGTTAGCTGGTGGTATTTTTTTTATAACCTAGTTGGATTCATGTAGCCATTCAAGTCCTGCATACTGAGAGATTCATGAACCTTTCCATCCATAGCTACAGATCATAAACAGCCTATAAAAAATACTTAGGCCAATAAATCAAAAGGAAATGCGATCAGACTTGAACAAGAGCTCAACTACAGAAAAGATTGTAATAACAAAACGGTCAACAACTAGCCAATCACAAAAGGAGGAGGCAGTTTAGTGACATCACCACTTAACCGGTAACTGTTCCGTTCTGGGGGCTGTGGTTTCACAATCAATAGACACAGGTGAGAAACTACCACCTCGTGGTTGTATACCTCCTCCAACCACTCAAGTTGTAGTAAACTTTCATATCTGCCCAGACTCATTTAATATATGTAGTGAAGACTTTGAAGCAATTTAATAAAAGTGTATTTTTTGGCGAAGCGAGGATGCTTCACACACAGCTTCGAGAAGCACAGCACAATCTATACAATCACATTCACTAAAGATTAGCGTGACCAATTCAGTATCCGTGTTTTTTGTTATGGCTTTGAATAATGGTCAGAAAGAAAAGTGTTTTTGCAGATTATGATGTTGCAGTGAAGTTGACCTTTGACCACCAAATTCTAATCAGTTCATCATTCGAATCCAAGTGGATGTTAGTCTGGCTATCACCAGACCAAGCTCAATCTTTTAAGATTGAACATTAGTCTGGGGAGTCTCCTCTGTATTTTCTACTGCACAAGAGGCGTGATCAACGGGCATAGTTCAAATGACTCTGTACGCAATTGGATAGTCCTTCAACCAATCAGACCAACGATCCGTGTGACGTAGCAGTGACAGCGGCATCAATCATCGTGTTAAACCCGCAAATAGCGCGCCAGGTGGATAAGCCAGTTTGTGATTGGTTCCCGCAAATTTGTAACAGAAGCAGAATAGATAAATGTACTGGTTTCCAGCCTGAGCTGGAGGGCGAAATCAAATTGCCGGCAGATCGGGCTGGGTTTACCCAGTCTAAGTGGATGTGCCAAATTTGAAGAAATTCCCTCAAGGCAAACTGAGATACCGCGTTCACAAAAATGGGACGGATGGTTGTACGGACAACCCGAAAATATAATGCCTCCGGCTGTTGCTGGCATGAAGAAAAAAATAAAATAAAGAAAAAAGCCCTATGGGAGGAGTTGAGGAATGATGTGACTAATCAAATAGATGTCCTTTGTCAAGAAGCCACAAAATACATAGAAATAGATACCACAGTCAATCGGGAGAGCAGGAGGGCTTCAATGGCACTACTGGCCAACAGGAAACACTGTTGATTCCAACAAACCATCACACATTCCAGCATGGTTTCAGAATCATCAGATCATCAACAGCCACACAGGAGAAGGGAAATGACTTAAATCATGTAAAAATCAAGATCAAGAATCTGCAGCTTCATATTTCCCACATAAACAGGAGAGTGGTATCAATCTTCTCATGTGACTCTAAAGAAATAATATATTTTTCTAAAATGTTGCTTTTTTTTTTAAGAAGGCAACAAATTAAAGCAATAGCTGTGGAAAACTCAGGCATGACTAAGTTGCCTGTCAGGGATGATTTTCCATCACCTTTAGGGAATCAAAGTTCTTTCAGTTTCTCACTTGATATTAGTATTCTGGATACGCATTTGAAAATGTGGTTGTTGATGCCTTTTCCACAGTCTCTTCACATCTACTTTACTGACTGAAACACAAGTCCTCAAACATTTGAAATATTTTGGTGATTTAAAGATGCTAATGATAAGAGCATCAGTTAGAATGCCTGAATGGTAAAGTGTAGCAGGACCTCACCTGACAGCTCTGATGACAGCCTTGAGGGGAGCTGATAGATCTTCCACCGTAACGTCGCAATGGCAGCCTCTCTCATCAAAGGAATCCTCTGTGGTCATGCCTGTGTCCACTGAGAGAGACAGACCGTCATTTCATCAATAAATGTAGCCCGGTGCAAAATCGTTTCCAGTCTTTAAATTTATAAAACGCTTTCTCCATAGTGTGTCTGGACAGGAGTCTTCAAGTATGTTTCAAACTGATACTATTTTGGTTTTTAGGGGGTGAGAATTCATGCCCTGCTTGATGATATTGTGTGCACAGGTTATAAAATCTGTTCAAATAAATGATACATAGGAATAAGAGGAGACACAGAGGTGCTATTAAAACAGTCAGCATTTTCATCTTTTACTGTAGGGTAGTTTCTGGGAAGTGTGAGGAAAAACACCAGTGCACAACATACTGTAGACATAAATACTAATTTAGGTCACAACAGTACATGCATGCCCCCTTCAAAGCGCACACAATGTCAGGAAGTACATGAAAGTGTATAATTTAAGTCCACCTGGATAAAAACAGAAATGCATAATATCTATAATCCTATATATCTAGGATATAGAGAGAATGTACACTATAGACAGTTGAAAGAATATCATTTTAAAAGAACCATACTGGTACATGTGTTATCTCATATTAAAAAGAAATATGATATGTTTGTTGTCTGACTTTAGGCTATGTGGTATTTTCTTGTAAAGGGGTCGACTGAGAATCTACCTATTTTCTCCACTACAGGGGTTTTGTGGTTGTATGCAAGCTCTGAGTGTAAACTAATTTTGATCTAAATCAGAATGCCTGATTAACCCTCAACAACATTCATTTTGTTGAGTTTTTTTCTCGCCCTGAGGAGCTTTAATGGTGTTATTCTCTTATTCCCCACTGTCTGACAGTATCACATATAGATTCAGCTTGTTTCAGCTCTTCACTGAATGTATCTTTTATTTTTTATATGTACATGTATAGTCTTTTTTTCATTTGTTGCATCATTACATCGTTGCCATGTGCATCATCTCATAAAGATTGGTCCAAAATTCAGCCAGACATACTGACATATGGTATCTTAGGAAACAGCATGTGTTTGTAATGGCATACTGTGCTAAAAAGGGTCATTTGTCAGATGTTGTGTTGGTTGGTTAGTTGCCATTAATAGTAAGATGGACAAACACACATAGTCCCACTCACCATCTGGGACAGCAGTGCGAGTCTGGCTCTTCAGCCTCAGTGACGGCCTAAACCGGGTCCGATCATTGAAGCTCCAGCTCTTCTGCACTTTGGCAGGGCTGCCACCCATCAGATCTGCGCCGCCCACCACCTCGTTGCCAGGGGAAGAGCGTTGGCGGTCGCTGATGGACGTCTGCCTGCTCTTCATGCTCTGACCACGGGGACTCGCCATCCGGACCCGCTCCTTAAAACTCAACTTCTGACTGCAGGGAGGGAGGAAAGAAAAGAGAGGGAAACAAGGATGTGGAAAGAGAAAGAGAGGGGAGAAAAACATTCAAAGATGCAAAGAGAAATATTTGGGATGGGGTAGACAGAGGGAGCAAGAGGGATGGAAGAGTTGACCAAGAGAGAGATGTTGGGAAGACAAAGGGGAAATTAGGGAAAGGGAGTTTAGGATGGAGTTGATAGAGGAAGAGAGTGTGTGACAAGAGGTCAGAGGTTGATAGAGAGACACAAGGAGAGAGAAAGAAAAAAGAGATGCTGTCAACACCTATTTCCCCTCAGAGAATAAGAAGAGTTCAGAGTGCAGACACAGGGCAACATTCTTTCGTTCCCTTCAGACCAAACATCATCGATTCAACTGACATGCCCAAAACACCAGAACACAGCCAGGCTGCCCGCCAAGCCACCAACACAAACCCTCAGCGTTGGATCCTGAAGTGCTGCAATCCTCACCTGATCGGCTGATAATCTATTCATGTATTCACTTTTAAAAACAGAGCTAATTAGATTTTTAAGGTGATAACGAAGCATGGGAACACTAATACATCATCACCACATTCTGTTTGAGACTATCTTAAACAAATGAGACCATTATTGAGAGAAGCCTCAAACAGCCTCAACATGATTATCCATCTTTAGATATTTTTGGGAAATGTTGGATTGCTTTACACCGTTCTTCACGAGCAAAAACGGCTAAATATTTTAGAGATTATGAAGGCAAATCCTTTTCAGCATTTGAATCAATGTTTATTGGTAAATCTAAACAATTAAAGATCCAACCGGACGCAACAGTGTTTTTATCAGAAATGTGGCTTTAATCTGAAAAACACAACCTTTGTTTTGGTCTCAATTATTCAATTTAGTTACACCATTGTGTGATATATCGATGGTCAAAATACTATTTATAATAACTTTAAAATACATTATGAATAATATTATATTACCATTAAAATCATACTGTGGTACATACAACAGGGGTTGGTGGGAAGGCAGTAAACTATAATGTTGCTATAAAGGCAAACAGATGAGCATGCAATGCAGCAGATGAATGAGAGAGAGATGCAGGGTTCCAACACATTTTCAATGCCACAATTTCACATTTTTCCATATCTCAGTGTACCACCTGAAATTCATTTTTTTAATCAGTTTGAATCAGCTTCAGTTTTTTTTTTTTTTTTTTTTTTCATTTGCCATAATTTCCCTACAGCCCTAAAACAAAATGTGGAGATAGGTCAGGCTATGTGAGACTATAATTTCCCAAACCTAGACCTGTGCTATATTTTCCTTACATTCCCAGACTTCACATCTACGGAGCCCCAGACGTGACATCTGAATTGTGGCCAGGAAATGCTAATTTGTGGCCACAATATACTAATTTGTGGACATGAAATACTAATTTGTGGCGACAATATACTGATTTGTGGCCACAAAATAGTATTTTGGGGATAAAAATGTAGCCTAACTATAATGCGGGTTAATGCCGGTGTTGCACCGAAAGCTGTGACCCATCAGAAACTGTGACCGCAGAGGGTGCTGCTGCACATTATCTGCCCATGCGTGGTAGACAATGGAGGGCGGAGAAGAGCGTCTACCCAAACGGCGTAAACATTAATACATTACATCCACAGGTGCAAGCTGTATGATTATTTGCGGTTTTCTATTGCTTCCTAAGGGGAAAGAATAAACCGCTTATGACCATATTAACCACCTCAGGCATAGTAACATATGACTGCATGCACGAGTTACATTTGTAATAACTTACCTAAAACCTTACACTAAACCTACATTAACTTAAAATAATCATATTTTACTGTAAAGAAAAGAAAGAACTAAATATTTAATGGACCAGCACATTGGATAAATTGTCAGAATATGTGACCCCACTGTAACTGTTTAATAAAGGAGTCAAAATATTGTTTGGGGTAGTTATGTCATCCCTTCACACTAATCTGATTCTGGACACGTTTTCTTATTTGGAATCATCACAGAGCCAGTACAACAGAGGTCACCATATCTGACAAGCAGCAGACGTCAGAATATGTGACCCCACTGTAACTGATACTGTACTTATAATATATGGTGACCTCTGAGGTACTGGCTCCGTGATGACTATAAATAAGAAAACGTGTCCAGATTAGTGTGAAGGGATGACATAACTACCCGCATTATAGTTAGGCTATACGTTGCTATCCCCCAGATACTATTTTGTGGCCACAAATAAGTATTTCGTGGCCACAAATTAGTATATTGTGGCCACAATTTCTTTTTTTGGATGTCATGTCTGGGGCTTCGTACACATCACATGGCAATGCATTCTCACCATGTTCAAGGCAAAATTATATATATTATTTGTAAGCAATACAGTGGTAGTAGTAGTTTCTTGTTCTGAATCTGCTGTATCCTGTATCTTCATATTGAAACAACCACAAATTATTTTGTTAGATACAGTGGATAGAGCAGAATAGATCTTTTAGTAATACATTTATTTATTACAATTCTTTCCATCTCTTAAGCTAAAAATGACTGAAAAGAGAAGTGCAGCAGTAATGCAGGGAGCATGCAGTAAAATGAGGAAAAGCTACAATACCCACATCCCTTATATAGAAAAAAATGCATAACTATGTTGTTGGGGGATAATTTAAGGTCCAACTGAAATCTCATTTAGTCATCCCTTTTTGCAGTCGCAAATAATATCAACATGTTTTTAAAATGAGCTGTTTATAGTTTAAATAATTAAAAGGAATTAAAAAAATAGCTAGACTATCTGTCCAATCTGTTTTTTCTGTTGAACGACTAAAACAACTATTGAACATAACAAGTTCCTTCCCGAGGCTATTTTGCAGCGGCACCATGGCTCCGTGCGGCCCTTAGCTCCGCCCAAGACGATTGTGATTGGTTTAAAGAAATGCCAATAAACCAGAGCACGTTTTTCTCCCATCCCAGAATGCTGTGTGGACTCGCCAGCCCCCCCTCCGCAGTGCTGTGGAGGAAGGTCTGGCAAGGCGAGAATAAATTTGCTGTAACTTAGCAGATAGTTAGCTATTTAGCCTGAAAATCTTGAGCAGCGTACTTTTCACCGGTGAATGTTTGTTTGGTCTTTTGTTCCAGCCAAGGTGTGGGACAAAATAAATGTGTGTTTATTGATTGTATGTTAGATCAGAAGGTGACTTTAGCAGGAAAGCTAATGTAGGTGGTTGTTCTTGTGTTGTGTAGCAGACTGCTGTCTGGCTCAGTGTGACTGTCTGTTCTGCCTGTGACAGAACGCTGACGTTACTGCTTTGTGCAAGATTTGATTGGCTACTTTAAAATGAGGTCTCCATCTATGTAGACGGGGACTGGAATGGTATTCCTTCAAATTAAAGCAAAACTAGTGATTTAGAGAACAGGTAGATGTTTTCAGTTGGACATTAAGATAAACTGAACCCAGCCCAATGAATTGCTCATTTTATTTCCATTTAGGAAATAATTAATTTTTTATAACTTGATGGGACACTATAGCCTCCAAAAAAAACTTTAAAAAAACCTCTGGCCCCAGGAATCTAAAACTTGATGGTTGTTCTCGAAGAATATGAATAAAAAACAGATATATTCATGTGGCTGGACTCGGAACAGTTTCTAGAAAATATAAAATAAAGGGGAATTTAGAGTAATAAGTATTTTTACTTATTACTCAACTCTAGTACTTTAACTTATTGAGCTTACCGAGGAAGTAGAACATTTCCCAAAAGTGACTGACATTTTCTTTTTCGTATGAATTTTAAATTCTAAGGTATTAAAGTATCATGGCAAGCTACATCCCATGATGTTTAGACTTTTAAGTGATTTTAGAATAAAAGGGGCTCAACATGCAATTAGTTGATTGCGGCAAATGTTTACCTACAGTGCATTCAGATTAATTTTTTCATTTATCTAAAAAATAAATACTTTTTTATTGTTATCTTTTAAAAACCTGTCTACTTTTACGATTTAAAGATTAGTTTTGGTGGAATTCTCCTTTAATTTGTAATACAGTACTCGTTTGCATTCGACAGGCAGCAGGCAGCATTAGTCGTCCCAGACAGAGTCCTAAAAAAGGGACGGAAGGAAGTTAAGTTTGTTTTCTTCTTTTTTCTTCATGCTATTAGTCAGTCATTCCCACAGGTTATTGGGGGCTAAGGGCAGGGCAGAGAGGATGCTGGGTAGTACTGTAGGTACCTCCTATATTTCCGATTGTACCTTCCGAAGAGCGAAGTAGCATAAGATGGATGGAGGAGGGAATGGAAAGATAAAGGAGGAAGGAGATTAAAAAAGGAGTTCAGCAGAGGAAGGAGAAGAGAAATTCTCTCCTGTCAAAACTGATGCAGAGTAAATACACAGAGAATGGGCAGGGGACATATTCCAGAGAAGGATGGGAATGGGTAAACAGGGATGTAATGGAAGGTAAACCCACCTGGACTCTCTCATATTGGGATGACAAATATATTTATGGTGTAAATTCATGACACAGTGTCATCAAACTAAAGCTATAGTATAGTTTTAAAGTATTACTCTGTATATGTACAACCTGGATGCTATTGTCCCCAACAAATTCGACCAAAGTTTCGCCACATGCTTCAGTGAGACACTATTGCTTGCCTGAGTTTGGCTCTTCAATCATACTGTATACAAAAGCTCCAAATCAACTCCAAAATCATGTCCTTGCAACACATCGATTGTTCTTGGCTGCGTTTGCCAGTTTAGTCTACTTTTCATTCTTTGGTGTGAATGCTGTTATTTGAGCCCTGCTGTGGACTAAACAGTACTCTTACAACTACAAACACATGTAAGTGCAGTATAATTTGGAATAAAGATTTTTTAGATTTTTCCATTAGAGAGCAGAATAAGTCAGCTACAGGTTTGAACACACCCTTAAATGACAAGAAATTGTCTCCAGGTTGATGGTAATCCGAGTTACAAAAAAAAAGTTTGAATCATTTGAATGAACTGTACCAGGAGGCGCAAACACACACAGACATCTACATACACACCGTCCCACATGCATGGAAGATGGCTGCCAGGAGTTTTCTCTGAGAACCTGGCCTCTTAGAATCTAACAAAAATCTACTAAATCCTTTATGGTATTCTCAAATTTAATGGTTAATTGCCTCAAGGAAAGAGTTGTGGCCGAAGGTTAAAGCTGCCAGAGAGAGAGGGGATAAGGCGAGTTTGAAGTATGATAAACTGATCATCATCCCAAGGGATGGACAAAGTCAGTTATTGGTCTAATGAGCTTTAAAGATCAGTTTTATATATGTTTGTGTACATGTATGTGAGTCTGTGTTCAGGACTTATATGTATGTAGCCTACTTGATTAAGATAAAATAACTTAGGGTACAAGATGTTCAATTAGATTATAATATAAGACTTATTTACTTTTAACTAAGATGACCAGCATAAATAAACTACCTAAAGGTTTAATACTTGCACATATTAATATATGTAGTCTAAGGAACAAAATTCAAGACCTGTCTTTATTTTTGCAACTAAACAAAATAGACATACTCATGATTTCTGAAACTCATTTGAATCTCTTCATAGATAATTCAGATGTTGATATAGGGGGGTTTTCAATTTATAGAAATTATCGAAACAGGTTTGGAGGTGGTGTGGCCATTTATATACGGGATAATTTCCCTGTTAAACTGAGACATGACTTAATGGTTGATGAAGTTGAAGTGTTACGGTTACAGGTACATATTCCAAATTTAAAACCGATTATTCTTGGATGTTGTTATAGGCCACCTAGTGCCAGGATAGAGTATGTAAATGGTTTATGTAATATGCTAGACAAGGTGAATGAGGAAAACAAAGAGCTATACTGGCTGGGTGATCTAAATATTGATTGGCTATCTGAGATTTGTCCTCTTGAAGAATAAGCTTAAAACCATGACAGACACCTGTGGTTTATCTCAATTAATGGATCAACCAACAAGAGTTTCTAGTAACAATACAGGATCTTTAATATCAAAATGAATTGATCATATTTACACTAATAATCCATGTGCTCAACACCTATTTCTGTGACAGTTGGCTTTAGTGATCACAATTGTATTGCTGTCTCCAGAAGAACTAAGCTACCTAGAGCCTGTCCTAAAATTATTATGAAAAGATCTTATAGGGTATTTAATGAGGAGTGTTTTTTAAATGAATTGGATAATATTAAATGGAATTTGATAAGTGATATTGATGATGTGGATATATCCCTTAATTTATTTGTGGATTGTTTTATGAGAGTTGTTAACAATCATGCCCCATTAAAGAAATTTACAGTTAAAGCCAAAAGTGCTCCTTGGGTTGATACTGAGTTAAAGAGCATAATGCAGTTCTTTCTAACTCTCTGGAGGACAGAACATTTTATTGTATTTTAAGGAATCAAGTGACCAAGGAGAACAGAGTGAAAAAGAAAAAATATTTTCAGAAGAGAATTTAAGACAGTGGTACAGATAGTAAGAGAATGTGGAATGTACTTAATGAAATCATGGGGAAAAAAAAATCTACTTTTACTTCTTTTGTTGAATTGAATGGAGTTTATTCGACTAAGCCAATAAAGATTGCAAATTATTTTAAGGATTATTTTGTTAATAAGGTTTCTAATTTTAGAGAGACAATGAAATACACTGTTGATTCCAACTCAAATGAGCTAATTGAAAGGTGTATTATGAAAGATAAACTGTGTAGTTTTGAATTTCATCAGGTTAATGTTGTGCAGGTAGAAATGTTGTTGAGATCTTTGACTGTTGGAGGGTCTGTTGGTACAGACAACTTGGATAGTCGGCTGTTGAAGTTAGCAGCTGGACATATCTCTAAACCAATCTGACGCATTTTTAACAGATGTCTGGTTAGTGGTGTGTGTCCAAAACTTTGGAAGGAGGGTAAGATAATCCCTTTACCCAAAGACACAAAATCTTTTGTGGCCCAAATAGTAGGCCTATTAGCATTTTGCCTATTCTAAGTAAATTATTGGAAAAGATTGTATTTGAGCAAGTGCAAGATTACTTTACTAACAATGATTTGACCACTATGTTATATGCTTATAGGTATGGTCATTCCACCTGCACTGCAATGACACAAATGTCGGATAGCTGGCTTACATCAATTGATAACTCAATGCTGGTGGGTACACTACTACTGGACTTTAGTGCTGCCTTCGATGTGATTGACCATGAGATTTTGATTTCTAAACTTATTAGTTATGGTTTTACTTCCTCAGCAATCAAGTGGTTTAAGAGCTATTTGTCGGAGAGGTCGCAAAGAGTTTATTTTAATGGTGCATTATCTTGTAGCAAGTCCCTGGATTGTGGTTTTCCTCAAGGAAGTTGCCTCGGACCTTTGTTATTTTCAATTTTTACAAATGATATGCCGTATATACTCAGTAAGGCTACATTGACTATGTTTGCTGATGATTCTACTCTTATTATGCAACCCCTACATGTTCAGAGCTTAATCAGGTTCTGTCTTGTGAGATTAGCAAATTGTATAATTGGATCAAAACAAATAAGCTTGTACTAAATATTTCAAAAACTATGAGTATAATATTTGGTTCTAAGTATAGATTATCGGACAATCCTAAAATTAATATACAAGTTAATGGTCAAAATGTACAGCAAGTAAAAAAGGTGAAGCTTCTTGGACTTTGGCTCGATTCTACATTGTCATGGTCTGATCACATCAACAAAGTTGTTGCTAAAATGGGCAGAGCTGTTGCAGTAATGCGTAAATGTGCACAATTTTTAAATTCACGGTTGTTTAGTCGTGTTGTTTGTACATTGGTTTTGTGTCATTTGGATTACTGATCTGTTGTATGGTCTGCTGCATCATGCAGTCATTTAAAAAAATTACAAGTGGCTCAAAATAACGCTGCAAGACTGGTCCTTGGTTGTTCTTTGAGAACTAGTGTTGCAGAGATGCATGAACGTCTTGCTTGGCTGGTAGTTAAGCACAGACTATCTGCTAATATGTTAGGATATTTTCATAGAATTATTAACACTCGGATTCCAAAATTTCTTTATGACAATATAATTTACTATTCAGATATGCATTCACATTACACAAGTGGGGCGAATAGTCGACAGATTTCTTTACCCCTACCTAAATCTGACCGAGAGGACCGTGTTTTATAGGTCAATTGTGTTTTGGAACAATCTTCCAGTTGGGGTTCGTGAAATCAAGGGAAAAACTGGTTTTAAAAAATGACTAAGACTGTATTTGTTTTCAACATCATAATATTGTCTGGATTGGCTGAGAGAGGTTGTATCATGTGCTATGTTGTTTTGTATTATTTTACTATTATTCTAATCAGTACTTTTTGTATTGTTATTTTTTCTTGTTCTATTATGTGTATTAATATATGATATTTTTGTGAGTAATTGTGATTGTAATTACTCACATACACGTTTTGTATGTATTGTTTGGACCCCAGGAAGACTAGCTGTCGTCTCGGCGGCAGCTAATGGGGATCCTTTTAAATAAACAAATAAACAAACACACCCTGCAAGGCACACCTGCCTACACACATAAACTCCAGATTAAACCCCATTATACTTTATTTCATGTTGCCTCTCATTGCCAATATCCAGCACTCATACACTCAGCATGATGTCTGCGGTAGCACTTTGTGGTGCGCCTTATGTTTACTACTGCTGGTGTTTACAACTCTGCTTAAACAAAAAAACACCAGCCGTTTACCACGGCATCAACCGCCGCCGGGCAACTGAAAGTCTGTAAAACCACTAATAACACAGTGTTGTGTGTTCTCTCGGTGGAGGGGAAGATAAAAGTGCACATAATTACGATTTCACAAGTGTAAATTGGACTGTAACAAACGTTTCTAAGAAAGAAAAGTGTAATTAAACACAGTCCTAAACAGAAGCATTTCTGAGGGATGAATGCTGCTGTGAATGCAACAAAGTCTAATTAAAAGTAGTTGTGTTTAAGGATGCACATTTGTGTGTGTGTGTGTGTGTGTGTGTGTGTGTGTGTGTGTGTGTGTGTGTGTGTGTGTGTGTGTGTGTGTGTGTGTGTGTCTGTCTTAAGTTTAAATGCCTAAGAAGCTGCTGGCTCAATTTAAGACTCCCAAATGTTGCCAAAGTAGCGCTGCACTTTAAAAACTATACTAGCATAATTAAACTCACAAATCTCTCTCTGTCTTCTTCCCCTCTCTGAAATCCCCTATCTCCCCCTCCCCTCCCCTCTCCGTTTTTTAACTTTGCTCTGTCTTTCCTAGACTTGTGTTTGATGATTATATAAATACCATCCCAATGGAAAAAGTGTGTCACGGTACAGACATGGTACAGACTCCTGTCTTTGAAGGCGTGTGTGCATGCATACACATGCACACACGTGTACACACACACACACACACACACACACACACACACACACACACACACACACACACACACACACACACACACACGTGTACACACACACACACACACACACACACACACACTCTCAACAAAACCAAAGAAGTCCATCACCCTTCCCTGCCTGAGAGTCAAGTGCAGAGAAGGAGGAGAGACAAAAACAGAGATGGAGACGTAAAGAAAAAGTTGGAAAAGTGAGGTAAGAATATAAAAGAAAGAAAGGAGAAGAAAGCTGGAAAAGGCAGCACATTGTACCTTCGAAAAAGGTAATTGATAAGTAGCTCTTGTAGTACTTTAATTGCTGTATAGCTTCGGTCTACCTGTGTATGATGTAAAAACACATCTGTCTCTATCACTGCATCTCTTCCTGCATCTCTTTCTCAAATCAACACAAACCAATAACTACTTCAGCAGAGCACATGAGATAATGTAGAGAATGTGTTACTCTAATGGTAAATAAATGTTGATCTGACACCTCTGGTTTCCATTTATCAGAACACATCAACCTTGTTATTGTGTAACTCTCCTCTGCACATTCTAATTATCCCTTGTATGTTGTATTTCATAGCACTGCAGTGTACCTTCTCTCACTTTTAATGTTTCCAACTTTTTATTTCCTCCTCCTATTCTGGAGGACAACATCATCATCACTTTGCTAGGTCATACTGGTTAAAAAAAAAATAGTTTAACATCAATATAAGTCAAAACAATGCCCAGCTTAGTATTTGTTCTATAGGGTGAATCATTTAATTATAATTGCATCATATGTTGAGTGTATGTGTTTTTGGAGGAATAAACTGAGCCATACAAACCTGCAAGTAGTCTCTCCTTGCTCTTTCCTTCAAGGGTTAGCGGGATAAAGAGGAGGAGACAAAGGGAGAGACATTAGTATTCCAGCAGATTAAAAAATAGCATTACACAGATGTTTTCACTGATGGATATATGACGCATGAAGCCAAAAGGAAAGAAAATCAAAGATACTTGGATTCAATGGGGTTAATTATTTACAATCACGTGCAAGCTATGGCCATGCACACTTAGGCTAAGCGTTAGCTGAAAGACAGACAAGGAAATCAAAAAGGTAAGGATCTATGTCTGGTGTTTATATATGTTTGCTTGTGAAGGCAGGAATGGCAATCTGTTTAAAATGTAATGTAGACAACACAAATGTTAGTAAACAACTGAACTCATAAATTCCTAAACTGAGTTTTGTAAAGAAACCCCAAAAATTGTGTCACGGACCAAACACAGATTTTTATTTAACTTGACCAAAGCTGAATCACTTTATGCCAGTGGTATATTAACAAAATAATGGAAGTTGTCCACTTTCTTTTATTAATGTTTATTTTTCCTGCACATCTCTGGTTGTAAGAACCTGGCATGTTAGCGTTTTCAACAATAAACATTTATATCAATCTCCAAATTAATTAGGATTTTGTACTATTATTAACAGAATACCTCAGTGACTTCCAATGAGCCATTCAGATGTTAATGCATTCAGCTGTCTGAATGTGAAAAGGGTGTTAAAGATCATGCACGGTAGGCAAACCATTCATGTTTTGAAGAAAAAAAAAGGTTAATATAGGTATGTTTATGAAAGAATGATTGCAATGCTGCATAACAGTGAGTCATACGGTGGAAAAAGAGTTGAAGCTACACTGATGGCAAGGAGCAGATGGAGATGATAGAGAAGAGATGAGGAGAATGGCTGAGCAGCAGCGGCCATGTTTGTAAGTCTGTGAGTTGTTACCTACTTGGCAGGGCTGCAGGTATGCAACGCCTTCAAATGAGGCTTCCAGGTAGCAATGGAAACCGAGTTCTCATCAGCAGCATAACTACGCCAGACACACTACGTGCAGAGTCGACAGGATAAATAAAATAATGATAAATGAAACAATTAAGTGAGGGAGGAAAATGGGGGCGGGGGAGGGAATGTATAAGTTGGGTAGGAAGTGAGAAAAGGAAGGTGAGGAGGGAAGAAAAAGAAAAAAAGCCGATTAGTTTTTGGGTAGTGTTGATGCATTGGGGCTGGGGGTTGTCGGAGGGAGCTCAGGAGGGGGGAGGGGGGGTGAAGGTGGTGGTGGGGATACATGCCTGAGGGGGGGGAGGGCGCTTTGGTAGAGGTGCCAGGTGGCTCTGAGGTAGGGACGAGCACCGTCGGTGGAGTACAGACGCCAAGCCGCCTGGGTGGGGGGGGAGCAGAGATGGACAGAACACACACATTCAGATGTACACACCGACAGGGACACACAAACATGACACAGAAGGGCAACAGCACAAACACAGTGAGGAAAAAGAGACTGAGAAATATGTGAACAACATGTAACATACACAGGGCGTTTTAGGGGATGTAACCATCTGGCAACCAATTTGGAGGTCCTCAGTATTGCCATGAAGAATGAAAACGACTTATTTTGACTTTAAGTTTAAAAGGTTGTTGTGCTATTTGGACTACATTAACATTTACATCCATCTTAGGCAACATTTTAAAAGCCAGCCAGAACCTGTCACCTGGGGTGCCAGTAGCTCAGTCTATAAGGAGTTGGGTTGAGAACCGGAACCGGAGGGTCAGTGGTTCAAGTCCCCATACGGAGCAAAGTATGGTGGTGGACTGGTAGCTGGAGAGGTGCCAGTTCACCTCCTGGGCACTGCCAAGGTGCTCTTGAGAAAGGCACCGAACCCACAACTGCTCGAGGCGCCTGTCCATTGACAGTTGCAGCCCCCTCTCTCTGACATCTCTCCATTAGTGCATGTATAGGTATTAAGCATACGTGTGTAATTCAGGCCTGTGTTTAAAGTGTATTCTAACAACAGAGTGAAAACATTGTAATTTCCCTTGTGGGATAATAAATTATTATTAAATGTTTAATGACTATTGGCATGTTAAATGATGGCTGTGATGGATGGGTTGGATTTAGAAAATGTCTAAGTTTAACTGAGGGCAAGATGCTACTGTTATGTTTTGAGGTCTTGGTTTTGGCTAATGAAAACGGCTGGATTTTGTCAAAAAATGGACAAACACAGTCCTGTGTATTGGTTGTTCGCATATATGGAATTGTTTGTTGGTGAGTACGATCCACATGTACAGTCCCTGTGGTCATAGATTTTGGCCTGCATGGGACATGGACCCTCACATGTAGAACATAAAACATGGGCTCAACAGCGACTTTTATTGGGAAACAAATGTACCTGATTCAGCAGCAATGGCCTACACTGCAGATTGTTTCCTTTTTATTTTAAATCATTATTAACTTGCAGCCAACTGAACCTCATCGATGGCGCCAGGTGCCGTTACAAGATTTGTGATATGACTGGAAAGCCTTTATATAAACACTTTACACAGACAGGGTGGGACATTAACACCAGTCACTTGCCAAATGCTGGTCAATTTTGGCTGTTATGCTAGTCTAGAGACTACTTTAAAGTCATTTGGAGATTCAATCTTGTTCTAAAAATACAGTAGCAAAATATTGTTGCAGCAGGTGAAATTTCAAATCGACCAGCTGCTGAGGCTTGAAGACAGTGATAATATCCTGCACCGCATACAGACAGAGACACACACAACACACAGTGGTTTAAAGCAGGGAGAGCTGTGGGAGATGGGGGAGTGAAGTGACAGACATAATGCCAGCCACATATTTAACACATCAAAGCAGCTTCCAAGTTTCCATTCACCTGTTGAGGAAAATGTTATGAGTTTGGCGGGACAACAGACAGCACCCAGGTGCTTGATACAAAGCCCAAAAGACAGAAACAAGATCAACACACGCAGGATTAATTGCTCCCTTAGTTGGTTATTTAGGATCAATTGGCCTCCAACTGGTCTTTGTCAAGCATAGCAACTGATAAGCATTTCTAAAAACTTCTCACCGATTTCATACTGAGATCTGGGAATGAGGCGACACATGGTGAGGCAACCAGACAGGTTGGAACAAATCTCTGTATCATCTAAAACACTTATTTGGAAGTGAAACAAAAGTGAATGCACCCCTACTGTCCTCATAAATATAATTAATAATTAATATTAGAGGTCGACCGATAGTGGATTTTACCGATACCGATAGCTAGGTTGGGCCGTATTTGCCGATAACCGATTAATTGACCGATAGTATTTAGAATTGATACTGGATGTTGACAAAATACATACATTTTTTCAAAAAAAGTCCAGACGCTTTTGCCAATAATCAAAATAATAATGTCATATTTATTGATATTACACCCACAGCAATGCTACACAAGCATGTGTGTTGTCTAAAACAGTTCTCCTACATATTTGGAGTCATCCAGTGCAAAAATAAACATAATGAGCATTATAATTCATATAAGGACAAACTATTTACATTTCTTCAAAAAAGGCCCAAATGTATGCCAAATCTCAAAACATGGTCCTACCATGGATGTATTAAGAGAACGGGTCCTACTCAGATTCTAGTCAGAATGTGAGTCTGAAACCGCTCCGTTGGGCTGTGATTATGGGGCGTGTTCCAACAGAACCAGGAAAAAAAATGCCTCTGCATTCATTGGATAGACCAACAACCAATCAGAGCAACGGAACTCAACACTGTGTATCGTCTCCATAGCAACCACTCTTTGCACAATGCATTCATTCTAACTTCCGACTTTTAGACTTTTTTGAAGCTGGATATATCATTTGTTGCGTGTAAATATAAATGTGGATAACGTTAGTGATAGTGACAGGCTCGCTACAGTCGCATTTCTAGAGATGAATCAGCGAAAACACGTTTTATATCTCTGATTCACGGCTTTGTTCTAGCGCCGGCGCTCGCTCTCTTCAGTCTCTCTCTATGTCTCTCCACCATATAACGCTCCCTCACTTCAGTCTCTCTCTATGTCTCTCCACCATATAACGCTCTCTCTCTCCAGTTTCTCTCTATGTCTCTCCACCATATAACGCTCTCTCTCTCCAGTCTCTCTCTATCTCGACGCTAGTACCGTGCTTTCGGGCAGTTGTTGAGGCTCCTCCGCTGAGGATTTTAAAATGAATGCGCTGTCGATTCTACACATCTCAATTCTCCAGCGGCAGCCACTAGACGGATCGTGGGTCGGACTTTCGTTCATTTTTGTCAGTGTTTTAACCGCTTGAGGTTAGTTAGCCTACTGCTAATGTTTAGCGTCATCTCAGCCTCTAAAGCAAACAAACAAACATACTGTTGTGCTGTTCTTTCTCTACTAATGCAGCATCTATTCAACAAATGAATAACTTTATAATGATATAACAAACCTTTTTGCTGTCGATGCGCGCATCCGATGTCAGCCTTCTCCGCACAGCATGTGTTCTCCGTGCAGCGCGCAGTAACACATGTCGAAAATAAACAACACGAGGCATCAGTGATAGTTTTTATTTCGCCTCTAGAGGCCGCTATTGTAATGCATGATGCCAGCAGACCCTTCTCAGCGCTCGTGTACTGTGTAATGAATGACAGCAAGCGCTTCTCAGCCGCTCCAGCAACGGACGCAACCAGAAAAAACTATCGGCGTGGATTTTTGCCGATAACGATAGTTCCACCAATCAACTATCGGTGCGGATTAATCGGCAAAACCGATGAATCAGTCGACCTCTAATTAATATAGTGCATCCATGTGTCGATCACTAAGGTAAGTATTGTAGGTCTGAGAAATTGTGGCTTAATGAGGTTTAATGATGAATATACTTTGTGATGATTCTCTTAAACAGACGATGTACAATTTTCAAATGAAGGTACACACCCATGCAATTTCCATTTACTGTAATATCCCGTGATTAACAATATACAATCAGTAAAGTTTATGGTTTCCATTATTTACACCCTGTAGTGGCATTTTCATTGGTGCAGTTCAAGTGATGTATTTACATGATCATATGATAATTCTATGCTTTGATGTACAAGTTGATTGCCTGATTGCTCCATTAAATAATTGACAGAATGAATTATGGGATATTGATGAAAGAAAAATGTAGCATTTGTAGGTGTTGCCTTGTCAGCCTGCTGTGACATATTCAGTTTAGAAACCCCTTCATTAGGACATGGATGTAATCTTTTACATCAAACATTTTGGGTAACAATAGACCTTTTTAGCAGATGACATTTTGACTTGTCATAGTAGGAAAGGAACAGGTGTTACTAATAACATTAATGATCACTCCGTTCTATTCAAGTGTTCCAGTGAGATTGACAGTGAGCCAGCATGCGCAATACCAAGACGCTTTTCCTACTGTGAGAAGTCAAAATGTCTTCTGTGAAAAAGGGATATTTAGAGTTTCAGGGTTATTTCCACTTCCAAATATGAAGTTTTGGTAGACATTAAGGAAGAAGCCAAGGTACTCATCTTTTACGAAAAAAATAAATAAAATTCCTTTAATGCATCTGGCACATTATAAATAGAATAAGATAAAAAAACTTCATCAGGAAGTTACAGGCACAGGAGTGGGGTGAAAAAATTGAAAGCACCAGGTGCGAGCGCACCAACAGGTGCAGCCGTTCAGCAATCGAGGTCAACCCCTCTACATCAGTGTTCACTAAGTCCATCACAAAAAATCCATGTTGTCAGCAGGGTGCATCATCCCCAAATGCCATTAGGGTCATTTGGTTTGGACAAAAAATAATACCATAGTGGGCACTTTACTAGATGAAAAGTTCAATTTAAAAAGTAGGTCAAGGTAGTTCATACAGTAAGACACACAGACACTGTCAAATATACACATTCAGACAAACACAGAGAAACACACACACACACACACACACACACACACACACACACACACACACACACACACACACACACACACACACACACACACACCACATCAGGTATTTATTGTTCATTAAAAATTAATACAGCTGGTCTTGTCTATTACAATGAGTGATGACTTGGAGGAGAGTCTGTCCAGGGACTGATTGCCATGGAAACGGCTCATAAATCCCAGCAGTGTGTGTTGCTGTTGGACCTGAGAGACGACATCGTGCCTTACACAACGTTCAGTCATAATCAGCCTCACACCTTGACAGCCCAGAGATGGGCAACACACACACACACACACACACACACACACACACACACAACACACACACAAGTACACTCTTAATAAAACAACCTCACTCTAATAGGACTTACAACACACTCATCATCAAAGTGCAACGAGTGGACGCGAGCATGCACGCACGGGTGCACGCATCACACACACACACACACACACACACACACACATACACACACATGCTGTTATTCTGACACAGAGACACACAGTGAAAGGCTAAGAGATGGTTAAAACAGACGCACACACAGTGTGAAAATTTGCATTGTATTCACACTGGTCCTCAGCTGCTGCAACAAAGTTCCGTAGAGGTGAAGTGTGTTTGTTGTCTGCATGTGTGTGTGTCTACCTGAATGAGGCTGGCAGCTGGGTTCCTCCTCTTTTCAAAGTGCTTCTGTCGATGCTGCTCCTGCACTTTCAGGGCAAAACCTGACCCGAGGATGCCCTACGCGCAGAAACACACAGAGTTCTAAACTTGCACAAACATCCCCAAAGATAAACCAAGGTCCCTACTCCTGTTAGCATTAACTTTCTGGAGCTGTGACGGAATACATGTATTCATTAATTCATTCGTTATTCTGTGTTGTAATGTGATTGACTCACAGCTGGAAGAGCGAAGAAGGAGATCCCCAGCAGAGCAAAACCAGCTGATAATAACCGTCCGGTCCATGTCTGTGGGGTCTTGTCACCGTAGCCAATGGTTGTAAGGGTGATCTGAAGGGTGAGAGGTCAACAGTCAGGTGTGACAATGAAGCAGGGCTTTTTTCTGTAATCTGTCTTTCGCTCTCTCATCAATTATTTCCCATACAGTACAATAGACACTTAATATTTTATTATATAGTGAGCGGTGAACTGTGATTTCCGACACTTCAAAATCATCATCATTTTGCGTCATCCCTGACAGCTGCAGTGGCACAACTGTAATTTTTGCGTCAATGAAATACAGCGCATTGCATTCAGACACTCAAATGAAATGGTGGACATTAAATATAGTGCACTATATAGTAAACAGGGAGTGACAAAATAGGTGCACCTTTGTCTCCTAATTTGAAATTCATACAAATCTTCAAAGGTTTTAGTGAGCAAATGTCACACACTCAAAATGGTTTCTTGCAGCTGTCCATGGCCATACTACATTTAGCAAATTTACGTTTTTGCTTGACTTTAGTGTTCAGGAGGAAAAAATGCAAAGTAATAACAGAGTGGAGAGAGCTCATATTACAATGCGTACTAAAAACATGCAATTTAGCCACAATGCATCATCTGATAAGTTTGTTTGTTACTTCCCAAGTTGACACTAGTGAAACAAAAAAAACGGATAACAAGCTTGGTGATCTTGTGAGTGCCATGCTTGTGATGAATCAGTCAGCTTTCACCATTGCTGCTGGATTTCATGATTTTTCAAACCAATGTCTCAAAAGCATTTAGAGACTTTTGGAAATCATGAATAGAACACCAACATGTGTTGAATGGTGCGCTGTGTGTCATGCAAAAAAAATAAATAAATGCACCAATGTAAAGGACTAGTTTTAAATGGATGATGCCCAGTGGTGGATGTTGATATTAAAAGTTGATGTGGCTAAACTTCACTATTTCACCCTAATGATATAACAGTGTTTAGGATCTACCAGAAAGAAAGATACCCCTGGAGCAGAGAACACAGTGTGTCTGAGTGTCAGTCCCACAAGCCTAATGAGTCAGTCTCACCTGGCAGCAGGAGAAAATTGAATTTATTGATTGGGCCATTTTTTGTTAGTGTGTTTTTTTTCACGGCATAATGGGTTTCAGATGAAGAAGGAAACAGTGCATTACAGCCAGCCAAGTGTAACTCTAAAGGCCTTGTATTGCAGGTGTCATTAAGGTCAAACAGAAACTGTTAATGGAAATATATCACAGTTGTCAGATAGAAATACCCTAACTCCAATTGTGTTGCGTACTTTGATTTTGCCTGGGATTAAAGGGAGTGATTGTACTGTGTTGGATGGGAAAACGTATTCAAAACATATTTGATGATTTCAACACTATGCGACAGTCAATTTAACGACTTGTAGTTGTTAAAGCCCTATAAAACCCCAGACCTTGCGTGATACAGTACAACACACATAATGCTAGGAAATGAGCATGAACGATGATACATCTTTCACCAAATAACAACCTAAAAGTTGATTGAAGTCGAAAATAATGTTTAGAGCTATACTGCATACAATTGTTGTTGACATAAAATCATATAAATTAATAAACCTTAGTCACACAGTTTGATTTTGAAAACACCTTCAGAACAGTTACCACCAGCACAGTAGGATTTTACTCAAAGGGCGTTTAAAAGGCCTAAACATGTGTGTGTATGTAGTGTGTATGTGTGTGTAGGCCTAAAGGTGTTAAGTATACTCAAGTGTATCTGTGTGCAATATGTATTTGCTCACCGTGCCCCACCACAGAGCGTCGGCGTAGGTGGCGAACTCCTGGTTGAGTTCTTTCTCCACCAGATAAACCAAGAAGGAGGAGAAGATTAGCACCAGAAACCCAATGTACCAGGCAGTCACCAGCTCCTACAAGACACACACACAAAATCATTATATTTACTAAATGTAGAGCTTCATTAGGCACTTCACAACGTTTGAAAGATAAATCTAATGTATTGGATACATTGACCCTGAAAATAATTGACCCCTTAAGAGGGAAAAAGTCTTCTTTTTATCTGAGGAATTAGTTTTTTTCACCATGCAGCACTAGGCACTGAAAAACACAGATTTTTCCTCTCAGTTGTCATATAATACATACTAATTATTTACTTACTAACTGTATTGACAGTAAGGAAGAAAAACACATAAATTATATGCTGTGACGTACATGTGAAAAATAGTCTGCTGTTCCTCGTTTGGTTGATCCTAAAATTCTGTTTAGGATAAAGTATGCAGTACAAAATCATGAAACCACACAAACGATATAATATACCAGTAGCACGTGCAACAGGCACATGTGTAGAGCAAATAATGCCTGCATATATAGAACAAACAAAAGAGCATATGATGTACTTGTAGCAATGGGGACTTAAAATAAACATGCCAAATGACAGACGTGAATTATGGTATGGTTAAATTATACTTATTTTAAAATATAGCACTTGCTAAGTGACAGTATTAATGAATAATAAACCAATGTTTTACCTTCAAGTGAATATACCGTCATTCAATACTGCACATATTTTTAGTTATTTAAGCCTACTAAAACTTGCTCACCATATTCTTTCTTCATCTTAATATGTTTCTGCTACTATTACTGATATTATGGATTGTGTTGTCATATAATATATTTAAATGTAATTATTATATTCATCGTATACATTTATTTGGAACAGGCTCAAGTGTTTACACTGTTGATGTCTATATATGATAAACAACAGCATTACTCCATTCTTACTTCTAATTCTCTTTTTCTTTGCTCTATCCATCTCCTGCTCTATCCTTCTCCTGTTTGGTGCTGTAACAACTCATTTTTTTACAGTCCAGCTGATGTTGCTGTACCTCATCCTTACAGTTACTGTACCTTATAGTGACTAAACTTACTCCTAATTCATTAAATTGGGTGTCTTAAACACAGAGTCTACGTTTGTCTCTTTTTTTTGAAAAGTGCTACATTACCTAAATAAAGTTCAATGATATTATTAGTAATACATTTGTGTGTGCAATAGTAGTCTGGAATACACAGCAGAAGAACTGGGTAGTCAGCATGAGAAGTAATAGCCACCATGACTGAACCGACAAAAAAACGCTACCAAGGTAATCCAGACGAACCAAAGCAAATCAAAGGAAAAAGTAAAAAACAAAACAAAAAAAAAACAATACACACTGCTTGATTGACAGGTGATGACAGATTAGGTAAATATCAGATCCATATAAATCATAGTTCAGAAGAGAAGAAACAGTTCAAATTGTCCTACCTTACTATGTGCATAAACTACAGATCCCAGCAGCTTCCAGGTCCCTCCCCTGCGGTCCATGCGCACCATGCGCAGGATCTGCAGGAAACGAAGGCTACGCAGCGCAGAGGTAGCAAAAATGTTACCCTGGCTACCGGCTGAAACCACGGCAACAGAGGCGATGAGTACGATGATGTCTTGGGAGTAAAAGAGAAAATTAAAGGTCACAATATTAGTAACAGGAACTGTGGTTGACTCACCTACTTTTTAGATCCATTCACCGGCCCATCCATTACCTTTAAAACAACTATTGATTCACTGCAGGCTGTTTGCTCCCTTTTCTGTCTCTATTTGTCTTCTTCTGTCATTCTGTCCACAACCCTAACATTGCCCACTTTTTCTTCTCTTATATTTCCCAGAAGACTGTCTCCCTCAATGCTGGAGCAACCTAAAAAGGATCAAGAACCTCTGTCCTCTAAATGGAATGTTTTCACACTATTTCCGACCGCACACTGGCAAATAACATCATTACCTGAGGATGATCTCTAAAAATGACTGTAGGACAACCGTTGAGCTGGTTTCATTGTACTGAACAATATTGTGAATATCACAAAAGAAATACATGCTTCTTGTGTAGTTTTCTAAATTGTTGATCTAAACTTGAAGTGTTTTTGCGTAAAGAGTGACATGATATCACCAGGGAATAATTAAGCTTAAGATCAGAAGAATGAACAAATACAATGTATGTGTTGAAACAACAACATGACTTTCATTTTGACATTCCCCATTTTATTAATTTAGTTTTTTGCCCAGATAGCCATCGAGAGAGACCTTTGTATTACAATATATATCTTAAAAGATTGTTTGAAGATACCAAGCTTCACAAGTTTTGTCTGACAATGTAAAACAAACACACACAGGCACACACAGGCACACACACACACACACACACACACACACATACTTACCTATAACACAGAACGGCTTCCTGGCGAATCGGAGGCGTCCTTGCCAGCCTCGGTAGCGGCAGCAGCAGCCAGCACTCCATATCCTGATGATGTACTCCAGACCAAACACTACAATCATCACAAACTCCTGCAGGACACACACACACACACACACACACACACACACACACACACACACACACACAAAACCCACAAATATAACCTTTAAATGCTACAGGCAATAAAGACAGGCCTAGCAAAGGGTCAAGGAAGTTATACTTTGTGGCTGAGCTTATTCTAGCTGTGCTCTAACTACTGAAACTCGGTCCGTAGGGACTCGGCTTGGGAACCGGAGGGCCGCTGGTACTACTCCCAGTCACTCTCTCCAATTAGTGCATGTATAAGGTCCTGTTTGTGCATGTGTGTGTTTGTGTATTTCAGGCCTGTGTGTAATATGTAACAACAGAGTGTAAAATGTAATTTCCCCTTTTCCCCTTTTCTTCTTAACTATTCCAAAGGTACACGTGAAAAAGATTACTTGTACAATGAGTACATGAGTGAGTTTTTTTTATGGTAAACATGTTGACTGTCCTGGCAGAAAAAGCACAGGTGTAATTAATAACATTAATAATGGCTGTATTCCACTGAGGTGTGCCAATTCCAGGGCCCTCTCATTACGCATGCTGGCTCGCTAGCTCGACTTACTGCGACACTTCAGTGGAACAGGGCCATCGTTACTGTTATTAGTTACACCTGTGCTTTTCCTGCTATGACACTTAAAGACGTGTTCTGTGAGAAAGGCTAACCTATGCTAACCTAGTTATATTAATCACGATAAGGGGCAAATTAATGTCCTTTAAAGGAATAGTTTGACATTTTGGGAAATACGCTTAATTACTTTCTTGTCGAGAGTTGAACGAGAAGGTTGATAACACTCTCATGTCTGTCTGTTGATTATGATGTTTATGATTAGGTTTATTGAAATTGTTAAGAAGATAACCCCTTGAGATGAAGCATCTCATTTTCGAGGGGGTCCTCGAGACATAAGACAAGGACAATACAGCACATGTACATTCACACTCGCTAGAGCTCCCCTCATCCCGTCTCGCCCACTCCCACCCGCCCCACCGACTCCTTATTGAAAACAAATTCATGTATAATACATATTGCAGTATTACGAGGCATGACAACATTTAGCCCGAACATACACATATGCATATATATATATATATATATATATACACATACATACATACATAATATTCATACACACACCTGCACCCATACTCGCATGTATACACATAAATAAAAAGGACAAAAAGTATCCCAAATATTTGGATATATATAAAAGAAAAGTCCATTTATATTTGAGGAAACTATTAACAGCAACAGTTTGCATACACGTAAGTAAAGACCGATGTTTTGAAGGAGTGCAAAGGTTAGCTTGGACTGCAAGCAGGAGGAAACTGCTACTGGCTCTGCACAAAGGTAGAATAAATCTGACCTAGCTACCAGCACTTCTAAAGCTCACAAATGAACATGTTAAATGTAGTTTGTTTAATACTTATAAAAACCTGGCAACCACACTGTGACAACAAGATGGAAAGTCACTGAGCTTGGCCAAGAAATGAATAGTTCCTATGAATTCTGTGGATAATCCACAATAACTGAAAAGAGACATTGCTGTTGGATTTTTAAAATGCAATTTTTCATTGCTTTGAGCACTATAAACAAAATAATATTCCTCCTTTTTTAGTAGGGTGTAAGCAGAAATTAAGAGACAGATATTTCATAACCTGGACAAATTAAAACAAAACTGTCTGCAAGGCTACTACTAGAGGTGAGGATGTTTTATGTAACTGGCCCTATGATGTCTCTGCTGTTCTCTGTACGTACACATGCTTGTTCCACTCCTGCTTCCAGTTTATTTATGCTACATTGTTTTCGTTCTCTCCCTGCTCTGACTCATGATTTTCTGCTTAATCACATTTGAGGCACAGACTGTTAACTTCAATTAAATTGTAACAGCGTCATTTTGATCTTGAGGGACCAATCATGACAGTTCTGAGAATGCACAATCAGCATTTTGCAAAAATTATCGCTCAGCCACCCACACACACACACACACACACACACACACACACACACACACACACACACACACACATGTTCAATACTATTAATTTCGTCATGTGACACTTTCAAAATTCATCAGTGTTGAATAATATGAACTCACTAAGCTCTCCCCGGGAGACACGTCTTGATTGTGTGTGTGTGTGGGTTTTTGTTGTGTGTGTGTGTGTGTGTGTGTGTGTGTGTGTGTGTGTGTGTGTGTGTGTGTGTGTGTCCTACCAGGATAAGCAGGCAGTGTGTGGAGAATTCCTGGTGAGCAGGGATGGTGGAAAACACAGAGAGAACCAGACATCCAAACACCAGGATGAACCTGTGGAGACAAAATGCACACACACAAATCAGCTGTACGTAATAAATACAATCTAATCACTAAGAGCTCATTAGCTCAGGTAATGCACACATCATCAGTGAAACACACTACACACACACACACACACACACACACACACACACACACACACACACACACACACACACACACACACACACACAATCCACTATCATAGCCTGCAGCACTGTGTCAATTGCTTGTTCAGCCAGTGTTATTGTGAGAAGAATTTGTTAGCCTTCCATCCATTCATTCAGTTTGTGAATCAGCTGAATCACCACAGTAATAGATAACAGCAATATAATAAAGCTTGATGGAGCTTTAAACAGTGCTTAGCCTGGTCCTAATAATGTTTGGTACGGTTTATATCCTGCTTAATGTAGCCCTGCAGAGGAGAAATAATCACGTCACTTATATAGCTTGCCGGTTCACTTTCAGTAATTCTGTGTGTGTGTGTGTGTGTGTGTGTTTGTGTGTGTGTTTGACTATGTTTGATTTGTAGTCTAGTTATCACTTAAAAACTGAAGAGGGAAGAATAATTCCTTTAAAATAGGAATCTGCAAGTTATTTTAACATTATTGTTGGCTCAACTTCATCAGTGGTCACGTTCACATTTACCTCTAGTGGTATCTAAGCATATAGTTTTGGTTCTATTTTTGAATGTCTTTATCAATGTTATTTTCATTGCTATGAGCCCACAAAACAAAATCCCATCTACCACTGTATTAGGGTGAGGAAATGTCAGAGCTGATATCTCAAAACCTGGGAACCTCAAACCAAAACTATCATAGACACCAATGGAGGTAACTGAGAAAATATATAATACAGGCTGAATCCCCATTCTGCCAAATGTATCAATGAAAAATCAGTTTCAAACAATCAGGCTCAAAGTGGAAGTCTGGAGCTGTGATAACACTAATACACTCAGAGCAGAAAGATCCATAAAACAATGTTTCTAATTACAACGTAAACATAAATTGCATCAGTCTTTAAGTCCAATCAGAGCCCTCCTTATTGCCTGACTGACCCAAAATACCCCTCCTCTGCTGCCTGCAAGGAAACCACTCAGTCCTTTGTAAGTCATATGGTAACTTGGTTAATGAGCAAATACAATTTCAAATTCATAATGCAGCTTCCAGGCAACATATGCACTGGCCAGAAGCCCCAGCCTGCTGTTCTCCCTCAACGGAGGGAAAGAGGCCATTTTTAAAGATGCCATCTGTCTTTCTGATGTTTACTGTCTTGTCATCTCTGTAGAGAGTGTTAGTTTTCTGTGTACAGAATATGTTCCAGCCTTGTTCCCCTGTCCTTTCAAGACCCTTTCTGGCTTATTTTTTCTTTAATCTTTTATGCTCTTTGTCTCTCCCTCTACCTTCCTCCTTGCCTCCCTTCTCCATCTCCCATCTCCCATCTCCGCGTCAGTTTGTCTTTCTTTCTCTCTCTGGATTCCCTTAACATCACTTTGTCTTTCTCACTCCTGGCACTCCTGTATGACTAATGCCACAATTTATTTTCCACAGGATCCAGGGGATCCACGAGGAATATAAAAAGGGAGGCGTATGTGTGTATGAATAGTGTGTGTACCAGCGGCTGAGATACAGCAGAGGAGGACTGATGGTTCCTAACATCCAGCCCACATCTGCATCTGATACTGGCTCCCTCTTTAATAGCTCTTTACTGTCATACAGACAGGCAGACAGCATGGAGTACAAACAGCATCCAGCTGTGGTAGTGAAGTCTGTGTGTTGGCAGTGGTGGAATACACACAATACATTTACTCAAGTACTGTACTTTAAGTACAATTGTAAGGCTACTTGTGGTTTACTTGAGTTTTTCCATATGTTGATACTTCTACTCCACTAAATTTTGGAGGCAAATATTGTACATTTTACTCCACCACATTGATTTATTTATTTAAGTTAATAGTTGCTTTGCAGATTTCAATTATTAATACAAAATATAAAATCAAATAATAAATTATGGTTGAGCTACCCAGCAGTATATGAAGTAATTAACATTAGCTCCCCCTCTACCAGCTGCAACATTAAAGTGATGTACACATTAATGCAATCACGTTTCAATGTATACTCACAATCCAAAAATCTCCAGAACAATGTAAGTGGACTTTAAGTTTAGATCGTTTATCCAATGCTGTTTACGGGTCAAAAATGAACTGTCAAGCTCAACTTTTGATTAGTTTGTGCAGTTTTCTTGATGGAAATAAAAAAAATAAAAAAACACATTTGCAAAAGCAGCATGGTCCTCTTCAATGGCTATGCTCAAGGGTTTGCAGGTGTCAGTTGCATTACAAAAGCAGGTACAGGTAAAGAAACACAGATGTAAACAGTAAAAGTATGAACTACGTTGTGCAATGGACAAGACTGTGACTCCTCATGAACGAAAGTCAAGTCAAATTATTTATAGAGCACATTTAAAACCAACCTAGGCTGATCACAGTGCTGTACAAAGTTATATTATGTTATAAAAACAAAGGAAGACAATAAAAATATAGACACAATGAACATCATACAAACAACACACTTCTATACAAATGTCCCTAAACTAAATCATACGCCAAAGAATACAAATGTGTTTTAAAACGAGACTTAAAGATCTCGGCAGTAGAGGAGGACCTAATATCAATGGGAAGTTTGTTCCAGAGTCTCGGGGCCACAACAGAAAAGGTAACAGCTAAAAGGAACTGATTAGACGATCTTAGGTTCCTGGAGGAGTGATGTAGGGTAAGGAGATCAGAAATATATAAAGTGGCCAATCCATGTAATGCCTTAAAACAAGTAACATTAACTTAAACTGGATTCTATCGATTCTATATTTGACCGGTAACCAGTGAAGAGAAGCCAATATAACAAAGCAGAGTTCATGAGTGCTGAGCATATTGACAGGTATTATCAAGTTGGCTAAGATGTGCAGTGAGGCTCTCATGTGTCAGCTGATAAGCCTGACATTTCAGTTTTTATATAGTGCTTTTCTAGTCTCAACGACTACTCAAAGTGCTTTAACATCATACAGGAACCATTCACCATTCACACACATTCATAGACTGTGGCCGAGGCTGCCGTACAAAGTGCCACCTGCTCATCAGATAATCAGTCACACACATTTACACTCCGATGCGCAGCATCGAGGGCAACTTGGGGTTCAGTGTCTTGCCCAAGGACTTCGACATGGCCAAGGATCGAACCACCAACCTTCCGATTGGCAGCCGCCCCCAATAGTTTCATGGTGTTCTTATTACTGGTTGTGCAATATATGTAATGTGAAATATGTGTAATTTTTGGTTGTGATGTTGCTACAGTATGTGCTGTTTTGTTTATATGTTTTTTTTATTTTACTACTATGGGGGCAGCTATATATTTGCAATATTTGAGTCCAAGACAAATTTCCCTACGGGGACAATAACATGTAGCCTATTGTAATCAAAATGGTTTATGAAGTACATTCAACATCAAAGTGAATGTTCCTGACTTTCATTTTCACCCTATAAATGACAGACTTTAATATAGTAAAATAAAAAGCTCAGTTGAATGTGAGCGTTCAAATGCAATCATTAAGGCTATGTGAGTTTATGTACAATTGTGAAATTAAATTATTATTATCAAAGAATCACATTTGTAAAAGGGTTCTTGCTCAAGGTCTCACAATTCACATTGCAGAACTTTGAAGTCTCAAGTGTACAAACATAAGAGTGAAATAATACAAACCAAACTGAATAACCTGTGTGAATACAGTGAATGAAACAAATACAACATTATTTCTGTGTTCAGAAACCTTGAGTACAGCCCCAGATGAAATGGGCCCATTATATGAAATTGAATAGCTTCTACAATTAACCATTCAGAAGGTATGTGTATAACTTCAAAAACGCACATTATTTTTCTTTGATGGTATTATCAAAACATTCTGCAGTTAGTCCTTTGTCACATTCAAAATTGCATCTACTACAGCAGCATTTTCCCTTTTGAGAAAATACAATACAATACAATGATCATATGCCAAAGGAGACTATTAACAACTATTATGTTAAATTTAAACATACCGGTGGGAAAGTGTGGCAACGAGGGATACATTAACATGTACACTCTGGCCCACTTTTTTGTTTAAGTTAATAAGATTGGCATACTATTAAATATTAAATCATTCTGCATTCAGTATATTATCAACATTACTATATGCACTCAGACACCCTGTGTGTTTTCTAGCTGAGTGTCACCTCTGCCATATCAATTGATGATGAAATTATTTAGTGGGTGCACACAGACGAATGAGAAGCTGCTATTGAACGATGGGAGCGCGATGACACATGCAATCAATAACCCTGTTACATTGATCAGTCCTGAGGTGAATTAGTTACTTGGTCAGTCACTCACAGAACAAATTGTTGATTCTGATGTCATGCCACATTTGAGAAGATTAGTGTCTGGGGACACATGTGTATGGATTTGAGGCAAGGTTGTCCATTAAATATATGTGACATATATGTGACAGATCTCCTTTGGACTGTTGGGAAAAGGTCCGTAGGATGCAATTTGTCATTTTCGCAATGATTTAGGCTATGTGCTGTAACTATTTCTTGGAAAACAACAGTGTGGTGCAGTGACTTCCCACAGTGTTGTTGTAAACGTGTGGTGTAGGCAACCAGCGGATACGCTGCCCAGACGTACTTCTATCTACGTCTAAGATTTAGAGGCGCTGGTAGGTGTGCTGGAAGTTTGCAGCTAGTGACTCATCTGCTTCCAGTTTAAACTAAGTTATTCACCTCCTGACTCTAGATCCATTGCAAAGACATGAGAGAGGTATTGTTTGTCTCTGCTAACTCTTGACAAGAAGGCTAATAAAGCTATTTTACAAAATGTCTAACTATTCCATTAACTTTAACTATAGTTTTAAATGAAATGCTTGTGATGGATCACCTATCTTAAGCATTTCTAGTCTATGCAAGTGAAGTGAAGTGAAGTGATTTTTGCGGTTTAATATGTAAAGTTACCCAGGGGAAGGGTGTACGTTGGTATTGATGCTTAGGAGACAGTTAATTCCTTGTATTAAATATCTCAGCTGAGTGCTGCCCCACTCTGTCGTCAAGATGTCAAACCAACATCTGGTAAAGTTAATGCTTGACAGTGGACTCCAGACAATTTGCAGGTGTGAGAGTGCCAGCTTTGGTGTATATGGCAGAGACAAACTCTCTTTGACTTTATGCTGATGAATGACCTGAGGACCCACAGACAAAACCATATACAGCCAAAAACCTGGGCTGCTTCTCTCCAAGCTGACAAAGAAGCCTGAGGAGAGTGTGTGTGTGTGTGTGTGTGTGTGTGTGTGTGTGTGTAATCAGGTCCTTGGAAAAATTTGCATTTCTAATTCACAGAATTTTAAATGGTGTTCCTTATTGTACTTTCACCAAATGTTCATCTTGCACTTAACCAAATTAATCTAGCTACTCCATTTGTTTTATTCACCAACTTTTTCAACAAATATGTTAAAATGTGTCCTCGTCACATTATCCTTTCGTTTTGATGGTGCATGATCCTACGATGGATAGTGTCCACAAATGTCGTCTGAATGTTAGAGTTTGGGTTGCTAATTATTGTGTTCAAATACATATGTAAGCTTGTTAGTCACAAGTTAAATGTACAATAAATAACTGAATAAATACATGCATAGACATGCGGTCCAGTACACACCATCCACACAACTTCAGAAAGAGGAATATTTGACTTTACTTTTTAATGTGTATAATAAATTGCCTCTCAGAAGACACATTTAAGTGGAAGATTTGGAATCAAACACACTTTTAGCAGAATATGTGACTGTAAATCTACATCTTGCAAGGTATCATGAACATGTAAATATGACCAAGTATGTTTATGATAAAAAGGATGAACACTTTAAAAGGGTGCACATGTTTTATCTATGTGTTTATATGAAATAAGCATCCGAGAATGGGAACGAGAGAAAGTGTGTGTCGTGCATGTGTGTGTGTGTGACGGATTGGGTACGTGCGGTGCAAGGTCAGGGTTTTCCACACAATACGGTCTGGTATCATTATCTATTTCCTTCGTTCTTTCTGTGCCAACCGTGCATACCCTTTCAATCAAGATGAAGGGAGGGAACGCAAACAGAGAGCAAAAGATTGAAAGAGAAAAATAGAAACTGAGAGAGTCAGCGAGGCCAGTCTCTTTGGACAAGAGCACGAGTAAATGCATCATAAGGTGTCAAGGTAACAAAACAAAAGAAACAATGGAAGGTACAAAAGAAGGGAAATAGGAGGGCCACGCAAAGAAAAGAGCAGCAGAGATGTCCACAGTGGCAATTAGAAAAAAATGCTGAATCCTGTGAATCAAAATGACTGAATGCTATTATACAGCAGGTTCTCCTTCTTCTTCCTGGATGAAAGCAGCAGGGCTGCAATGGGAAGATAAACATTGAGCTCAACTATAAATAACATTTCTCCTTCAAGGAAAGGCCAGGTAGATCGATACATCAGAAATAAAAAGTGAGAGAAAGAAGAGAGAGATTAAAAAAGAGATGACAAGTTGAGAGAAAAGACTGAGCACAGTCAGTCTTTCCTTTCAGTTTCTCTTTAGATCTTACTATGTCATTGTATTGATCCTGTTTTTATTCTAAACAATACCTACAGTATTCTTACAGTACATGTTTGTGTGTGCTACTCATTCTGGCACATTTTGATTTTCAAACTTATATGATGAAAGAGAGAGTTTTGAATAAAAGCACACATTGGTAGATAGAGAGAAGACAAGGAGAGAGGAAAAAAAGGCAAGATGAGATAAAGAGGTGTGGGGGGGGGGGGGATGAGGAGGAGGAGGAGGAGTGAGAAAGAGGGATGGAGCCAGGCCGACTGTCTGCCAACAGTCTATTAGTTAATCCTTGTGTTTATCCAGTCGAGTGCAGTATCTTACCTGATGATGGCTGCGATAAAACATAGGGTTTTATTTCTAAGCAACTACTTGACCAAACAGAGCTGGGGCCAAGGATGTTGCTCTGCACAGGCCAGCTTTCTCTGCACACTTTTGAAATGCTTTTCTCCATCAAAAGCAGTTGTTATAATAATAGTCATAAATAATAGTTCAAGGAGCTGGGTCAGCCAAGTTGGAAGGAATTCAATGTCTCGATTAAGGAAGCTTCAGAGAGGCGCATCTGTACTAATGCCGGGCTTAAACCAAGGCTAAAGGGTTCTGGCTCCGAGCTTTAAATCACAGTATATAACTTTTTACCTCAAAGCAAGTGTATTGTTTGAGTTCTTCTTTCTGAGTTAGTCAATTTCAGGCTCACACATACAATTGTAACTCGACAGATAGAAGAAATGACACCACCAACAGAGGAGTAAGAGTACATTTCCTACATATCATTTTGACCAATGCGTTTCTTTTGCTTTTTTTAAGCTTACTCTGGACTCCAAAAATACCCAACAACAAACAACGTCTTTGGAGACCAACTCAATCATCACGGCAACTTAAGGACAACACCCGCACACAAACCGCATCTTGATGCATCATTAGATGCTTGTACAAAGTAACATACACCTGTACAGTGGATGAGCCATACAGACAGAAGAAGTAGCCTGTCCAGACAACGAGAAAAATCATTGCTTCTCTGGAGCATCAGTGTTTATCGACACTTAGGGCAGTGGGTATCCTGATTACACAGACCATAAAAGAAAAGTTTACATAGAAAACAATAGGGGTTTTGTGTATCACCATTTAGGCAATAATAGGCTGGCAATATATTGTATTTCAAATTTCATTATTTTTTTTATTTAAAATTAAAAAGTTTAATATTCAATACACAGAACACTGGGCAGCGATCATGCACCATGCAAACAATTTAAATACTGCATACTGGAAATAAGCCATTATCACTATAAAATCCTTACGGGGTTAAGGAATTTTATGGTTTATGGAAAGAATGAATGGAGGGAGGGAGGGTTATGGGAAAAAGGGGTGCAATGTAGATGCTCTCATTTTTTGCATTCTGTATGGAATTTGTACTTTGGTTGATGTACGAGTTTTCTTTAGATTTTTTTTCTGTGGCACAACAAATTTGTAAACCCATTTCATTAACTACGTTTAAATCAAAAGAAAAAAACACACCTACACAGAGTAGCAGAGAGGGACCCAAACCCTGATGACATGTCGTATGCCAGCTTACGAAGCAGCCGTGATCGCGGCGGAGAGAGAGAGAGAGAGAGAGAGAGAGAGAGAGAGAGAGAGAGAGAGAGAGAGAGAGAGAGAGAGAGAGAGAGAAATGTTTGGAAAAGGAGTACAAAGAAAAAGAAAGAGCTGGACAGGAGCCAATTTTCCATGATGGGGATGCACCGAGGATGGGTGACGGGTACGAGACAATTCGGAAAGCTTTTAGTGTGTGTGTGTGTGTGTGTGTGTGTGTGTGTGTGTGTGTGTGTGTGTGTGTGTGTGTGTGTGTGTGTGTGTTCTCACTAACTACACGCAGGCCGACATACTGTTGAAGAAAGCCAACAGCTAACAGGGTTCATAAAAAACATGGCCTTACAGGCGCACGCACGCACACACACACACACACACACACATGCACACACAATACATTTCAGCACTAATACACTCCAAGACTCCTGTTCAGTGTGCTGCTCAGCAGATGTCAGAGAGGAAGATGGGGAATGGGTGTGATAGAGCAAGAGTCAAAGATAGACGTATTTTAAATTCATAATGTATTGTTTTTGTTATTCTATATGAATCATGAACAAACCAAGCCAAAAACAAAACATCAGGCATCAAAACTGAAAGATGAAAGTGAGTAAACTGGAGTGACAGAGCAGGGAGGGGAGAGGAGGGGAGGGGGTTTTAGCTTCTGTGTATCTTTTTCCTTAACTTCATTCAAACACTTTTAATCATTTCATTTCTGAGAAATCAGAGTACACAAAAACACAGTCTCATCCAAATCAAACCTCTGAGCCAAGGGAATAACAAGCACAACTTTGCAGTTGCTGCTGCACAGTTAAAGACCTGAAGTGATCTATTTTACAATAAACTGTGCTGGCTGTGTAAATCAAGCAGATACACTTTCCTCTTTCTTCTTGCAGTGGTCTAAACAGTGCCATTTTTCCACTTAGCTTAGCCAGCAATATCAAGTGTATAATGACAGAGGGCATTGCACCTTTTGTGTCCGAGGAAATCCACTGGGCTTAGTGGGCAGCCTTGATTAATGCCACTTAACTGTGAGCTAGCAGCGTGTGCATGAAGGCTCATTACTCAGACCTCGCTAGTACAATCCAAAGCAAGCTATGATTGATCAAGTTCAATGTCTGTGCAGCTTAATTGAGCTCAGTTAAGCCAAGACGAAAATATGGTTTGTCAGAAATCTTTTCTTGCTTTGTGTCTGTATTTTGGCGAGCCAGAAATTTTTTTTAAAGCTAATTTGGAAAGCATGCTTACTGGCTTTCTTTTTAAAAGGAAGGAGTCTTACTGTAATTTCCAGACCTGGAAATAAAATAAATGGAATATTTGAACTTGGATGCACTTGGTTTAGTTTCTTTTGTGTGTAGTGTTCATAGATCGGAAGCAAATAAAAGGTCTGTTTAGTTTAATAAAGTATGTGTTATCTGCCATTGATCATTTGAAAGCATAATCTTGCCTTATGAAGTATATTTAGTAAAACTCATTACAGAATTGCAATTTTAGTGGTGAAACGTATACGTAAATGTATATTTGTTAGGTATGATATTGGATAGACTCTAAAATACACAGTCAATACAAGTAAAAAGGGGGGGGTTTAGATCCTGAAGATTTTACATTTTTAAGATGAGTCACTTTGACTTTTATTTTTGCAAATCTTTTTTAAATCTATCCAGCATGTGTCTATTGATCATGGTGATTCAATGGATTTGATGAGTTACACCTATTTCTATGATCCTCTTGTGGCTTCAGTGATTTCACTCAGTTGGTTTTCAAAATGTTGGTACTATTGCAGACTGTTGCATCATTCTTGTGCAATATATTGCTCTTGCAATTGCCTGTTCTTTGTGAAAATGTCCAGATAATTTAGCAATTAAAGAGAAACTCCATCAATTTTAGACATCAAAGTCTGTTTACAGGTCTTGGGGAGTACTACTGCATATGTAAAATAAGCTGTAGAAAGGCTTGTGACAGTGTCAGTTGGGTCTGAAGACTACAAATTTGAAAATGAAAAAATAACTCCAGGGGTATTAAGTTAGAAAGAAGGGATGTTAACAGACCTCTGCGGGCCGCTCCTTATCTCTGCTTGAGGCTAGCAGCTTTAAGCTACAATAGCCGCTGCTGGCATAACACACCCGAATCGATGAACTGTCAGCGTTTGAGTTGCATTGTGGGTAATGTAGGTACCAGATTCTGACAAAGAAGAAGAATGTGTGGAATAAAAACGACAATATCTCTGGTTCGGTTGCACCACTCTTTTAAACAAATGCATTTAAAGTAGAGAAGCACTTTCGTTGTGGTTAAACGGCCAAGCCATGAGATGGCCATATGTCCAGAGCTGTATAGTAACGAAGTAGAACTACTTCACTACTGTACTTAAGTACTAAAAGGCTGTATCTGTACTGTACTGGAGTATTATTTTTTTCTCCTACTTCCACTTTGACTTGAGTACATATTTTCGATGAGTTTAATACTTTTACTCCCATACATTTTTTATGTGCTGCATCGTTACTCGTTACTGTTGTGAATTCCTCATGCTACGGAGAGTGTGTAGGTTACAGTGTGTGCAGTTACGTCTACGTTAGTTACGTAAGTTACGTAATAAATCCCAGAGATCGCATCATGTTTCTTTTCATTAAGGTACAGATAATAGTAGTTATAACAGCTGTGACATTAACGTACCTTTTGAGGTTTATTTCAGAAACTTCCTTCATATCCAGCAATGTAGGCTACAGCTTGTGACTGCCTTACTACCAATTAAAAAGTTGAACTCCAACAATATGATATTCAAAATTTGACTGCTTTCTTTAATAACTAAATAACACAATACTTGTACTTTTAGTACTTGAGTAGTATATTTTAAAATAAACCACTTGCAATACCTAAATACAAAAAATTTTGAATACTTTAGTACTTCCACTTAAGTGTTGTACTTAAAGAGCACTTCTACTTCTACTCAAGTTCCTTTTTTGAAAGAGCACTTGTACTTTTACTCAAGTCTGGGTCTCTAGTACTTTATACACCTCTGCATATGTCTGTATGTATGTCTGTATGGCCATATGTACATTTCGTCATGGTATTTTTGGGTGCTTTGGATGTCTCAAAAAGAACATGAGGGGAGTGAGATGGGGTCACTAGCCAGATTTAAACCGGGGATGTATCAGTTCATGTTAAACCCCTTGGTCACCAAGGCACCCCATGGACTCCAACATTAATTGGCCCACACATTTACTAAAAACTACAAATGCATTCAGTACTTCTCTTAAACTGAGGCTCTTCTTTCTTTTAAATCTCACATTGTTACTTTTTAATGCACAGAAGATTCATTTCCATTTTAAAACATTGTGCCCCTTTCTATAATAATAAAAAACACATTTTATTCAGTAGACATTTTGGAGCTGGTAGGTTGTATGAAGCTAACTGATTATGAGATGTGTGTAGTAGAGACGAGTAATTGGACAGTTTGAAATGACCAACTTTCCTATCATTAAGAGAAAACAGAACAAACAAGTAAATAAAATAAAAAAAACATGTCAAGAACTGTGTGAAGATGAGAGGCTCGCACATACTGGGGAACTGTGGATGAGGAAATTAGATGGGAAGCTGTGGTGTTGAATTGATTTGGTGGAGTAGAGTCAGCTCATTAGGCCAACAGATGGCTGACTGGTTCCCTTGGCACAGTGACAGGGCAACCTAACTGGAGAGAGGCTGACTCAGCGTGGCTTACGGCAGTATACTGTATTTGTGTGAGTCTCTATTATATTATATATGTGCTGCTTATAGCGTGTTGAGTGTGTGCATGGAAATGCATATTTGCTGTCATTGTACACTCAGTCCAAGCAGCTACAGTATCAAGTGCGTCAACGCATGTATCGTCCCACACGGCCCCATCTGTTCTGCTGCCTCTTGCCTCCTGCCCTCTGACTGTTAAGTTTACAAGTTTTGAACATGATACAGAAAAGAGGTTTCATTTTGAAGGGTTAAAAATGTTATTTTTTTTGGCCAGGCGTCTCGTACTCTTGCTGTCCGCTAGACTTGAAAAGCTCAGATTTTCCCTGGCTCCTTAAATTCATTTGTAATAACTTGGAGACCTCTCTTACATTATATTGAATCTTTAGCATCTCTGCCTGACAGTGACGACTGAGCCCCACCCCCCATTATTTATTTATTTTTTATTTTTTTATTTCATTTACTTATTTATTTATGTATCTGTTTTGTTTTATGTATATTATACTGTTCACAGGGGGTGGGATTGTGGGAGGGATAAAAAGATCAAGGGGAAAAAAATGAAAGAATGGAAGCCCTCTCTGTTACATGGAACTGTACTGCTGTTGCCTGTGAAATTGCTCCCAATAAAGAAAGTTAATAAAAATCCTCTGGGTTCCAGGTTATGGGAAGGGTGAAAAGATCTGACTGACAAATGAAAAAGCCTCTTAGAAGCTTGATCTATAAGAAGAAAACTACATGGATCAGAAGGTGAACTGTCTGGCTTTTAAATGTTACTGTACTGTACTGTTTTTGCACTACATTTAACGTCTTAGTTGATCAGTGTGACTGGTACGGCAGGGACATGCACAGGTACGGGCTATTGTTGCCCAGGCAACTGCCCGTTTGCCCTGATTGGATTAGCTGCCCCTCTGGCAAAAGAGCCTAAATAAACTTTTCTTTCTTTCTTTCTTTTTTTTCTTTTTTTGCTGTTGTGGCTGCATTCATACGATAATACGGCCATCATTACTTAAATTAAATCAAATTAATTTCGCTATATCACTCAATCTTGCCTTCAGCGATGCCCTCGATCTGCCCCCAGTCACATGACTTTGTTTATATTCTTACACATGGAGCAGCGTCCTTCTGCCTTCACATGAGTTTTTAAAGTTATGGAGATTACGACAAACGCCTTGTGAATAGAAACCAAAAAAATCCACTTGAACTTTGAATAAAGTGCAGCTTCAGCTTGTAACGTGTGCATCATGTCACGCAGCATTGCCTTATATTAATGTAAAATGCAACGTTATCAACCAAAGCTAATGACATAATGTATGTTGCAGCAGCAGGCTACCATAGCTACGTTATGTCCATTACATTAGTTCTGTAGAGAAGAGAGAGGCTCAGGGATGTGATGTTTGGGCTCTTGAATCATGCTAGGTTATACGTTGTTTACAGTCAATATGTTACATGAGTTTTCAACCAACAATCAGATGTGACGTTAGTGAAAGTAAAAGTCGCCTTACTTTGTCATAAGATGATAAATGAATGTCCCAATTGGTTAATGTAATAATCACGGGCTTTTTCTCTAAGTTGGAGTAGGCTAATAACTCATTAAAAACAATTTTTTAATTTATAATAAACTAGTGCAGGGGGGTATTTTGGTGACGGTAATGTCATTAGTGTTGTAAGTTAGCAGTAGACTTAATTAACCCGACCCATGGCGAGTCAGATGAAAACTGATGTAGCTGCCCGGTTCAACTCTGAGATTTTCTCCCATTGCATAGCGCTGTGAAGGAATAATCTCTGAGATTATGTTATGTTCTGCCAGCTCACAGCAATTTAATACAATAGCAGGAAAAGAGTCTCAATTTATAGATAGATAGATAGATTTATAGATAGATACACAGTAAATTGTGTCTGTGCCGTATATGGCATTGTGAATTAGTTATTATTTTATGTATATCAAGAGCTCCAGTTCACAGAGCATTTGAGAACCTGGGGATCGAGTAAAATAATTTTACTAGCTGAAGTCATATTGTAATTGTTCTTTATTATATACTATATGATATATATATATATATATATATATATATATATATATATATATATATATATATATACATATATGCTACTGTATACAAACAACACAACACAATATTATTTATGGTGCCAAAATTTGTTATCTCAACCAGAATCTAAAGGTCAACTGGCAGCACTAGTGTCAGTGTTCAGTTTTTTTTATTTATTTTTTGGGGAGGATGCTGTTGCCTTTTTTCCAGATTAAAGCAATAGCCCCTCCAAATGTCTGTGCACATCCCTGTGGTACAGTGACGCATTTTGGCTCAAATTCTTTGCTAATTAAGTTTGGGAATGATTAATTCCAATTACCTGCTGTTGCCACTGCTGCTGGCACACCATGTGCTCAAAGGGAAGCTGAATCAATGTTTTTTTTTTTATTTCCTTTGGTTTGAAACTATGAGGAGCACAATTCAACAATTCCTTATGCCAAAGATTTTTTTTGTAATAAAATCTTAAAAAATCTTAACCTCTCTCTCTTCATTTCATAAAGTTTTAGTAAAAATCAAATCAAGCACAAATGATAAAAGTGAAGACAAACTATCAATTCCAATTTTTAGGAGTGAACATTTTTCATCCAAATGGAGAGTGATCGTCACAAAATGTGCACATATTAAGGATGACTGTGAGTGATGACTTATTGTGGAGGAAAAGGTACGATGCCCCAAAGAGAAGATGAGACTTAACAAGGAGCAAGAGAGAAAATGGAAGAAGAGAGAGCTAGAGATATTAAGAAGGAATGAAAGTCAGACAGAAAAAAAAGAGAGAGACAAAGAGGAAGAAGGAGATTTTCCCCACTTCCAGTCTGGTGGAAATGGGACGCAAACAGCCTGCAGGCTACAAAGAAATCAGCTACACCTCCTGTTATTGTTTCCCTTCTCTTTCCTTTTTTTTCCTGAACAAACCAAAAGACACGAGAGAGCTGTATGTGTTTGAGAGAGCCACAGAAACAATACACTTTACAATTACTCATTGCCCCTTTGGGAGGAGAGCAAACACACAGTTTTACGTCATAGCCCCAGATATCTGTGACTGTGTCTAAACTATTGATTTTTAATATCTTCACGTATCAAAATAACACACGTTTTAACTTTTATATATCACATTTCTCCTTCACTTCATAAGCAAAAGGAAAAAATTCCACTCCTACAGTGGAGAAGGCCCTGCATCCTCCATTGTTCCTGTCATGTATTCATACACAGCAGTTTTCTGAAACATTTCAGATAAAATGCGGCAGCAGACTAGCCTGGCTCCACCCTCCTACGTTCTTCCGCTCAATTTTCATTTTCCTTCAGTACTACGTCTGGGTTTGCGGTATATTCACAGGTTTTCTCCGGTCAAATCTTTACCGGTCCAATCAGCGAACAGAGGGAGTGGCTGACAACGATGACGTTGAGGTTCGGTAACCTTCGTGAGTTCCGGAATGGCGGCGGAGAAAGATGTGAGCGATTCGGTCCGTTGTGGCAACGCTGCCGAATATCCAGAAGTTAAAGGCCGAACAAGAACAATCTTTGCTGAGTTTTGTTGGTGGCCATGATGTTGTGGCCCTCCTCCCCACGGGGTTTGGGAAAAGTTACATTTTCCAGCTCGCAACGTTAGTGGTGAACAGCCCCATTGAAGTCAACGGACGCTAGGCTTCAACAGGGAAATGCACTGAGACGCTACGGGAATGTACGAGAAGGAAATCGAATCCGCTAATTTTGAACCAACTTGTCTTCGAGATGAACGTATTCTCACGCATTTTAGTCAATAAAATGTTAACACTTTAGTACATATTTGACCATTACATTTTAGACATTTTAGGCTGAGCTTCCCTTGCAGTCTTAAAGAAATCGCCACTGGTGGTGAAGGAGTTGGCTAAGGCAAACGCTAGCGACGCTAAGCCGACATCACGACCAAACGTTAGCGATTGGTTATGGCAGAGACTCTCTGTACTAATGAAATGTAGCGGAGTCTGGTAGGACCAGGCTAGCAGCAGACTGGTAAGCAAACACAAACAATTTAACCCATTAGTTGGTCCAATGCTATATATATATATTATATACATATATAAAATTTGATGGAAACCGACAAATAAAATAAGTATAACCCAAAACTAATAGGAAAACATACTACATGATTTTTTTTCTACTCCGTTTCATTAAGACCAATTTCTAAATTATTATTTTAATAAATCCAGATTAGTGGACTACATTTTGGTTGCAAATCCGGGTCCTTTTCATTGTGTTTTTAGATGTAGGGTGTAAGCTGTAGGGGTAGCATTTCAACATTTCAGTGTGTGTATGCCGTAGGTTACGAATAATGTGATAAAACCTTTCTTCCGGGACTCCTGGAGAAAATCTGTCTCATACGGTATGTAAACTAGGATGGATGTCGGATGCAAACACAGTCAGAGCAACTCAGACTGGATCAACGAGGAAGCCTAACCGTTGAGAATATTAAAAGAGAACATTTCTTTGGATTCAAGTTTACTAGCTGTTCTGTGTCTGACTGTCAGAAACCATTCCACACTAAGGAAATTAAGTGGAAGAACTGATGAGGAATAGACATGTAGGAAACATTGCTTTGAAGACCATTAGTGGCAGACAAAAGAGGAATGATGTGTAATTGGAGGAAAACTATAGCACTCGGTTTCCTGAGTGTGCACTCTGGACTCTCTTTGGGCTCCATATATCTACTGTATGTTGCTAATGGCTAGCTGGTGAAATACAGGCTGGCAGGCAGTGTTAACTGCATGACTCTGCTCTAGACAGAATCATTGCTGTTAGCACTAGAAAACACGTGCAGATGCGGACACCGCCGTATGAAAAGACGCAATATTTCCTGGTCACACAGATTAAAGCATCAGGTAGGCAATCATTTGAATGGCTCGAAAATGTCAAATGAAAATGTCGAAATCCCAAATATTCTTAATCTTTATAACATGTTTACACATAAACTGCCATGTTATTGATCGTAGAAGCACTACGTAAAACTGCGTAGGTCCGTTGTGATTATTATTACTGAAATATGATGGAATAAAATAAGAACAATCCTATAAAATAGAAATGAAAACAAAATCATTACAAGGAAAAGTGTGCAGTTAGAGCCAGCACTTTAACAAGCAGCAGAAATGCCGACATTCTAACAGCGGGGGAAAGATGGAATTCTTGGAATGTCCTAATCAGCCAAGCTGATGGCCTCCAGATAAGACGAATAATCAGTGATAGGGACAAATGGCTGTTTGCTAATGGAGGGAGATGGGAGAAACGTGTGCCCAAATGACACCCATGTAACCAGATCAAAAGCTCTGGCCCTCAGACTGCTGTTTGATGTCTGATTGGAGGGAAAATTGTGGGCAATCTAATGCCTGCGTCTGTTTGTGCAAGATATTTGTATATGATTGAAGGCGTGTATCAATGAGATGTGCACAATGTGTCTGTGTTTTGTGTGTGCATATGTGTAACGCATGTGCCAGCGCTACATAACACCTGGCATCTGTTTGGATCCCGTCTCCCTGTGTGGTAAGGCCATCTGTGTGTAGGAACATTTCACATCTTCTTTTATATTGATTTAATGCCCCAACTTAATATGATAAAGCTGTTGATCATGATCGGTTGGTTTGAGTTTTGTAACATCACTTGGTTGCTCATTCTCCTGCGGATATATGGCCGATCATAACCAAATTACTGTGAAGCTGAAATATTTCTTGCAGCTTGACAGTAATTTGTTTATGATTGACCGTATATCAGGAGTAGTGTGAGAAACCAAGTGGACCAGAACGCAATGCGGCCACAATGTTGGTATGTCTGTTAAGTAAAAGGTCCTGACTCTTTCTTTTTCTCAAGCAAGTTTGCTCTCAAGAACTTACTAACTAGAAGTGAAAGAGACAAGCGCATGCACTAAAGGAGAGAAAAATAATACTCGCAATAATTTTACAAAACAGCTCGTAGGATCAGTATTACCAAAGGATCTCCGGTGTGCCTAAACTCCGACACCTTTTTAGGCAGGCTGATTGTTTGTGATGTATTTTCATCTCTAAATGTGAATGAATGTATAGATACAGTTTATCTTAAATTCTCTTTTAAATTCACTCTAATAATTGAGCAGAAAAAAACATCTGACATTGTCTCTCTTTTGTTCTGTGTATGTAAAGCAGCTTGAAACCGTCCTGGTCTATAAATTGTGCTATACTGTATATGTAAAAACTTGCCTTGCTGTCCCGCTAAATAATGTGCTTACAGGTACTTTTAACAGGTGGCTCTGTACATCAAACAGCTGGATGACCTCACTAACTGCTGGGATAATCGGGACAACAAACTGTACTGGCTCAGGTGAGCCTAGGATCAGTGTTTGATATTGAAACTTTAGTTAGTTAAGTGTGGGGAATAACAGCATGACAGTATCATCTTTTTTCTTAATCACAGAGATGTTGCCACGGGAACACTGGCCCTGACCTTTGGTTCGTCACTACTGGCTGCTTGTGAGGAACTGAAACTTGAATGTTGACTGTAAATGTAGGAGAACAGAGTGTAACAGCAGCAGTAAGGCCTTGTTGGAAAGCTGCTGAGTGTGCTGCTTTGACTGGTGTCTAGCCCCGAATCACTTGCCACACACACACACACACACACACACACACACACACACACACACACACACACACACACAGACAGCCCAAACATTATTCCAGCTGATTACACGCCAATTCCCATCAAGAGAAGCCTGTGAGGCTCTTCCCCACCCTGATTAACTCTAACCACCGTGCATTGCAATGTCTTCAGTATGTCTTTTTACACCAATTCCTTCCCTTGCTGCTTTCTTTTGTCTGTATTTTTACCCTGTTTATATTTATCTACCTTTTAACTTCTATCTTGCATTGTTTTCTCTCCAGGCAACTTACAGTATGGCTCTCTTTTTCTGTCATTCCTATTTTCCTCATTCCTGTCTTTGTTTTTTTCATTCTTTTTGGTCTTTGTAATGATTTCCATGTCAACAGTTTCCTTTTGGATTACAACCACCAACATTTTAAAGAAAACAGACACAACCATAAAAGGCCACCAGACAGAGCCATGTAGAGTTTGGCATGATTTCCTTGTACAATTTAATACCAATTACAAACTACAAGACCTGTGAAAAACAAGACAAAGGTGAGAGGTCATTGATAGCTTGATGATGAAGGCCATCAGTTAGAAAGTGCAGTCCTCTATCCAAGTATTTAAGACTGGATAATGGGAATGTTTTTTGTCTATAAAAAAAACATTTCTTACTTTCTATCTTTATCTTTTTGCTAAAAGATAAACAAAAACAAACAAACCATACACTGAATATCCACTAACCTCAGCAAACACTGTTGCTGGTGGTCTGCACAAACACACAAGCACAGGAGCACTGAAGAGCTTTGTGGCTGCATGCCTTTACACTTGCGTCTATGACTTAAGCTGTGCCCAGCTGTTGCACATTGACAAGACTACAGCCAGCAGTGTGTGTATGTGTGTGTGTGTGTGTGTGTGTGTATGTGTGTGTGTGTGTGTGTGTGTGTGTGTGTGTGTGTGTGTGTGTGTGTGTGTGTGTGTGTGTGTGTGTCCAGGACTGCTAGCTATTTCCTGAACTGTCTGTTGTGATAGCAAAGGATTATGTGCATTTGTGTGAGGTACAGTTACACTGGTCTGATATGATTGCATGCAGACATACAGATGAACACTGATTTGTTGCTTCCATTCTCTCATTATCTAATTGATGTGAACTGACTAGTGATGGAGTGTTGCAGTGGGCTCTATAATGGAGGGCAACCGCACACAAATTCAATTTAATCATCCATGATGTCTAATGACTCAAAACAGAGTTATGAAAGCTTTTTAGAGTGATACTGAAGTCTTAACAGTTTTTCGATTGATTTTCCATCTTCAAGGCATCCATTGAAGTCAATTCTACTCGCATACAATACGACACACTCTGTAAAGGTTTTGCCAAAGTGTTATTTACGTTTGTGCTAAAAAGTCAAACATGCTAGTTGCTATTTCAGGTTGAGAAACTACAGAATACTGAATTCAGCCAAATCGTTGGTGAAATTTTGCAGAACTTGATTTGGGGATTTCACAAGGTTTCTGTTTACTCTTCAGTGAGGAACCTTGCTTACATTTTCTTAGGTATTATTTTTATATACTGTATATCATATGGTTTCTAATAATAATAATAATAATAACAATAATAATAATAATAACTTTATTTGTATAGCACCTTTAAAAACAAAAGTTTACAAAGTGCTTTGACAGTGCAAATAAAGGATATACAAATCAATACACATTAATACACATCAAATCAACACACATCCATAAATACACAACAATGTCATTTTGTCAAAAATCAGCTAGAATATCAGCGATCTCAAAGATGAAATTTGAACATAACTGAGAAGATCCAACATTAACTCTGCATAAGGCTTCTAAAGGTATTTCAGTTAAAAAAAAAACATTACTTTAGCCAATCTTAATTTAGCATTTTTTTATGTTCAGTAATTTAAAAGTTAATCTCCATGACACTCTCTCCATGCCAAAGTCTCTGACTGAGAGAAAAAACAAAACCATCAGATAATTTTAAACATGAGGCACTTCTGGCTTAAATAAGAAAATTAATAGCAGGACTTGGACCGTGACAAGTGTTTTTTGAGATTGCCAAAAGAAGCAAGAGACAGAGAAGAAAAGAGATTGCATTTGTGTGTGTGTGTGTGTGTGTGTGTGTGTGTGTGTGTGTGTGTGTGTGTGTGTGTGTGTGTGTGTGTGTGTGTGTGTGTGTGTGTGTGTGTGTGTGTGTGTTGAACTGACGGAGAGAATCAGAGTTAAAGCGAGTTAAAATGCACACAGAAGAGGGAGAGAAGAAATTGAAGAAGAAAAGAGCAAGTGCAGCACATTGTGTGTGATCATGTGGGATGTGCGTTTTTGCACGTGTTCCGATTTACTGTTTGTGTGTGTTTGTGTATGCGAATGCAAGTTAGAGATGGTTTGATCTTGTGTTAAAGTGTGTAGAGAGATTTTCCATCCATTAGCGTGGTCGCACTCCCAGACACACACACACACACACACCCACGCACGCACGTACGCACGCACGCACGCACGCACGCACGTACGCACACACGCACGCATATACGCACGCACATACACACACACACGCACACACACACAGACACACACACACAAAAACACACACACACACACACTCTTGAAAAGGCGTAAGGAAAGTCACTCTGAGCTCCAACGACTTTTAACTCAACTAAGATAAATACACTAATTATATAATCTTTGGCAAGTTGTATCACAATTTGGATGGGTCTTTTGTGTGCATGCATGAAATGACTATGAACACAAAAGCAGTAAAAGGTACTCACCTACTCATCGCGCAGCAGGGAACCCACATGTTGAACAAACAGCAACAGAGAGAGAAAGAAAACAGTGGAGAAGAAGGGATGAGTACAACAAAACAGTGGTCTCATTTCTGTCTACTACACTTAATGAGGCATTCATACATGTCTAGTGCCTTGCTTAAGGGCATCCTAAAATTTAAGCTAATTGCCTTTTCCTGACAGATAGGCCTATTCTTAGTCAGCTGTAGGATTTTAATTGCTGGCCCTGCTGTGTTACAACTGCTACCGTTGCTTTAATACATGGCCCTACAGGCTGGAAGCAGAATTGTCCATTACAAGAACATAATGCAAGTTTGCCAGATCGGGTAGCGGATCTGTAGTTCAAATGAACTGGACAATGTAATGTAATGGAGAATTCCTCTTCCAACCTGTAGGGGGACCAAAGCGGGAACAGTTCTTTAGTGTAGGTTTACTTCTCAAACTGCAGGTCTACCTTACACCACCAATTACAACCACAAGCAAACCATAAAATATGTAATATGTTGCGTGAAGTAACTATCACTCTCCCGTTATCCATAAGCCCTTGCATTTTAGGATTCAGGAAAAGGATGGAGATTTCTATTTTTAGGCTTGTCTGTGGTTCTTTGGTGACTCTTGAGTTCAGATGTTGTTGTGATTTTCCAAACTAAACAAGTCAAATGAGTACACACTACCCAGTCTGAATAAACCACTATGCTTTGTGTGAACTTCTGTTCTGGATCAGTACATAAACTCCATGTCTCAAATGTAAATGTATAAATTCGAGCTTTTTGTTGTTGTTAGAGTCATTATAAGTCTTTCTAGAAAAGAATGTCAGCAAAATTCCTAAAATGTAAAGTAAATGCAATCACCGTCTCCCTGGAGGCGACTAATCTACAGAGTAAATGTTTAATCATGGCTGTATGATGTGACTGTGAGCAGTCTGCAGCCTTGTTGCGGAAAAGAGCGCTACGTAATGGAATATTAGTGGGTCTCGTGTCTGGCTTCCTACTGTAGCTGTGTTTCATCTCTTGTTGGAACACACACACACATGCACATGCACAGACACACACACACACACACACACACACACACACACACACACACACACACACACACACACACACACACACACACACACACAGTAGTGGTGTCTGCGAGCTGCCTGTGGTCTGTACAGCATCACAGGCTGTGGTCAACACTGCGGTGTCTGGGTTACACACAATTTACACTTGTCTTCAAAGACACACAAACACACACCGATACCAAGTGGAGACTGTGGCCGTGTAACAAGGTACAAGTGTATTTTACAGTCTTGCAGTGGTAAAGTAAAGAGTCATATAAAGCCCAAAATCACAAATCAAAAATTTGGTTCAGAGGGTTTTATGGTCTGTAAAAACTGTAACCCTCAATTCGGATATGGAAAAACAATAAACAGAAATAACGATAAACAACAGCACCGAGATGCAAAGGACAAAGTTGGAATTCATACTGAAGTTAAACTAAAATATTTTAAATGATTGCAGAGTTTGATATTAATTAATAAGTTGTAGTTTTTTTATGGCAGGTATCTGTGTGCTGCCATTGCACATCATAGTGTTTAAAATCTTAACAATGCAAGACCCTCCTGCATTGCTACACACTGTGCAGCCAAGCAATGTTCAAACATGTTTATCAAAATTTACCAAATATGCATCTTTGGAAAGGCAGATTCAGAGGGAAGTTTTTCTCTCTACTTTCTTTGTGAAATATTGGCTAATTTGAACAGTTATTGAAATTAAACCATTTGAGACATTTAGATGGGAAATGTCTCTTTGGTGGAACTGCTGACAACTTATAGACATCTGAAACATGACAAGGTAGACTGTGTTTTTGTAAAAGGTGACACGTCAAAAACACAGGCTTAATCTTTATCAATGTGTTGTATTATATAAACTCATATAATTAATACTTTATTAATGGAGAGATATCAGAGTGACATGGAAAGACACACCCCTGCAGCTGGGTTCAGTGCCTTGCTCAAGAGCACCTTGGCAGTGCCCAGGACTGGCATCCCTCCAGCTACCAGTACACCAGCATACCTTGGTCCATATGGGGACTTGAACAAGCAACCTTCTGGTTCCCAACCCAATTCCCTACTGAGTGAGCTACTGCCACCCCAACTTAATGTATTCATCTGCAAAGTAACTACAGCTGTCAGATAAATGTAGTGGAGTAGAAGTTTCAGAAATATTATGAAATAGAAGTACCTCAAAATTGTATTAAAGTACAGTTCTTGAGTAAATGTACTTAGTTACTTTCCACCACTGAGAAAATGATTTATAAGCCAGCACTGTAACAACTGGTAGCTGCCCTCGCTTTGGCTCGCACACTGCAGATTAAAAATAAATGTCAAATTTAGCTTTCTGACCTTGCCTTAAAACATGATCCGTGAGCACTTAGTCACACACACACATGATCTCAAACACACATGTGTATGCGTGCACAGCTAGAACCTATGCACATGAAGATTTTAGCAAAACTATGGCCTTCAAAATGTGAGCTAAAGTAATTGTAATGGGGAGGTCTGCAACCTGAACTGAGCCCGACAGGACCAGATCATGTGGCAACATTTGGGTCTTTTGGACCATTTTTAAATATAGACATTGTGCTTTGGTTTGGATATGGCACATGTATTTTTTTGTAATGAAACTTTAGGTCTATGCAACCGGTCAATAAATTACTAACCAATAAAATTCATCAGAAATGTTAGAAGCACATTGCAGTGTGTATGTACCCTATTTATTCATCTATGCTTTGGTTTTCGGTTACAGTAGAGACCATGTAAGACGATGTGCATGTTTTTCGTTCTCTCAGGTTACGTTTTTGTGAATAACATCCTTAAGTCACCTCTTTAGACTTCTTTACTTCAGCATCTACAGTTGCTATATACAGCAAATGTTTCTGTGACCATTACCACTGTTTGTGCCAGGATAATTTTGAACATGCTGAGGTACAAGAAGCAGCTGAATGCCACATGTATGAATAACTGGTGAGGTGGTTTGGGTGCAAGAAGAAAGATAGATGATGGTAGTGAGGTCTATAGATAGTGAAGGTTATTATACATAGCACGACAAACAGTGTCTGGTGGCTGTGGTGGGAATCCGGGTCAGCTGTGAATTCCTCAGTGATAAATGTAAGTCATTATAAATGTTTGTGCAAAGGAAACAGAGAGTAAGAGATAGAATGAGAGCTAAAGACTCATGCGGTTTGAAGATCACATAAGGGTCTTTTCGTCACAAATATCACACTATATTAAAAACACTTCTGTGTACTGCTTTTGTGCTCCTATGTGAGTTTCCTGTTATGAAAATGTCATAGTCACCTGCTTGTATTACAGGCTAACTTGCCTCTAAATCCGCATCTCAACAGCTGCTTTGGAGATACAGTATGGGTGCGGCTGCAGAGTATCCCTCTCTCCACTTAGTGTATGTAAGATGTGTGGTGTGGTGGTGTAAAGGATACACCTTCCCTTTTTAACTGCCCTACATTCCCTATGTCCCCCCACACACACACACACACACACACACACACACACACACACACACACACACATACAATGCTGTCTGTATATGAGTAATGACCGGACGATCTCATGTGGTCTTTGACCCTTGAACCTTTGTCTCAATGCAGTCTTACTGCTCCTCTTCCCCAGGGCCCATACTGGTAGAGACTTCAGCATGTGCAAGTGTGTATGTGTGTGTGTGTGTGTGTGTGTGTGTGTTTAAGAGCACCTGGAAGAGAGGCCCCGCTCAGGGGAGCAGCAGGCCAAGCCTTGCCCCCACAGACGCACCCATTAACGGGCTTGCAAGCTCGGGTCGTGGCCCTATTTACCAGCGTTAATGGCTAGAGAAGGTGAAGGGGGGACATTACACTTGGGAGAAATATGACACGAAGTAGCTTTGGGGTTGCCAGGTTGGAATCCAGTCACTGTATTCTTGTTTTCTCAATGCAGGTGTTCAGCATCTGATGTAAAGTAGAGCTTTGGCAAAATGGGTCTACTTGTCAATGGAGGCGATAAACGCCTGTGTCACCTCTTATTCAATCTATTTTTCCCACTGTTTTGTTTGGGATTACATATCATAATATCACCAAGCAGTAAATAAACAGAGATGTCAGTCTTGCTAATGAGGGCTCACGCTGCATAAAAGCTTCAAGTAAATGGATATAAAGTAGAGCTACATGCCTGCAGAAAAGCTGCAGAGCTCATTTGTCATGTCAAAATACTTATTAGCAGACAGTGAAGCTCTTTTAAGGCAGTTGGTGTATCTGGTGTAAACATCATAAGTCTTTGGTAATAGTTGCCATGGGACAATTAAAAAGAGCAGCATGACATACTGGAACAGGCTGGAGAGTAGACACAGGCTCTTAAACAATGTGTTTAGTTAAACTGCAAGCGTCAGCTCTGGCTAATATTGCATAGAATTACATTTAGTGCTGCTTACTGTATTCTTCATCATGTTGCTGATCTCTTCTGTTCAGTCTGGCTGTGACTATCTGAATCAGTTTTGCAGTGTGTGTTTTTCCTCTTGTAGGAGTTTTCAACAGGATAGGAATTTTCCACTGTGTAATCAAGTACTACTATTTTACATCTAGTGGTAATACTATACTTTCCTGTCACTACAACTGTCCATCATACTTCTACTGCTTTCTATATTACACCTATGGCTGTGGAGGTGCAGTAGATGGTCTACTGATCACAGGGTTGGTGGTTCAATACACGTGGCGAAGTGCATTTGGGCAATACACTGGACAACAAATTGCTCCTGATGGCGTGTGCGTGAATGAGCGGCAAAAACCATTTACATCTACTTTCTGCAGCATAGATATTTAAGAAATGTGGGTTGCTTAAAGGTCCCATGGCATGAAAATGTTACTTTATGAGGTTTTTTTTAACATTAATATGCGTTCCCCCAGCCTGCCTATGGTCCCCCAGTGACTAGAAATGGTGATAGGTGTAAACCGAGCCCTGGGTATCCTGCTCTGCCTTTGAGAAAATGAAAGCTCAGATGGGCCGATCTGGAATTTTCTCCTTATGAGGTCATAAGGAGCAAGGTTACCTCCCCTTTCTCTCTTTGCCCGCCCAGAGAATTTGGCCCACCCATGAGAGAGAGACATCATGGCTTTCAAACGACCAAAGTGGCAGTTGGTCAAGCCACACCCCCACCCTCCACCTTGCCTTCCCCCCCTCTCCTCCTCAATAGCTACAGACACAGAAATGACACATACTAAGGAAAGCTCATTGTGGGACTGGCTCTAGTGGCTGTAATTCTGCACCAAGGCTGAATTTCAGGAAAGAGACTTCAGATACAGTATTAGGGGACCACTAAGGCCTATATAAAAGCATCCAAAGAGCACCATGTCATGGGACCTTTAAAATAAGACCATGTTTGACAAAATTGAAATCACTTTTATAGAACGGATGTTAAATACATTACATAGTGAACGATGCCAATTGAAGGTCTTTAAAATAGATAATGAGTGGATGGATTGAGGTGTTAAATGATCAATTGCAGGAAACTATATCAACATAGATTCTAAAAATATAAACCTACATACAGTTTGTTTCTGAAAACAGAAGCCACTCAGAGCTATCAGGGCGTGACTGTGGGTTTTTGTAAAACACAGCCAACTCAACCACTCTGAAGTAACTCTACTGCAGTCAAATTGCTGAGGATCTGTTTCCAAACAACCTGTATCCAGGGCACAGCGCCGAGGTTTGAGGTCTGTCTTGGTTCTATTTACAGGCTTTCACTGACTTCATTTCTAGCCGTGGTCTCCACTGAACTCTAGAAAACCCTTCTGGCAAGTGGAGAGCTAAATACAAAGCTTTGTCTTGTCAACAAGGCTGCTTGTTTGGACAGTTTCTGCAGATTGGGCTCATTAAACTTTAACGCCAGTAGTGGGGAGGAACGAGGGAGTCTGCCATGGAGGGCAGAGGGAGAAAGCTGGGTGGTGTCTGCAAACTGTGCTGCAGTCAATTATTTACGTGCAACTGAACTGACAAAAGTGCCTTCCTCACACTCTGTTACCCACTGTTCTGAACTTTGTGTCTTGTACTGTATGTTAGAGAAAGTTTTTGAAAATCGATTTAGAAGGACTGCAAACTCACAAGGCTTGTTTTTCTGTACCCAAGAGGAATAACCAGTGAGGATATAATGTGATGCAATATGCCATTTTTACACTATAGTGTGTTAACAGAAAAAAAATGTTGAAGTGTTTTTTTTTTCTCATTACTTAATTAAAGAAAGTGACAAATAAACACGTACCCTGTAAATGCGTCTGGCACCTGTTTGGCAATTCGGTAGCATAACGCATGATGATCTGTAAAATTTCATCAAAAACTGGCATCTATGGCCAGTCAGTTTTAGATTAAAATTTTGACCTTTAATTTTAGCACCCACATCAAGTTTAGATTTGACATCAACATGAAAAGAGAAGAACATGAGTCTGCAGCCGACCCTGTGAGGCTTTACTTAGGCACTAATGCTGGCATCAGCATGCTAACATGCGTACAGTGACAATGGCAGACTGATCTCAAAGTGGCGTACTGTATGTATGACACGCCAATTCGTATGCCATTTTTGCATGTTATCAAGACGCATAATGGCTTTTTAGCGTGTTTATCAACGCCGTTCGGCAGCCGTTGACCTACATTACGTGTGAATTTTCGCCGGACCGAGTAGTATGAAAGGACGTAAGTCCGAGGAAGGAGGTTGGTTGGGATGGCAGATGGGGAAAAGACAGGACTTTCACCCAAGAAAGTCAGGATCACGTGTGGCGTTTTTCAACAGTTTTTTTTTTTTTTTTAAAGCCTTCCCCAATGTTTCTTTCCTAAACCCAACCGTTTCTTGTTTTCCTAAGCATGTGACGTTGGTCACCGTCGTGTTTTTGTCAGTTTTTTTTCCGTGTTTCTGTCATTTTTTTGTGTTACTAAAGCCTTTCTCAATGTTCTTTTCCTAAACCCAACCTGTATTTTTTGCATGTGGCGCTCAAAATGCCGCTCAAAATGCGTACAGATAACACGCCATTTGGCTTTAGGAAAGTGGCTTGTATGTTTACGCAAAGTCATGATGCCATGTTGGACAATGGACATGTTGATTTAGCAGGTATAATGTTCACCATCTTGGTTTAGGGTGTTAGCATGTTAACTTCTGCTAATTAGCACAACACACAAAGTCCAGCTGAGGCAGATGTGCGGGTAATTGATCATAAACCAAAGTATTGGACAAATTAAAATTTTGACCTGATGATGGTGCTAGATGAAAAGTCAAGGGATCACACAAGTTATTACAATTCATCCTTAGAGGAACATCAATGTCTGTACCAAATTTCACAACAATTCAATCGCTACTGAGACATTTCACTCAAAAACACAAATACAAACATGGTGGCACCAGAGAAAAAGTCTTCAAATTAAAGTAGAATACATTCACTGCATGAAAAGTGGGATTTCCGTCAGTATGCGGCACTGTAGATTGTCGTGGAACTTCAGGGATACGACTGCACACGGCAATTTACAGGCAACACCAAAAACTGCCGGAAATTGACGTGGGTCTTGCTTGGCAGTTGTCCCCCCATGACCCCCCCTCCCTCTAATTCTAGGTGAGGCTTTCACATGTAAATGAAAATGCTGTGAGCTATACAAATGCAAATCATGGTAGCAGCAGGGGGAGTTTTACCCCAGGTGACATTTTTCTAAAAGGTATTAACTTAATTTTAAGAAAATCTCTTAAAATAGATCAGACTCATTATAGCCTAATTGTAGACTCTTCAATTTTAGCTTGAATTGATTTATTTAATGAAAGTATGCTAGATTAATTACTTTGTATGTCATTAGCAATGACCAATGTTATGTAAAAAAGATACACAAAATAATTTATTTCAACAATTAGTTTTACAGGCTTTGCCACAAAGGTAAAATGTGCATTCCATGATTCATTCACAGTCTCCTCGAGCTCAATAGTGCATAATGACATGACTACAGTCTTTGGTGTTGCTCAACTAACTTTGTCTGGTGGAATGGAGACAGTGGCTCCACTGTACAGTTTTCTAAGAGAAGTCTTTCTGCGGACACCAAAACACTGTGCTTCACATAAAGCATATCAGGTTTGTCATTGCATGACAAGGTCCCAACCATTTGTCTTCTTAAAATACTGGCAAATTCAGCACCATATTCACATGTCCATGGCATATGAAGCTGTTGGCTCTGCTGAAATGGCCTCATAATCCAGACTTCAATTGTCCTATTGTTATTAAGCTTTCCCAATAATCCATTATAACTCACTGTAATTCACCTCCACACCAGTGTGTGCGCTGTTCGCGCCCTGCTGGTTAATCTGCTCCATGGTCTCTCTCTATCATACTGCCCCGCCCCTACCCCCGCCCTCACTGCTTCCATTTGAAAAAAATCGGCGGGACTCGGGAGATGAGTCTGAGAGTTGGAGCAAAAACTATCGAAATATGGGAATATTTTATGGAGGAAATATTTATTCATAATTCAAATTGAAAGTCCAAAGAGAAATTGAAAGTCCAAAGGGTAAACAAAGCGAGATCAAATTAAAAATATTATTATTTTTTTAAATTTTCCATTTGGCTTTGGCTTTTGAATTTAATATTTGGCTTTTGAATTTCAATTTATCATTGGCTTTTAATTTTCATTTAATATTTGGCTTTTGAATTTCAATTTAACATTGGATTTTAATTTTCATTTAATATTTGGCTTTTGAATTTCAGTTTAACATTGGATTTTAATTTTCATTTGGCTTTTGAATTTCAATTTAACATTGGATTTTAACTTTCATTTAATATTTGGCTTTTGAATTTCAATTTAACATTGGATTTTAATTTTCATTTAATATTTGGCTTTTGAATTTCAATTTAACATTGGATTTTAATTTTCATTTGGCTTTTGAATTTCAATGTAACATTGGATTTTAATTTTCATTTGGCTTTTGAATTTCAATTTAACATTGGATTTAAATTTTCATTTAATATTTGGCTTTTGAATTTCCATTTAACATTGCCTTTTCATTTGGACTTGACACATGTCAATGTAAATGAGGAGGCGTGGCCCAAAGGCTGGTGGGAGGGTCTGAAACCAAAGGGATGCAGAGGCAATTTATGAGCAGCAGGGGGAGCTTACTGCTGAGGAGCACACTGTTAAGCATCTGTCTGCAGATTCACCACTAGGCTGGGTCTTGTTTCACATGATAGAAAATGATGATGTAGGCTAAACACAAACCACATTTCACGCTACAACCGTGAAGTTTTCATGTAGTTACTATAATTGGGCCCGTGTTAGTGAGGACTAGATTAGGACTGGATTTAAAGCTGATTCTGGTTCCCAACTTCGCCCCAGGTGTGTCTGTTTAAAACACGACTCAGACAACTTCTCTCTTTTGATGTTATATTTAATTAAGCAACAGTAGAAACATGGGTGTGGGTAGCTCTGCTTACGTGTGTTTGTGTGTGTTCAGATTTCGAGGACGCACACACACAATCTCAACCGGATAGTCATCGTCCGAACTGCGACTTCTCCTTTTTCTTTCTCTCACTTTTTTCTCCGGGTGGTGCGCGCGGTGTGAGGTGCGTGTCCGCGCTATTCTCCAACATGGAGCCTCCTCACAGCTATCATAAAAAAGCAATCGATTCTATAATCTAGATCCGGAGTTTTCCGTATTAGCAGCAGCAAACAACTGGAAACTTTTTACAATTTTCATCTGCTATTCCACCACTAAATTCACTATTGAGACTTTTTTACGCGATAAATTAACTGTGTAGAGTTTGAATATGGGCAGTTTTACAAACGTTGATGGCCAACTGCACATTTTCTCCGATGTTGTCAGAAGCTTCAGTCTGACGGGACAGCCAGCTGGTGGCGGCCGGGATCGCCTCCCTGCTGGCCGGCCAGTGATGCTCACAGACACCGCTGTTAGCTGGAAGTCTGAAAAAGTAGCCTACACGGGCTGTACAAAAGGCCGTCAATCAGGAGTGATTGTTGTGAGGAGGCTCCATGTTGGAGAATAGCGCGGACACGCACTTCACACCGCTCGCACCACCCGGAGAAAAAAGTGAGAGAAAGAAAAAGGAGAGGTCGCAGTTCGGACGATCGAATGCTGCCGGTTACGAACAGCTCCGAGCCGGCCACGGGTTAGGGGTGGACGGTGCTGTTTCTCGTGAGCGTGGGATATTTATTGTGTGTGCTGTGTGTCTCCGATAGTTTTTTTTTCTGATTGCGTTTGTGTTTTGTGTCAATAAAGCTCTATCCTTGAATAAACAGCACTTTCCTGGCAAATCATTTTAACTATGATAATCATGACATAAATAAATAAATAAATATATATATATATATATATATATATATATATATATATATATATATATATAATAATAATAAATAATAATAATTTTATTATTATAATAATTGCCCAGGTTGACCAATAGCCTAACCCGTGACAGACCTGTCAACCAATCACGAGAGATTTTTCTTGTTTAAAAGTAGTGGTTTCATCCAATAGTGAGTGAGGAAATTCCAGCCAGGCCAGATGACCTCTGGTCAGGCGCCTATTCATATTCTAATTAGATCCATTAACACCTCCGCGGGGGCTCTCCACATATGTCATGGTTCGTTTCCGACAATATGTGGCACAGACGAACGTGACGTTCACAGCCTGTAAATTGTCGATAACTGCCGAAAATTAGGGGGATTTACGGGCGTTTACAGGAATTTACAGGGACGGAAATCCCACTTTTCATGCAGTGATTGTCTGGGAACCATGAATCTCTGTAAAAAAAATTGTGCCAATCCAAGTGGTACATTTCTGTTGTAAATCTGTTGGTGGTGCTAGATGATAAGTCAGGGGATCACCAAAGTAGACTTCATCCTCTGGGGACCATGAATGTCTGAACAAAATGTTATGGCAATACATTTAATAGTTGTTGAAATATTTCAGTCTGGATCAAAATACTGGACCGACTGACCAACAGACATTGTCATCCATAAGGCCAAGCTGCTAGCATGGCTAAAAAGTGGGTTGAAGAGAGTTGGATAGCATCCATTGTATTTGTAACTGTACAACATGTTTTGTTAAACATGATGTGCAACAGAACACTGTCTTGACAGACAACTGGTATTTTCTAGGATATTAAGTATGTTATATGCCTACTGTAGCAATTGAGAAACTCAATCAGTGAGATGCATTGGCTATGACAAAGAAGTAGTCAAGGTTATTTCCTTCACACTACCTCGAATAATGGGGATGGGATGTTATATCAGTAATAACTTATTAGTATGGCCGGGAAGGCTAGTTGGATTCTGACTTTTCGAGAAGTCAATGCAGCGATATGAGTCACGGACCAAAATGAAAGTGACTCATTTTATGAGGCTGCAAATATCATGTGTTTCTGGGAGCCAGATGCTGCCGCTGGTATTCCAACACATGAAAAGTCTCTGTTCCTTCTGCTCTGCAGTGCCACAGCTTATCAAAGCGCTGTCTGTGAGGAAATCCCTGGAGTGAGCAGAATGTCAAATATTATTCAGTTTTGTGTTCATCTGAAAATGGGAAAGTGCTGTTTTGTCATGGAGGAGTACTAGCACGTACATTTGTACATGGTGCTGCTTAAAAGGAAATAATTTCTTTTCAGAGTAGAGGACCATATTGTATGTCATCAGTGAGCCTGTAGAGGGTGACTGGTGGTGTGCTACTCAACAGAGAAAAACGCTACACAGCGTTGTCCTCAGTGTTGCATTAAGGAAGACAAACTACTGTGTAAATCACTTTGTTGTTGAAGTTTATATTGTTTAGAAGAGAAGTGACTAATTAGCAACCCAGGAAGTGTGTAATGTCCTTTCTGATCTTAATACACAGAGAGGACAGAGGCTTTCAAACATTACAGTGATACAGTGATTTCTGTATACTTTCTCACTGTACAGTATGTTACAACTGCAATTCTACCAGTTCCCCTGTATATTCACACATGCTAATCGCTGAGCTGCAACCACCAGTGGCTTTAACCCACAAGCTACTTCTTGGTCCTCTACTTTAATTGGACTCACACTAAGACTATTTAACCAAAGATGTGAGATGCTGTGTGAAATCTTTGTAGTATAATATGTTGAAAGTAGGGCTGTAGCGAGATTTTTGTCTCTCTACAGGAAAACGACGGCTCCAGCAGCACATAGCGATTCTGCAGCCAAACGCAGTGCAAACCGTGTTTGCTCTGAAGGGCCTATAAGGCCACCCTGAAGAAAACTAACAATCGGCGAGCGCAAAATCAAACTGTCTTAGCTTTAAATATCTGAAACAAATAGCGGATATAGAAGATAGAAATCTGTCAAAACTATTTATACTTAACTTAAGAAAGGCAAAGCAGCCGTTTTGTGTCACAGTCCAACCTTATTTATTGTAAGTGTATTTACAACAGAGCGGCCAAAGATCTATGAAAATACATTGTTCTGTGTGGTGTAATCCAGTCCAAAAAAAAACACAACTCCAGTCTTACAGCGCTTCCTTAGCCCTATAGTATAATCATTTCCCCCTTAGCTACTGTACTGTTAAAGATGTAGATGGTCTTACAGTGAGTGCAGCTTGTTCTATTTTGAATACGATGATACAGATATACAAACGCTGTATGGCATTGCCTCAAACTAACATAACATAATTCTTGCCAGCACTGATCGTGAGCAAAGATTTGTAGTGTATTATTTCCCCTCTGTGAGATGGTAGATATGTCTTCTAACAACTCACTATTGCCTGACTCATGGCGAAGGATTCATGGCAGCAGCTGCTCTGAGGCGTCAGAATGCACATGCAAGGATAGATAATATAAACACAAATGCAGGCAAAGACCTTGAATGTGCAGGCTTAAGGCATACTGAGGTGAGATTGCGCACGCCCACACACACACACACACACACACACACACACACACACACACACACACACACACACACACAAACACACACACACACAGCTGTCTGCATATGAGTAATGACTGGACAATCTCATGTGGTCTTTGACCCTTGAACATTTGTCTCAATGCAGTCTTAGTGCTCCTAAGAAATGATAAGAGATGATCCCTCAGTAAATCAATTTGTGATATTTGTGAAATTAAGGAGCTCTTTCTTCTCCAGGAAGCCCACTGAATATTTTAACAGCTACTAAATTAGAACATAAGTAAATATACATTCACATGAATACACCTGCACACTTGCAAAAAAAACAGTACAATACATACATTTTCTTACAGACATACACACACACACACACACATATTAAACATCTCAGCCCTGGACATTTAACAGCCATCTGAGTTGGGCCTTTTTTATGTACTGAGCAACAACTGGTGTGGCATTTTTTTGTAACTAAACCCAGATCATAGCATCATAGCTGCATACAAACCAAATGTGTTTTCAACGGAGTTGTTGGAGCAAAGCTTGGCAGTTGGCATCGCATTTTGAGTACACATGCAGAGCGCCTGACCTGCCCACTCCCCTGGATCCCAAACAACACCGGATGACAGAGCTCCGCAAGTGTGCCTGTAAACATATTGTTACCCTGTTTGTTCATTCAGTGGCATAACTATTCAATTATTATTAGGTAAAAACTATATTTGTCAAAAACTATTTTTTTTTTACATACAGTCACATGTTTCTAGCATTTTTTTTCTACATATAGCATGCAAAATCAGTCACCACTGATAACATATGGATGAAATCTGGGTAATCTGGGTAATATTTCAACATGGGCTCAGAGGGGGGTCTACATCATTTTTCGGGAAGAAAATATTTGCTGTTGTTTTTCAGGTAATTCTTCCATTTCCTCCCTTGCCCTCTTCCCTGCTCCCCTGCTCCCCTGTTTCCCCTCCTTCTTTCTGCTCCTGCTCTCCATCCTACAGAGGATTTTCCCTCCTGGATGTATTTATAGCCTGTCCTGTCAGAGTCGAGCTCTGGATGTGACAATCATAGTGGATCTGATCGAGTTACTCACAACAGCCTCTCTTATACATGTGGATTGACATGTTTTTGGAATCAAGTTTCTAACGTGTGCTGGAAGTTCCCGAGCTCATGTCTTTAACCTCCAGGTTGCTGGTTGTTGTTAATGGAAGGGTCATCCTAATGAAAACTTTTTTTTAAACTTCACAACTAAATCAATGGGTAATTGACATAATGTTAATTAATGAATGATGTTTCTGAATTTCAAAGTAACTAAAGTTTTGCATATACATATGTGAGTCAGAGTGCTGTATCTGGATATATATTGCTTTATGAGCATGTGTGATTTCTTAGATGCTGACAGGTTCTCTACAGTATGCTATATGTATATTCATAAATATATTCAGCGAGATACAAATACAAACTCAGACTCACACACATACTGTTCATACACAGTAAAACCACTGGATCAGAGTAGTGCCTGCTCTCAGTGCAGGCCCAAACACAACTGAATGACATCGGTCAAAGGTCACGGCCGAACTCTGACATTGCTTGTTCATGTCTATAACATCTCTAAACATCCATAATCCTGGTGGGATTAAGAGAGGTTTAGTGAGGCTGAACAGAGACATCAACCTCCACTCTGTTAGACTGTATCCCTCGCTTCTTTTCTATCACCACCCTCCATCCATCTCTCCACTTTCCTCTAGCACTCTCTTTACCCTTAAGTGCAGAAACTCAGGGCCAAAGATGGAAACACAAAACACGTCTACATACTTTTACATCAACTGAATGTTTTCTTTTATTTGACACATCAATCTACTGCGAACATTCACAGAATCTGAACAAAGACTGTCACATGTCAAGTATTGTTCAGGTTAAATAGGTGGAAAAAAGAGCAATATTTGTATTGTGAAAGTGTTACAAAGGTGCAAGTTACCAGAAACAGAGAAGCCTTGTGAATAAAGTGACCAGTTAAAGTTTTAGTCCAAACATTATTCTTGTAATATGACCTGCCAAAGAGACCATGAAAATGTGTGTTTTGCTAAATATAGTTCGAGTAGCTTGGTGAAATGGTGACCTCTTCCAGGGCTAGCTGCCAGCTGATGTACTACTGTAGCTAGCGAGCTAAGCGCTAACAAGCTAGCCAGCCTAGAATATACCACTGTTATGTCACAATAGCTCCTCCCTACTTTCTCTGCAACAGGCTGTTTACTCCCTCTGGCATTTTGCTCTGGATTGTACATCAGTTCATCCAAAAGAATTAAAAGTAAAAGGGAAACAAAGCTCTCCAAACTAATGAATGTGCTGACTGTCCATCTGTGATGGGACAATAACTTTACAGTTTATTCAAAAGACGTAATTATACTTTCAACTCTCACGTTCATCACCCTGAGGCCATTTTTACAATTCCTTGTCCGTCTGGTTTTATTTTCTAAAAAAGCTTGTAAAACATCAACCCTGTTGTCTAAAGTCAATCAATGTACATAATTTTTTTTCCAGGAAAAACTGGCCTATTAGAATATTTGTGCTGTAGTGAAGCCACTTGAGCAGTTCATACTAACTGCATAAATGGCTTTCTGTTGGTCAAAGTTCACCAATGTTGAACTTGGCACAACAAATTCACACAGATTTACATTGCCTCTGCCAGCAAATCCACTCATTGTGACAATTCAACATTCACCATCACAATGAGCTTCAGAGCTTTGATTCTAAGCCAGAACCCAACTGGTCAAGTCTAGGCTCTAATTTCCATCCATCCATCCATCCATCCATCCATCCATCCATCCATCTGCTGATCCTTTGCAGGGTCACAGGAGGCTGGAGCCTATTCTAGCTCACAGAATTCTAGCTCAAGGTTATATTTGTGGTTTGTATGTCATGTTAGAGCACTTTCTGAATATATTCAGGACCTGATAACTCTGCATTATCATATTACCTCTGTAAAAAGGACACAGATAAAATGATGAGCATGTTGGTGCCTCAAGGACAGCTCGGCTCTGCCCCCACAGGGAATGTGATATACCAACTTTGACATTATTGGCAGCAGAGAGATTTGTGGGCTTCGCCAAGTATCAAAGGTACAAAAATCTGTTGGAAATAAAAAAACGTTTGACAGGAATTGCATATGTGTGTCACTATGAAAATAAATGATTTAAATCAAATATTTAATATAACTGGGTGTTAGTATAAGTGGTTTGACTTTGGCTTGGGTTTAATTGGAATCAGTCATTTCAAGGTCTGAAGAACATTCAACAAAGGTACTGAAATGTACCAAGTTAAATTATTTTTCCAATAATTAAGGCTGTGAATATAATATTTTTTTCATTTACATAATTACAATCCACAAACTATTATTTGATGTCCTATCTCAATAAACAATGTGGTTCTAAACTTTGCTTGATTCTGGGCATCAGTGATGTCAACTTTTAAGATACAAGCCACCTTTTATCTTTTCCCCTGAGACAAGTTTGTCTGGTATAAAGTGTGTGTGTGTGTGTGTGTGTGTGTGTGTGTGTGTGTGTGATGCCATGTGACAGGTAATGTCCTAGGGCTACTAAAGGATTAGCTCTCCTCATTCCTCTGCTATCACAAGCCTCTGACCACACCACTCAGACCACTAAACTCAGCCCATTCACGCACACTAATCCTGTCTGTCTGTGAGACCCACTCTGAGTGTGTATGTGTCTGTCTATGTGATGTGTGTATGTGTTTGGAGAAATGTGATAAATGGGGAGTAGCGATACCTTTCCTGAAGAAAGACGATATATATGTTTAAGGATGGGATTACAGTCGCATGACATTACATAACAATAAAATTGTGCTTTCAGTGTCATGAGATCGGACTATTTTTAAACTTGCTTTAACTTTTTAAAGTTTTGTAACACCAGAAAACAATAATAGTAGGTCTATTCCACAAATTCAGTTTGCATTCAGTAATATCCTTTTCTAAACCACCAACAAAAAAATCTTGGAAAAATGTTCAGATCTACACTCACAGCATGACAATCAGTCAGTCCAGCAAAGATGGCAAAAGTACTCACTTCCTGTACTCAAGTAGAAGTAGTGATACTTGTGTTAAAAAATACTCTGTTAAAAGTAGAAGTACTGATTTAACTTCTTTACTCAAGTAAAAGTAACAAAGTACAGTTTAACTATAAAAGTAAAAGTAGCCTTGCAAATGAGTACAAGCTGAGAAACTTCAGTGGACATGGAAAAAAAGGCTCTATATATGCTATTGCCTACATTTTAAATGTCTGCCAGTAGGCCTAAAACATCACACATATGATTATTGTGACAGAGACTGGGACTCCAGGTTAATACGATTCTGACTGAGTAGCAATATATGAATTCAATTGTGACTCTGTGAGAATTCACAGATCCAGTTTCTCTTTTTTCCCCTTAACGTTACCGCCATCAAGCCGCAATGATTTGCCGCAAATAAACGAATCTGTCGAGTCGTCTTGTAGTGGTGCGTCAAGTGCAACGTATATTCCCATCCAATTAGATTTAATTCAGTATTGATGACGCAAAAATAATAAAGGTAACTCCACTGAAATTATTTGAAACTAAAGTAACGAGCCAATTTTGTAAAATGTAAGGAGTAGAAAGTACAGATATTCGTGTAAAAAATGTAAGGAGTAAAAGTAAAAAGTCGGCACCAATATAAATAGTAAAATAGTAAAAATATCGGAAAAATCTATCTGAGTACAGTAATGACGTATTTGTACTTCGTTACTTCCCATCTCTGCAGTCCAGACTAAAATATCTCAACAACTACTGGATGAATTGGCACAAATATTGCTACTGGCATTCATAGTTTCCAGAAGAAAAGAAGACTTTGGTGATCCCATGACTTTATCTCTAGTGCCACCATGAGGTTGACATTTGTGGTTTTGAGTGAAGTGTTTCAACAACAACTATTGGATGGATGATTGGAAATGTGGTGCAAACATTCAGGTTCCCTTCAGGATGAATTGTAATAGGTGATCTCTTAACTCTCCATCTAGCACCATCATCAGATCAGAATTTTAATTTGCACAATACTTGACCAAATAGCCTCAGCTGTACTTTGTGTTTAATGCTAATCAGCTAAAGTTAGCATGCTGACACGATAAGATGAGCAAGTAAGCATTGCTTAACATCAGCATGTCATTGTGAGCGTGTTAGCATGCTGCTGCTGTGTGTGTGTGTGTGTGTGTGTGTGTGTGTGTGTGTGTGTGTGTGTGTGTGTGTGTGTTTTTTAGCTGTAGGAGTCAAAGACAAACCCATAGGTCAGCTGGCTATGCTACAGTTTCCATGTTGGTTCTCGACCAACTTCCAATACAAACTGACTGAGAAAACATTATTTCTTTTTACATCAAATTGAAAGGATCATCTCCAATATTACAAGCACCTTGTATAATCTCATCTTCTCCTGTCATACTTGTGAACAACACTACAATACCCACAACTCCAAGCTACAGCAAGAATCAGACAGTTTGGCAGTTAGTTTGAAGAGCTGTAAAACTCTAGTAAAAGACATTTACAAGCCTCTGAGAATTTTTACACACCTCGGACCAGATTGTGTTTCCACTTTTAAAAAGAGAAGAAAAGACAAGAGTATAAAGGGAGAGACAAATGGGGAAATAAAAAAATAGGAAGGGGAAGAGCATAACATTTAATAAAAAGTAAGTAAATTATTTTAATTAAAGACTAACATTTCTCACAGCCTATGAAGGAAGCCCGAAAAGAAAATCACAAAGACAAAGACAATACAATACAATATTGTAAAATATAATAAAGCATGGAGACAGAAAGAGAAATTATGTACAGTTCAAAGGAATAAACTGCATAAGCTCAAGCAGATGGGAATGACGCAAAGGTGTACATATACCAACGCACAGGCAGCGTGTGAACACACACATGCGTCACACTCCCACAGGTGGAGAGGAAAGAAAGCAAGAGCCGAAAGAGAGAAAGAAAGACAATAAAACGTATGAAAAGTGCCAGAGCAGATGAAAGTAGTGGCACATACATAAATGAGAGCTCATGGACTGTTGCCTGGAACATTCACTGAGGAAATGTAGGAGACAAATTAAACTGTGTTTTCACTGCCACCACACCAAATGTAATGGTATTTACAGGTATAGACTGCTGCACATTAATGTTTTTAAAGGATGCATGAAAACACACACACACACACACACACACACACACACACACACACACACACACAGAGCTGGCAGTGAGTTGATCAATTGCCGCCTACTTCATATTGTGCTGATGAAAAGGGGTGGTGGAGAGAAACACATGGAGAGAGGACGACTATTTCTGGACTCCATATTAGTCAGCTCCTTCTCCCTGGCGACTGCAATATTAAAGGGAGGCGGGCAACTGGTGGCATGAAATATGTACAGCATCATTAGGCGTGACCAATGAGTCCACAGAGAGGGGAAAGAGAGACAGGGGGAAAAAGAGTCTTTACACACTATGCCATCCTGCTGCCCTCTTAGGTATTTTTACTAAATTATTGTGTCTGTCCTTTGTTTCTACTATTGTAACTATTGTAATATAGCAAAAACTAGAGAAACTGTCTTTTTATCTCATCTTTATCGGGTACCAACATTGAATCCCATCAGAGTGAAAACTCAAAACGTGTGCACAGCAGCTTGGGGTTTTCATATGACAAGATAGCCGTTAAAAAGCATTGTTTTTGTTGATGACGTGTTGGAGGTGGGCTGGTTCACACAAACTGTAGTAAGTATGTTCTTAATGGTGTGTGTATGTGTCAATCCGCTCTTAAAAAAGTTAACTGCTGAGAAAAAGCACCAACAATGCCCATATCTTATTGTGTAGAATAGACTATTTTTATTGTGGCAATAATCACAAATACTGGCCAAATATCGCATTTCATGTACTTTTTAGCGGCTTCACACAAAAAAACCCCACTGGTTCCAAAGTGGAATGCTTTTCACGTAAAGCAGCAGCAACAGGAAAAGTTCAGCCGTCTTAACACAGCAAATACGGCTCCAATACGCTGGTAGAAAAACACAAAGATTAAGTTGCAAGCTAAAAAAACTACTAAAAGCTGAACATAACAATTTACCAATTAAAATATATTCTGACTGAAACAACAACAACAGTACTTGCTCTTTGTATGATGTTCTTAATATACTGATTATAAGGGTGTAGAAGAGAATTGCTCTAGCAGTTAGCCAACTATTCCAAACTCTGATACAGAGAACTCATTTGTCTGTTGTAAATATTTGAAATCAAATCCAATCATGTGGGATTTTTAGATGTTAAAATGTGCCCTTTTTCCACCACGTTCTTACTATCACAAAGACCTCAGCCTGTAGCAGTAGGGATGGCCAGCCATGAGATGCTTAGCTGGAACACAAACTGTCAAAGTGACAAAGAGCAGGCTGCAATGACATTTGTAAAAGCACAGCGAGTACTGGTCAGCTGTAATGTCAGACAGATAAACTGCAAATGAGAACACTAAATTCACACAAATGTCCAGACCAGATAGAGTGGGTGCTTTGAATGTCTATATTCAGTATGATGTAGTTTGTGATTGTACTTTTAAAGGTCCCATGACATGGTTTCTGTTTGGATGCTTGTATATAGACCTTAGTGGTCCCCTAATACTGTATCTGAAGTCTCTTTTATATAGGCCTTAGTGGTCCCCAAATACTGTATCTGAAGTCTCTTTTATATAGACCTTAGTGGTCCCCAAATACTGTATCTGAAGTCTCTTCCCCGAAATTCAGCCTTGGTGCAGAATTACAGTCACTAGAGCCAGTCCCACAATGAGCTTTCCTTAGGATGTGCAATTTCTGTGTCTGTAGCTACTGAGGAGGAGAGAGGAGGGGGGGGGGGGGCAAGGTGGCGGATGGGGGTGTGGCCTTGACCAACAGCCACTTTGCTTGTTTGAAAGCCATGATATCTCTCTCTCATGGGTGGGCCAAATTCTCTGGGCAGGTAAAGCAGAGAAAGGGGAGGTAACCTTGCTCCTTATGACCTCATAAGGAGAAGATTCCAGATCGGCCCATCTGAGCTTTCATTTTCTCAAAGGCAGAGCAGGATACCCAGGGCTCGGTTTACACCTATCGCCATTTCAGACAGGCTCAGGGAACGCATATTAATGTTAAAAAACCTCATAAACGGAACTTTTTATGCCATGGGACCTTTAATGCTGATTCACTGGACTATGATTGGTGTGCAATTAAACAACTGATATCATCTTTCTTTTTTAATCATGGTGTGGTTATTAGTCTAGTGGTGACTCACAGCGGGACTATCACAAAACCTGTTCATGCAATTGTTTGTTTTTTTTTGTTGCTCAAAAGCAATGGCAGAGTGTGCAGCCTGTGGCTGCACCCGGGTTTGTAAGTCCAAAGAGGCCCCGTCCCTTTTACAATAGTGCAGGTGCATCTGTTGTTTAACAGGAAGTTGTCAAGCAGTATAAATATTGTTTTCAGTACAGATATCCAATTAAAGATTATGATTAAGTGCCTCAGCATAAGTAACAAAGGCTTAATTTATCAGTGTTACTAATATCACTTAATATCTGTGAGAAAGTTTCATCAAGAGGCATGGCCAGAAGTACATTTTCTTTGTCACGGCACTTCCAGTCACCCAACTAACTTTTTCATACCAGGAGAGCTGAACAGACCGCTTACTTTGCCCTTTTGTCTTTTGCACTAAATCAGTCTTAGGTGTTGATCGGCCCTGCTGTTTAATTCAAAGTTTTTCCTCGTAAGGAAGACTTTCAAATGGCTTTGCCAAAATCAGATTGACAATATTAGCATTGTCTGCCATTGTGTGCAGTTTGCTAGCTGGCTAGTTCACCCCTACAACACTAGCCTAGCCTGTATGAATGAATGAATGAACAAACGATCTAACAAATTATATTAAACTCAAAGGAGGAAATGTGGGAATTAGATTAAACTGAAACAAGGAATGTGGTCTATAATTTTATGAAATGTATGAAGAAAATTGGCTAGCAATTTCGCCAAGCAAATACCAAGAAATAGGTTGCAGCACTTCGTCTTTCGAAAACACTTGCAAAATCCGCGATGGGACTGAGCTGTGAGCTCGAATAGCTTTGGTGACTTGTTATAGTACAAAATCGCTGTCAATCAAAAGGAGATGCAGTCTTTCGACAGACCCTCCAATCATCACGCAGAAGCCCGGAGTCCAGGCCAGCCCACTCCTCCATTCAACCCCAGAGACGCTGAGTGTCCGTGGGCGGGACATAATTGCATAATTTATCGAGAAATCGAGTCAGTCGACCTGCTATATGTAGCTGATTCTGAACAAATTCGTCTTCGAGAGGAACATGTTCTAACGCATTTTTTGTCAATAAAATGTTAACACAATAGTACATATTTGACAATTATTTCTTTTGACATTTTAGGGGAAGCTGAGCTTCCCTTGCAGTCTTAAAGAAATCGCTTCTGGTATAGCCACAGAAGGAAGCATGTTTGCTAATAATACATATCAAACTTGAATCTTCCAGTGTAAGGAAAGTCTCGCTGCATGCTTCAAAGCAGCTGATGAAATATGCCCACAGAGAGAAAACACTTTAGTATTCATGCCATTTTCATTTTCACGACTTAGATTTGGATCATTACAGTATACATACTGAGAAAAGGAGGTTGTCTCTGTGCGTGTTTGAGACTGATTTGCCAAAGCCTGTTACGTTTGTGTGCCAGTATCCCATAATTAACAAATGCAGGAAGCTTGAAGCCAGTTTATAACACCTTGGAAAGGTAACTGTAGTTAATGGTGTGCAGGCTGTGAGGCTACGAGGCAGAACAGTGTAGCAGATGTGAAATATGTAATTAACATTTAAACAAGGGACTGCGAAGGTCAGAGAGAAACTCAGCAGAGGATGATGAGACGCGGACACAGGAGAGTGCCCAGACTCATATGAGCGCGCTCACATATGCTTGTCAAACTATACTTGTGAGGATCTTCTATCAACTACACTCATTCTTTGTCATCTAAATCTTATCCCCGACCTTTTCCTGCACTAGCCATAGTGCATCACAGTCATCTAGGACCTGCTGGATTGTGTTCTCCATACTCATTTAGTATGACACAGCTGCTAACTTGTAAAAAAAAAAAAAAAAAACACGTTTAGAAACTTTTTACAACTTAATCTAAATCAACTATTTATATGACGAAGAAGATGTACAAGCAGAATAACAGCACAAGATGTTTTTGTTCATGAAAAGCTGAGTACAACAGCTGACATCCATACAGATGGAAAGGTCAAATTCTCATTCATTTACAAATGATGTGTCAATTATGCATTGATTGCCTTACAGTAAATGCTTTGTGTCTCTCTCTATTTTCCACACACTGAATTTCACAGAGTTAAAGGGACGCAAGGAAAAACATAAAGACGACTGTGTACGTACAGTATAGGTGAGTATATGAGAGAGGGATTGACAGAGACTAGAGCTGCCAATCTTCCTCTACTATATAATACCATTCAAATATGTGACGCTCAAATTCAGCCCATTATTAATATTTACTAAACAACTACTCGGACTCTCATAGTTCCTTGCACTAAGATCTCACAATGCCTTGTGTTGCTTACTCCAGCTAACTTTATTGTTCATCAGATGTGACGTGACAAATGCATTTTGTTTCTACATGCGGGTAGGCCATGGAGGTAAGGGCGAGATTCACTTTGTATGTGTATAAAAAATACACATACAAATAGAAATTTCAGCATTCGATTAGTATTGATTTTTTTTACTGTTTGAATTATATTCGACTTCCGAAATTAGCAACCAACAACAGCCCTAACAGAGACACAGACAGAGGGAAGAAGAGACTGTAGAGTGCAACTCAATAAACAGAGCCGTTCATCACCTCAGACAAAATGCAAAAAAAACTAAACCGGTGGTGGTGGTGTCTGCACATCCTTCAATTCTGTATTTTACTGTATTCCTCTTTACACGGTATGCTGTGTAGAACATTTTAAAAACAACAATAACTAGAACATAAAGACAGTTGTGTTGTTACTGTAGTGTTCCTTTTTGTCAACAAAAACAAAAAAAAACTAAATAATATGACACAGATAGCTGTAATGTGTCACAGGGGTCTTGATACATAGAGTTATAGAGATTACCAAGCAAAAACAGAACAGAAAAAAAAGCATAATTTCTTCTGGCATCAACATCAAATTAAATGGAATAGAACAATCAGTAATTCATAATTGAAAAAATCAAATGACATTTTCATCTGTAAAATAAAATTCTAAGACGATTTATATATAAAAGAGAACTAACATACTCCTTTTCTGGTGATATATGGTTGTTCACCCAGAGATTAAGACTATATTGAAACTGTATAAGCCTTAGCCAGCATGAGTCAGATATCAAAAGAAGCGGAGATCAAGGTGTCAAGGTAAGTCTTTTTTTCAGCTGAGGGATAGAGGAGGAAATCCAGTGTTATGAACTGAGAAATGACCAGCACACATCAGTTGTTCTTCAGGGCCATACACTGATGGACACACACAAACACTCACCTCGGGTCCATCAAGCAGTGTTTTCCCCAGATCGAGAAGTTCACATAATAAACAACAAAATAGGTCAGTGAAAAAAAACTATCTGTTCTAAAAACGAGAATATGAGCATTTTAACCATGACCACGATGACCATGATATTTCTCTAAAACAGTACTTTTAGTTGCCCAAACCTAACCATACATTGTCAATATGGACAACATAAACATGTTAATTGCAAGCTGTTTGAACAAATAACTAATGCTGTCTTGAATCATGACAGCACCCTGCTTTCCCCTGGACTCTTTGCTCTCATACAGGAAGAGTTCAATTAAAAACCATACATTAAAGACCTGACATACAAAAAATATTAAAAATGAAATGCTAATTTTCTGAAAGTTTATGCCAAGAGGTTTCTTGGTGATTTTTAGGCATATTAAGCCAGCACATGTCTTTATGCAATACATGTAAAAAGTAAATCATGTTGGTATCTCAATAAGGTTCTGTGAGTTATCTGAAAAGGCGTGATTAGGAGAACCCTAAAGATAAAACAATCGATGTATCTTTCATCTCAAACAGAGTGGAAACAACTACAATCTCTTTAAATTTTTTGTCATCCACTGTTATTAAGCCTGCCTGAATCAGAATTGCCTTTGTCTCGCCACTGTTTCCCCCTATCAGCTGTTCACGGCCTGTGGTTGTATTTGGCGAGGCAGCTCAGCACAGATCAGCAGATTTCCAGTAAGAAGTCATCTGCTCTCTGAAGTGATTTCATGTCTAATTGCTTTTATTGACTTGGCAGCTCTGAACTGGTGGCCGCCCGTATTGGCTTACTGCACAAAACCATCAGGCATAAAACAGAAAAAAAGGCGAAAAAATATTACAGATAGATTTACTGGTGTCATCAGCGCTGCTGGCAATTTGATTAGACAGTTTCCGGATGTTGTACATTTTAAAATTCTCATTGACTGTTTAAACTCTGGCACTTTGGACACCCCACTAACCCGGAAACACTCTATAAAGTCTATAAAGTTATATATAGTCAAAACATAACTAACATTTCCAGATAACACACAATGGCTTAAGTAACCCATTTTGACTGATTATGTTGAGTATGCCTCAACTGTGCAAACCTTCTGTGTTTCTGTTTAGTTTTTTGTTGTTGTTAAGGGGTAAAAGGAGGGCGTTATTCATTACTCCGTGGCTGTCTTAAAGGGGTGATAGAATGCAGAACCGATTTTACCCTGTCATAGTTGAATAACGACAGTTCGGTGGGTAAATAGGACATACATAGAAGCTCAAAATCCCATTGACACCCCTTTACTATGAAAATCTCATATTTTGAAACTGCCGCTGAAAACGGGCGAATCCCAACAAAGCTGGAAGTTGACGTCAACCTCCCAAAAACCGGAACCTTTGTCAGCCCATGGGTGTATTAAGAGAACGGTCACAACCCAACATTTACATAGGCTACACAACTGACCTGAGATCAGGTAGTCTTCCGAATCTAGGTCGCGCAGATCTCTGCTATTCCATTACAAAATTCACTTCTGAAACTTTTTTATGCGAGAAATCAACTATGTAAAGCTCAAACATGGGCCCTTTTACGAAAATGGATGGCTAATTGCAAATTTTGTCTAACTGTGTGTCGGAATTCAGCGCCGGTGCTGCCTGGGTTGCTGCGTCGCCGCCCAGCCTGCCTTCCTTCACAGACCCCGGCCTGCTCTGAGCTCGATTGAGCTCCGTTACGACTGGCAGCCCACAGCACTCCATACCCGCGCAAAGTCACAGTTCACAAATATTCATTAACTTGAAATCGGACACTGTTGTTAGCTTTATAAAACATTTAGTTAGATGTTGTATAACTGGCGTGACGAAATTCAAACTGTAAATATACTCGAATTACGACCAAAATGAAGCTAACTAGCCGTGATTTGTAGCTACACATAGATAGGATTGAAGGGACAGTCGCAGCTAACGAAACACCCATCTAAACTTCACAAATATTAATAAACTTGAAATCGGACACCGTTGTAAGCTTTATAAGACATTTAGGTATATGTTGTATAGCTAAGTGGCGTGACATTGTGTGTAACATGTGGTAAGAGATTGCTGGTGTAACAAGCTCGCTGACCGCGCTCTCACTATCACACAACGGGCCATTTAGCTAGCAGGAAGAGGGGAGTTACAGGCACTGGAGCTGGCAGCCTAACGGAGCTCACAGCAGGCCGGGTCTGTGAAGGAAGGCTGGCCGGGCGGCGAGGCAGCAGCACCGCCGCTGAAGTCCGACACACAGTCTTACCATATTTGCAATTAGCCATCAATTTTCGTAAAACAGCCCATATTTGAGCTTTATATAGTTGATTTCTCACATAAAGTCTCAGAAGTGAATTTGGTAATGAAACATTGCAGTGTCTGGAATATGAGATTCTGTCGCTTCTCTAATGTGTGTGTATTGGGGATTCGCTCAACCAATCAGCGCGCATCTCTAATGTCTGCCTATGGCAATTTGCTCAACCAATCAGCGCGCAGCTCATCTAAATATTCACAAGCATACCATATTTGGAAGAAAAGCTCTTGTTACAAATAGGGCCAAAACACAGGGATGCATAAGTGCCAATAAAATATCAACCAGGCCATTTTCAGCCCAACCAATGTTACATATCCAATTAGGAGACCATAAGGAACAGTGTGAAATACTCTATATAATCATTCTATCACCCCTTTAAGGCCCTTTTAAGGCCCCAATGTGACGTCAAAATGACGTAGATCTCGCTGGCGTGCACCACTCTATTTTTTTCAGCGGTGCATGACAAAGCAGAAACAGGAAGAATGGACGAGTTTGAGGGGAACCAGATGCCAGGACTCTCAGAGTGACTGCAAGTCTCTCTTGTAAACTTATTGGGTTAAGATGAGTTCTTTTATGGTGACTGAAAGGCTTGTTCTGCCGTTGTTTACCCTTTTCTTCTTCTTCTAGTGCGTCGAAATAACAAAGTCGGTAGCCTTTCCTCATTAGCGCCACCTATGTTCAGGAGAAGACTGCAACTAGTGTCGCAACCACCACGCGCAAGTGTAAACAGTTACGGCGCTCCCATGACGTCACATTTGCGCACAACAGGTCGGCTGTGGTGAGTATACGGCATTTACTTTATGTTGTATGTGCCCCTTGGAATATCAATAGATATGTGAAAAAATAAACATAACTATAAAAGTTCAATCCTATATTTGCTACCATCATTTATTAAATTAACTACCAAGTCAAGTGGATTGAGATTATTGAATTAAAAGTATTTAGTAGTGAACTTATTACACTTATGACACTATGAGATTTGGTGAAAAGGTTGGTTACTTAAAACTTACTAAAAGAAGTACACAGACAAGAGCCCTTCTTTATTGGCTTGTGCATTGATCTATTTGTTTGTTTGCTCTGTTTTCAAGCACACAAACACAGACCTCACCCGGCAAGCCAAGTAGTAATCAATTGAGTCCCCCACCTCTTGAATTAGGAATAGGGTGTGTGTTTTCAAAGGGCTGGGCGTTACCATGGAAACGGCCAAGGCACAAGAGACAGGGGTGCTTCAAGTTGGCAGTGAGAGAGAAAGCAGTGTTCCTGTTTGAGCAGAAAGATGTAAGTAATGACTGCACCAGACATTGATCATTTACAATAAACGTGTTCAGTGGCACAGTATCTGAGGAGAGCAGGTATTAGTGAACCCTGCATGGCAGGTGTAATTTGCCACAGAGGCACTCATGATGATGACCTCTCACTATTGTTAGGATTAATACTGCATGAAAACATAAAGAGCAGAGGACAGCAAGCCTATTATAGTGTGTGTGTGTGTGTGTGTTATTGCTTTGAATCCCCTTTCTTAACAGTGTTTCAATGTGCAATACAAACCTTGCCATGTTTGGACTCAAAGGTCCCTAACCTGCATGTGGAATAATATGAAATGTGTCAAAAGGCAAATGTCATTTTGTCATATATAGTGATAAATCATGTAAGAAGTTGTATGTATGCTTTTGAACATTGGCTTTTGAAATGTAGTTATTGGGTTCTGTGAGCAAAGAAATTCAGTTTGGTGTTTATTATTGTTATATTATTATTATATATTGGTATGACAAAATAAGTTTGTACACTATTAATATGTCAAATACATTTCCTCAGAAATGTAAGTGATTGCCCTCCCCCTGACACACGGACTGATCAGTCGGCTCCCCGAGGTCCAAAAAGTGCCTCGGGACACACCGAAGCGACGCCGACTTGAGCGTACGTTCTGTGCGTGCACGAGACATAATACAAAAAATGAAAACCGGAAATGAAAACGCGTCACGTGGGTCTGGCTTCTCCAGCCGAGAGTAATGGCGGCTTGTTCGAAATACGATCTCGTATTTTACGAAAATAGTTTACTGAAACGTGTTTCTGAAAACATTTTGCGCAAAAGAAATAGGCCATGCAGTTGCTGAATCCGTCTTCATTTCAGATTGACAAAAGATCAGTTTAAAAGATTTTCGTCAGATTTTGAGAGGCGTTCGTCACTCATCCCACTCGTTATTTCCGGGTTAGCACTCCACCGATCAGATTGGTGGAGTGAGTCCGACTGCCCGCCCTCTGACCCAGCAAGTCAGGTCGGCCAAAATGAAGGCCGACAGCTCCTCAGACGGACGACGGCACAGAACACACCGAACAGACTCAAGTCACTGACCTCGCCAGACTGTCTGATGGCCGATTATCGGGTTGGTGTGTCAAGGCCATTACAATCCAGGAAGTTGAGCAAAATTGGTCGTACCAAGCACAGGACTTTGACACCAGGGTATGTGGTTGATGTCCTGTAAAAGTCAAGTTTTTTTTTTGTTAAATATTGAAAAAGTAAATGCATCCTGTCTCGGGCCTCAAGTCAGCGTTGACCCAATATATTTAGCCATAACCACAATCTTTTCCTAACCTTACCCAAGTGCTTTGAGCTGCCTACATCCACACTACTACATTTTGGTTTTAAAATGCATATATTTTGCTACGTTTACGCCTCCTGTCCACACTACTTCGGCATTTCAAAGCCCTTAAAACTGAGATGTTTCGAAACGCTGCTGACCCCATTTTAGTTTGAAAACTCTGGGGTTGCGTTGTAGTCTGGACTGTAGTCTGGACTTCATTGTAAAAGTTGGACAGCATTACATTCCCTACAAAACATATTTGCTAATGTCAATTAGTTGTATATTAACATCATTGTCAGCAGGCAGGGTTTGACATGACTGTTTTGTAATTGTTTTTCCCATTTTAAACAGGGGATGTTTCTAGAAAAGTGGGATGCGTTTACAACAAACCACCTATAACCCCTAAACTCCCCCACCCCCACCCCCACCCTCTAACCCAGTGGTTCCCAACCTTTTTTCCTTGGCGCCCCCCCTACTCATGTCTAAGAAAAGCTGAGCCCCCGCCTGAAACCGAAGTTTTTGATACAGAGCAGTTATCAGCACTGTTTCTCCGCCATGTTTCATTCATAAAATAGTGATGCTGTGGCGGCAGGAAAAATGAGGATACAACAAAATATATAGTTTTCATAAAGACTTTTGTATACATTAGATATTCTAGTGTATTATCATAATTTGTTTAACATTTTTACCTCAACCTCAAACCAGATAAAGACTCGCGCCCCCCTGTGATCTTTGCCGCCCCCCCTGGGGGTGCCCGGACCCCAGGTTGGGAACCACTGCTCTAACCCATCAATATGGATGTTTTGATCTCCTCCACTTATACACTTCCAATTAGAGAATGTGTTTATGGGCCAGCTGTATTTCTGAACGGGGGTGTTTTTGTTTTGCTTTGTAGTATTAGACCCACTGCTTTTCTTAATTATGAATAATAAAAGTGATTCATAATGGAAAAAAGCATTCCAACTTCACACGCACATAGAAACTGACTCAACCACACATACAGTGGCTGCCAGAGAAGCCGAGTTAAAAGGACATTTCTTGGCCGGCAAATGTTTTTCAGCAATTATTTTGAGATTGACGGGATAAAAATCTTTTTCTAATTTCTGTTAATGCTTCCCAACACTTTTGTCATTGTTCTGCTCTTCAGCCTCTGTGGCACGAGGACGCTGAAAACCCCATTATAAAAGACACAAAAGCACACTACCTCCCACTGTGTCACAAACACACAGTTTGTCTAAAGGCTGCACTGAGCCTTGTCATTGCATAGGGGAACATCTGTGTCACTGTTGTGGTAACAGTTATAGTGAAGCTTCCATATTTTTCCAATAAGCTCTCCTAAATAAAATGAGCATGAACTCTGAAACGCAGATTGCTTGTTGTCAGTATGAATTATGTGAACATTGTGTTCCTCAACCACAAACCGGAATATGTGACAAACCCATGAATGGGTCTTTCTATTTTCTTTTGTTCATCACATGTAGTAAAGGTTATCTTTGTTTAGGAAACTGAAACAAATTTGATTGAGGTTAAGCAACTGAGACAACTTGGCTATAGTTGGGCCTAAACTTGAGCTGAAGTTTTAAACTTTATTCAGAGTGGAAATCTTTTTGGTGAGGGTTGGGAAAATTGAACCTTGGACAACAGATTTGAACCAGATCTGTCTCCCATTCTGACACAGCCTACTGTTAACCTCATCTCTATGTCTGAGTCCTGAACTTGGTCATGTCGAAAGTAGATGTGCCTGTCAAACGAATTGAGAAAGTACTCAATGTATGCCATGGTGCATGAACGCTTATGGATCAATGGTTTAGAACTGGATTAAGCTGCACGAGAGGTTTTAGAGGGTTTTGGGATATTTTGCTACATTTTGAGGTTTTTTGCTGACTCTCTAGGTCACCTTTTACATCCATTGTAACCTGCGAAGCGGACTACAGCTGTGATCCTTGGTGTTTTGGTGGCTTACTCCTTTAAATTTCAGGGGTTGATGACAATTTTGAGATTTTCAAAAATGTGTTTAAATCATTTCTTCAAACGTATGAGCATGTACTTATTGACAAAAACAACTCACCTCAAAGTCAATTTGATGGCCTGACGTCTTTATTTTTTCTAGTTTGCTACTTCTGTCCACAACAAGAAACTCTGCATTAGATACCAATTTTAATGTGTGTGTAGTTCCTACACACACATTTAGGACTTGTTCTACGAATGCTTTGATAAATAAGGGCCCAGAAGTGATCCTCTGGCTGGAGCTGGGCCTGGTCAGGAGCAGATCTTGTGTTCAGTGCCTGTCCTAATATCTTAAATGTAGCCGGGTCTGCTCTCAATGCACCATTTACCTCACAAACCCCGGCCATAATTTATCCACCGGAAACATGTTGCCTTCCCCTCCCCCACTCCTTCTTTCTTTGCTTAACAAGGTCAGGAGACAGAGGGTGAGGTGGGGGGGAAGATGTTTGTTACTTGGCTCTTGTGGTGGAGAAGCTGCAGTCTCCGTCACGGTTCGGTCCGTCACGTGATTTTGTATTTGTGTGTAACTCGGGTGTCTGGGTCTGCAAGTATGGAAAATCTATTGTGGTTGGGAGCTAAAGATGAGCTCACTTGGGGCCAGGAATCTTTGTGCATCTCCTAGTGGGTTAGTTCAGTATATAGGCACGTATGTGTGTGTGTCTTTTTCAAGCAGTCCAATCACCTGTCGGTATTTATTATATATTATATAGTTTGCATGAATGTGTGAATGTGCAGCTTCAAGGTGACTAAGCTATGTGGGTCTCTAAGCCAAACGTTTGCTTGATCTAACATCCCTGCAGGATAAGAATAAACTTTCTATACAAAATTGCACCATAAGAGAGGCCATCATTTTCCAAAGAGGGCCTTAAAATTGGAGGGTTTCACATCTACAATGAAGTGCCAGGAACAGTCTTCTTCAAAAACCAGAACTGAGCCCAAATGAAATAAATTATCTGAGTATATTAGCCCAGTTTCCACAGCTCTGTTCCTCTGTTACTACTTGCTGTTATTTGCATTTTATATGCAGCGTTGGTATTCAAGGGATCTATTAGTTTTGGTTAAATATTCTTAACTGTGGCCATTTAAGCTTTAGTTTTATTAAATGCTAGGCTTAGAAATTATTTTCAGAGGGCATATTTTGTCTCCTCGTTCTGATCTTTTGGGGCATTAAGGCCGTTTTGGGAAACCTTTGAAATAATTTCAATTTGTATTCCACCCAATGTGTTTTACCTGTTTTAACTTCTTTCCCACGGTTGGAAACTGGCAACAGGTCTCACAGAAGAGGATGGAGCCATTTTCCTTTCACTGTTGCCGACCAGTCCATCCTTTACTCAGCTGTTGGTTTTTTTACTGTATTGGTTGTTTCACATTTTGTAAAGGCAGCAGTTCGTGTGCACACAGCTTTTTCCTTCTCCTACTGTCTGTGTGCTGTTTCCTACTGCTTCAGGCTCCATATTTTCATCTTTGCAAAAACATTTTCTCACCCATAACACATATACGAAAGGACTCAAAATATCACATAACGCGGCTCACACTGAATGTACCCTTTACAGTAATAGGCTATGTCAAAGCACTGTGTGGTTCAGCTTTGAACACAAATGCAGTTTTTCTGAGTTACACTGTGCTCCAGCAACAATTCCTCAGAAAATCAATTAGACTCAACAGCTGATATGCATTAGCAGCACTCTGGTAAGTAACAAAAAAACACCTGCACACACAAATACAAACAGGATAATAGTTTGACACCTTTCTATATTTGCTTCCTAACCTGCACAGACTGAGGACTCAATTGTCTACATTTCCTGCAGAAAAAGGGAAAGTGTCTAATGGAGCATACGCACTGAAGGTGCATTTATGAATCCATTAGTATCTAACCTTGGTGTCTGTTCATATCTGACAAAGCACTACACACAACAGATTTTGCTGTCGGAAATGATCTCAACTGTAATGTCTTTTTAATTTCCACTTTCATCGAGCAGGGCTGGCGGTGTTGCGCAACATGGTGGTGATTTATAGGAACGAGAGTTATGTTTGTAACAATCCCAAATAGTCTGTGAGAGAGCAAAGGATATGGAGAGAGTTTCCTTGCGTCGAGCAAAGCATGAGCCGGCCTGCGCTGCGCTGCGCCGAATAACCGCGTGGCCGAAAGAAACAGAGCAAAATGGAAGGCATAATGCAGGAAAAATTAATATTGTGTGAATTCCCCAAATTGATCTCTGAACCTGAGGGTCTCATGCACCCCCAGCCTCCTATTCTTTGCTGCTCCCCTTCCACTTCTCACTAGCTTGGCTATTGCTAGCATGTGCTTCTTAGGACGGGACAGATCCATCTTTGTTGCTGGCAAAAACAAAATCACGTATTCCCTTATTTCGCTGTGACCTCTGTGACTTTCCCAAACACCTAGGGCCCTATTTTAACGATCTGAAACGCAAGTATGAAACGCAAAACGCAAGTAGCTTTGTGGGCGGATCTCGGGCGCTGTTGCTATTATACCGCCGGGATAAATGAGTCTTGCGCCCGACGCAAATCTAAAATGGGTTGGTCTGAAGTAGCTAGGTGTGGTTTGGGCGTAACGTGAAAATAACCAATCCAAGCGTCATCTCACATTCCCTTTAAGGGCAGGCACGCTTGTTCCATGGCGCATTGCTATTATGACGGCAGATTTGCCTGGCGCACGCCAGCGGGAGCTGTCCGGGATGCGGCAAAGTAATAAATGCCCCTTTTGATTGGGTGGCGATGTTGCTGCGGCCTCTCGGGCGCATCTCCTCAAGTCTGGAGAGAATTGCTGCAGCCATGGAGCGTGGGTCTCCAAACGCACCACCTGCTCCTGTTGTGCCCCTTCCTCCTCCACCCCACTCCCTCTCCGTCCACCCGCTCCACCAGGAGCACATCGCGCGATTATGCCACTCCCGGACCCTCAAGTGTCCAATCCCGCCGTAGTTCAACATCACGTCTCCTTAAGTCCTTTTACCAGGGATTTCCACCAGATGCGGAACGGCTGCGGAACGGCTCCGAAATGGCGGCGGAGTCATTAGGTTTCCATTAAAGTCAGTGTGTGTATTTCCACCGGCTGCATAACGGCTGCATTCCGACTCCGGCACAGCTCCGGCGGTCCGCAGCAGATACGCAGAGCTTCTATTTTTGACGGACCCCGGAGAGCTCCGCAGCAATTCAGCACACGGCAGATAGTGCGGGACAGGAAGTCGAGCACATAAACAAAATAAATATCCGGTTAATTTTCAAAATAAAATACACCGTGCTCACGGCGGATCATATTTCCCTGCACTACACCTTGAAAACACAGCACAGAGCCGTTTCCCCTCTACTCCTCTAAATGGAAACTAACGGTTGTTGGTTTTGTGGTTCTATTCTACGTGAATTCGCGAACTTGTGGGTCACTACAGCTGTCAGTCATGGCCGCAGCCGTTCCGCAACAAATCCGGACCTGGTGGGTATTGACGGACGGCGGAGCACGCAGCAGACACGCAGCGGAGCCAGTCCGCAGCCGTTACGCATGCTGTGGAAATGAGGAGTAATATTTCCTCATTTATGTCATCAACACATCCATCATTCATGGAAATGTTGTGTAAAACACAACAAGCCACAAAAAATGCTGCGACTTTTTGAGGACTGTACTATAAAGTGCCTCCTGACCTATCCAAACACCTGAAGCGCATTTTCAGTAATATTTTTCCTTGTAATTATGTATGGTTTGCAAAAATGGGAACTGCTGCGTCCGTGTAGATGAGAGAAGCAAGGTGTATGCGTGTTGTGCACACGCTACATTATGGCCAAGCATGCGCCCCTACAATAGCATCTGAATTAACGCGCCACTGACTTTAGACTAGATTTTTCCTGGTCTGTGGCGGAACTGTTTTCTGAAACTGCAAAATAGCACCAGGGAACGTTTGCGCTGGAACACGCCTCCTCTTTTCGCTGAACAGCCCCCGGGAGCGCAAATACATTCCCTAATTTACCGACGTGCGTCTGTGGAGGGAAAGGTCCGCTGTGCGTCGGGTGCAAAATAGGAATGCTACAATGTGTATAAAGTCAATTGCGCTGAGTGCAAGATAGGGCCCCTAGTCACATTGTGTGCTGAACCCAGCGGCAAATCGTGTTTTTTTTTTGTTTGTTTTTTTATTATCTGTTTATTTAACAGGGACCATACAAGCAAACATAGTTACAATACAACGCCCGTAACTGATGCGCAGCATATAGAGTTTATAGCTAGAGCTAATTCTCAACTCTTGTCCCTGGTTGGGCATTTCTAAGAACATTATAAAACAGATACATACATAAGAAAAAAAAAAATTTAAAGGAAAAATCAAAGGCATTTCTTCATACACCCACACCTTCTCTCACTACACAAGGAAAATAAGAAAAAGAAAAAAATAGTACTAATAATAGTTAAAAATGGTTACAGTTTTGATTTGACTTTAGCCAAACTTAATGCTGGAAGTAAATTTTATGAAGTCCGATATGACCTTAATGTCAGCTGGTAATGAATTCCATAGTCTACAGCTCTTAACTGAAAAGGCAGTCTATGCAAAGCTTGTCCTACAGTATGGTATTGTGCAGTTATGATTTATACTGCTTCTGGTAACTCTTTGGTTGTGTCGGAAAGGGCCTCGAATGATTTACATATATTTAAGCTGTAAAGGGAAGGCTATCATCTCTAGCCTTTGGTCTCATTATAAACAGCCTCATGCCAAATTGGATGGCGTTGACATTTAGCAAGTGTACAACACTCACAAATATCCCCCATCTCTGCTCTTACACTCTCAGTCTCTTTCCCTCTTTCTCTCTTTCCAACCAGACATGTGCCTCAGTGTGTGCACTATTTGATTTAAAAATGTTTAATTTGTGTCTTAAAGAGAGGACATTTGTTGTTTAATAGTCTTTTTTTTTAAATAAAAAAACTCTCTTTCTCTTTCTCTATAAAGAAACAGAGAAAGGCAACCTCATTTATAAAGACAGCAGCATAAATACTGCCATATGTCATTCACACACACTGTATCACACATGTAAAGTAGTTTTATCACTTAAGAAGAAATGTCTGTAACTTCTATTTAGTCATTGGAGACTTAACTATAACATTTAAGTTGCAATCCTTAGAACTGCAGTCCTGGTTGATCTGGTGGCACGTGTGGCTCAGCAAAGTGCAGTTTAACACTACAGCAAACATTCCTTGAGCAGCTACTTCTCAGAAATACAATAGAGGAGCATATGTATCGGTTTACAGCACAGCCAAACAAACCCACGTTGTTTTAATAAAGAAGTCAGTCAATAACTGGCCTTTTTTTCCATCGTGCCATAAGCAATTGTGATCTGATTTCATGCTGAACTCAGCGTGAATAGTTTTTCACACAACAACAGAGCACACAGCTCACTGTGGCTGCTGATTAAAATGTCAAAAATTGTTATATTCATTATTATATCATTTTTGATGAACAATGTTACAAACAGTTACGCTAAACGTGGTTTGATTACACCAATATCATAAGGAGTGTAACTTTAACCACAAAGTCTTAACCCTAAAATGAAATGCGTTACCTTGTGGAAACCAGCATGTTGTCCCAAACTGACTCAACAAATTGATGTCACAACATGATTTAAAGTACTCACTCACTCACTCACTCACTCACTCACTCACTCACTCATATATGGGCAACCTCCTCAATCACTTAGATAAAAACTCAGATACTCTCTTATCGCTCACTCTGTCACACATATTGTCATACACATCCACACATCACTCTCACACATACAGTACGCATGACTGTGTTAACCAGTCATCTGGGTCTGTTTAAGTTAAATCAAGTTAAATCAAATTAAAAAGCTCTCTCTCTCTTTGCTCACACACACACACACACACACACACACACACACACACAAGGTGTGATGTTATCCAAACAGCCAGCTGTCTTGTTGTGTCAGGCTGGTTGCTCTGTTGGCTGCAGGCCTAAGAGAAGGCTTACTTAAAGAAAACAGAGACTCACTCTACATTAGACTGACTCCCGTCAATGGACTGGGCCCAATGCCCACACACACACACACACACACACACACTCTCGCACTCAGAGAAAGTTTCTCACACACATGCACTCACAGGGACATTCTCTCCCCTCTTGCCTCATTCCCTCTCACACCCTTGCACACTAACACAGAGGACTTTTCATGCAGTGTAACATTAGTCGCTTGATTCTGTACAAGCTCTGGTTGCTAGGGCCAACATGTTCTTTGGGGGCTTTTGCTGAGTCATGTGGTAGAGATACACACACATTTTAGTGTAGTACATGTACACAAACAAATTCCAAAGCACAGAGAGCTGAAACACTTTCATAAATTGTTGAATATTTGCAAAGGAACTCATAAACAGAAGTGACATTTGATCAGTCATTTTGTTACAGAAACATAGCCTACTGGGCAATTACACACGCACGCACGCACGCACACACACACACACACACACACACACACACACACACACACACACACACACACTCCTAAAACATGCTCATCTTCTTCATCTTTCAGAAATTAATCTAATCTTTCAGCTTCTCCTTCATTACATCCTCATCTTTGTCATACTTGTTTCAGAGAAACTCCCGCTGGTACCCAGTAGGAACTACAACAACAATCAAAGATCAGATTTCGTCTTACGAAAGTGCCCTTTACATTTATTTATTTATTTGTTTGCGCAAAATCAAATATGGCAAAAAACATACAATAATGATGTGAATGGATTCATGCAGGAAACGAGGGAAGCCAAAGTGATATACAGAGTCCTCCCAATCAAAAAAAAAAGAGGTGTAATTATAAACTACAAGCCTGGAATTGTAATTTAGGGTAAGTAAAACATACGTTATGTATATGAAAGGGGCTTAACAAATAAACGTGCCCTTTGAGCAAGGCACTGAACCCCCAACTGCTCGGTGCGCCTGTTTATGGGCAGCACACTCGCTCTGACATTTCTACATTAATGCATGTGTGTGTATTTTGGGCCTGTATGTGTGTACAGTAATGTGTAAATCAATAACAGAGTGAAAAAATGTCCCCTTGAGTGACTGATAAAGGTATGCTTTAGTTTTCTGTCTAAATTCTGTACTGCATTCTTGACCTATTAACCTACATAAGCTGGCTGAGTGAGACTGCATTTTGAAATGGTTGGTAAACGAAGCAGTGAGAAATAAACGTGAAGGTGTATATAGCATGAGGCACACACATGATCACAAGATAACTCATTTTGTGCTTTTGACACAGTAAAATCCAATGTCCATTCAGTGTCCCTTTAGTCTATATATCCACAACGTTCCACTTCTGGGATTGCTCCGTTGCCGACGAAAATTCCGCTGGATTTCACTCTTTTCGGCCAGATGTCCGGTACCTTCCGCTTCCTTTGTGTTGGAATTTTAAACTCTTGTCGATTTCTGAGGACTATGGTTAACTGCTCCTCAGATCTCTGCAGGGTAAATCCAGACAGCTAGCTAGACTATCTGTCCTATCTTTTTCTATCTTTTTTCTGTCCTAGTTTTCTGTTGCACGACTAAAAAAACTTTGGAACATACACACGTTCCACCAAAACAAGTTCCCTTCCGAGGCTATTTTGCAGCCGGTGCCTAAGACGATTGTGATTGGTTTAAAGAAATGCCAATAAATCAGATCACGTTTTTTTTCTCGTCCCGGAATGATGTGTGGACAAAGCAGACCCTCCTATGCGGCGCTGTGGAGGAAGGTCTGGCAAAGTGTGACTAGTGTACGGTGCTGGAGTGCAGCAATGTGATGCAGTTTAATCACGATGCGACAGTCAAACAAACAAATGATCCCACTGATCTCAAAGGAGGGGACAATAAATATTCCCCACTCAGTAAACAAAGAGGAACAGATGATGGACAGCACTCCTTAGGGGACACATTCTGGCTCCTGATAGCTTTTAATAAAAGATGAAAAAAGCGTGGCCTGCCTCAGTTTCATTAAACTCTTGCACATATGCCCACAATTCTTCACTCAGAGCACTTCAAAGGTGCCTCCACAACAAAACAGACATCTTTAAGGGCAATAAAGGAACATTGATTCACAACAGATTCGGCAACACTGAGAGAGGAAGTGGGAGAAATTTTCATCTTTAAATCAAACCGACGTAAAAATGTTGTGGGAAAACTGTCAGTTGACTCTGTTCATTAGCTGCTTTAAAAGCATCTTCTCTGTATGCCAATTGTCCGGAACAACACCATAACAAACTGTTGTGTTGGAGAGATGTACTGTATGAGACAACTACTGGGAAGAGCTGACAGATTATTCAAGCCTGACTTCTGCCTTCAGAGAAAGGCCCCGGCTGTTTCTACCTCTATCATTGGCAGTATAATAAGTTCAATACAGCGTAATAACTTTATTTTGTACTAATTTTGCTGTTGTCCTGTTACACACTTCCTTTCTTCTCAACACTGTCCCTCCTCCCTCCATCTCTTCTTCTCTGCTTTCTCAGGCGGGTTGGATATTGACGCTGAGCTGGTTACTTTATAGTCCAGGCAATTTGCATAAAAGCCACACTACAGTATGTACGCCTATGTGTATGCCTGAAGCATTGTCAAGGACGGCTGTACTCTTCTGAGATTAATATATAAATACATTTTCAAATCAGTTATTCTACACAATGTGAAAAAAAGAAAAAAAATCTGATTAATTTTGATGTACTTGCATGCTTCTTGCAATTTTTGCTTGGTATCTTCATGGTTGAATGCACCTTTTGTCAGTTACTTTGGATGAAAGCATAATCTAAAAGGATGTAATGTCATCAAAACATCAGCGTAGACATATTGTGATCAGTTTATCGGATGTGGAGGAAAAGAAAAATCCTCGTCTGATTTATGAGGGAAAAGCGAACTGTGGTGCTGCTACACAGATTTATTATTCATATCCATTTTACTAATATAGGACTCTCCCACAGCATGGTGATAGTGCAGCATCCAAGTTCACTAGCTGCATTCAATGTAATTTGGGAAATATTTGGAGATTTTGGTGTATTTACCTGCAGCTGGTCATCAGTCAGTGGTAAATAGTTTCACATGAACTGGACCAATTATAAAGCGTCTGCAGGGAATTAATAATGGGAGTTGGGGCCTACAGTCCTGCAAATTGTTGATCAGAGAAAAATGGAGATTGTATCGATATGTTTACCATTAATCTGGCACTGTTTTCCTGTGGTCAATCATGTGCTGAAGTGAAACATCCTAACTCATATTCTAAACTCAGGTATTACAAACTTTTCAATTTACTGCAGGTATTTATCCCTTTTGTCTTTTTCTCTGTAAGAAGAGACTGCTAATCTTGGGACCCTGAACTGGGATGCAGCAATCCTTCACCCATTTGGGCTTCACCGTCCCATTTCCCACCAGGTCAGAAGTCAATGCCATTATTTAGTCCAGGGGTCTTCAACGTTTTTTAAGCCAAGGACCCCTGAACTGTAAGAGAGACGGAGCAGGGACCCCCTAATACATACAGTATATTGTATAAAATGAAGATGCATATTAAACTGGGCTTAAAATAACGTGTAGGCGACCTATAGCCTTTATATATTATTTTTTGTTGTTGCATAGAACACCAAGCTATTCAATTAATAATTGTTGGCATGATTTTATAAATCTAAAATAATTGACAATACTTTGGTGGCCCCCCTGCAGTGACTCTGAGGACCCCCTAGGGGTCCCAGACCCCCTGTTGAAGATCTATGATTTAGTCCTTTATGGATAAATACTCCTAACCCTAGATTCAGAGTAATTATTATGGTTTGGTGATTGTCATTTGCAAATCTATCTAATAAATCAGGAAAGCTCTGTGTGTGTGTGTGTGTGTGTGTGTGTGTGTGTGTGTGTGTGTGTGTGTGTGTGTGTGTGTGTGTGTGTGTGTGTGTGTGTGTGATTGAAATATCTCATGAACCGTACATCCCATCTACTTCACACTTGGTTTCCTGGGCTTTGGAATTTGGAGCAGTTTGGACAGCATTGGATGTTGGATATTAATGAACTGTGAATAAAAATAAACAGCCAAACAATAAAGTTTGAGGAAAAAATGTTGAGGGAAAAAAAAAGCCTGCCATAACCTGGCTCTTCCGGGTCTACCCTTAACAATAAAAGCCCAGCTTAAATTCTTCACCACTTCTTCCTTCTCACTCAGACTCTATGCTCACCCTGGGTCCGGTTGTTTAAATGTGCTGCTAACTTATAACACTAATAACATTACCATCTGCAAAATACCCCCCGCGAATCAAATCCATACTTTAACGTTAACCGTCAAGCCCCTAAGCCTGTTTGGAAATTAACGCCTTATTAACGATGAGACGAGACCGCCGTCGTTAAATGCTGACTGTGGCGATCTCAACATGTATCGTTGACGAAAAAGACAACACTAAAATGTAGTTAAACAAAAACTCTTTATTTTCATTGCCTTCCACCTTCCCATCTCTCTCTCTCTCTCTCTCTCTCTCTCTCTCTCTCTCTCTCTCTCTCTAAAGTAATTTTGGGATATAATGGTTCTGGAGAAAGCTTCAAGCAGCAATACCAAAGGCCAAGCAATCAGCCCGTTCCATTTTGAACGGGCACTGTACTAGTATAAAATAAATATGCAAGTCCTTACATGGGTTGTATTTCACAGCACAACTGTTTGTGTCAAATGAACTACCGGTACTCTGGAAATGTTTCATTGGCTTTAATAGCCGCAGCGTGCATTCACTTGGCAGCACACCATCATCTGCAATTGGTCAACAGTGTCACGCAGTAGGTTAGATCTGTGTTTTTGTGTGTGTTTCGGGTGCATGTGTTTTTCTTTTCACCACCATTACAGTGATACTTTGCCGAATTCAATCCTGCTCTGACATCTTTGTGCGGGCATTGTGTTTAGATGAATGGTGTTGTTGTTTTTTTGTGCACTGCGGCCACAGAGGAAAGCCACACAGCGTTTATCTGCATACTGCCATGACACAGAGCTGGATTTAAACCAGCAACATATCTCTTTAACTTCCATGTTCATCTAATGCATGTGGGATGTGATTTCTAAGTCCAAGTGTATGTAACCCTTCGGTTAAAGCTATAATACAATGATCAAAATGGGAGTCACTTAGGCATTCACATATCATCACATCCTTGTGCTCATGCATTTCACAATTATTTTCACTTTTGATAAATCTGCCAATTTGTTAAATTAATCAACAATTAGTCTAGGAAATGTCAAAACGTATTCATTACAAGGTGACGTGTTCAAATTGCTTGTCAATTCAATACAATTTTATAAAACAAAGAAGAGCTGGAACCAATGACAACGAATGTTGTTTGATAAATGAATTCAATTAAATGTGTCAGTGTGTGTTTTCACTTCCAGCACTTCCAGCAGTGCAGAGTAATATCACTACTTGGAAAGCAAATCACCCCTTTATCCATAATCTCATTTCACTCTCTCTCTCTTCACCTCCTCTTTTCTCAACCAACCATTCTCTCTCTTCCTCTCAATGCCTATGTCAACTCTCAACGTTTCTCCAATTCCAATTATTCAACCGGCATGACTAATGACGTTCCCTGATCCGTCCACAGGTGAAAACATGCAACAACAAAAAAAGCAAACACCTGTTCGAACAGTATTCTGTCTCACTCTGAAACTTGTCAGCGTGGGTGAGCTGGTGTTGTTCGGCCTGAATCAGTGTTTCACCTGGAAAAATGTGTATGACTAACCAACATAAATTATTCACAATATGTGTTGGGCTGAGCTGGCTTGTACATTTTTGCTATATGTCAGTGTGTGTGTGTGTGTGTGTGTGTGTGTGTGTGTGTGTGTGTGTGTGTGTGTGTGTGTGTGTGTGTGTGCACGCGCGTGCGTAAAGTAAGTGCAAATGTGCATTCCTGTATCTTAATATGGGTGCATGCGTATACAGTATGAGGATCTGTGAATGTGTGGTTTTGCGTTACACTCTCGTTTAGAGAGCTGACAGGGTAACGTCTGAGGTGTGTACAGCGGGGCAGGGGAGGCTGTAGTCACGCAAACCCAGCAGAGGTGCACTCTGTGTGGGTAGGAGGACGGAAGAGCTCAGCCTGTCTCCATCCATCAGCGCTGGAGTCTGCACAGCAAACTGGCACCTCCGCTGATGTACGAGAGGGCTGCCGGATGACTAATGAGCAGACACACACCGATGCTGACACACACTGATGCTGACAGATACACCGCGTAACCCTGCATACTCATACAGTCATACACTGGAAGGAAAGCCTGTGCAGTGCTTGTGAGTGTGTTATACCAATTCTGAACACACACAAATCGGTAATTCTGACAACCGCAAATACATACACATTAGTTCTCACACAAACACTTGCAGTCTTTCTTTCTCTCTCATTCACACACTCATAGAAATGCAAGTGTGCGCTCTAAAAGATGCAATCTCTTGCTCTTTCCCTCTCAAACCCTTCGACAAACACAAACACAAACACACACACACACACACACACACACACACACACACACACACACACACACACAGTGTGACCTGCTCGGATGTCATAGTATATTTGTCACTGCAGTCCCTTCCGAACTTGCACCTTCTCACCAGTGAGCTCTGGTTCTCTGATGAAACCGACAAGCTGATCTGACCGTTCATCAAATCTCTCCACTCTGACGAAGGCTAATTAGCTCATTCCTTTTTTCACATTTGAAAGTGTACCTAACACAGGAATATTGAGGAGAATATGTAGTGGGTGTATTGAAACCAGATGCTCATGGGGGATCTTTGTATTCTAAGCGTTCCTGGTGAACTGGAAAGACACTAAACTGCAGACAAATACAGTGCGTTTTGTATGACTTAAAGAGGAGAAAGGGGATTTTCTGATGAACCACGGTGTGTTAGGAGTGATGCACTAATCATGCATTAATCATCAGTTTGAATGATAAATTATACTCCCTCCTCGCCAAAATTGTCTAAGGATCTGGAGATTTAGGAATGCTATTGGAATGTCACTGAATGCAACTTTCAAAAACACTTTCAAAACATTCCCTGCTCTTGCATTACCACATAACGATAACACAACTATAAGGTCCCCTCTGATGGATTACCTCTCCCATGAAAGTCATCTTGTAGATCAGACACCCAAAAAGATTTAATGGGACCATAATTCCTACAGGTGAGGGTTTTTTTTTTTCCCAATCACTACACCACCATGCTTTGCGGAGGCACTTCCTACAGCTGTTTTGGGGTCTAACTCCTAAATATTTGCTTTGACTTTATTCTTTGAGGAAAAATGTTTAATATGCAAACATCCTCGCACTGATGTGATCTTAACTAAGTGAACTTGCATTTCTTATACAACTGTCATTGCGTGTTTGCATATATTGCACACATAGCTTCCTGTGAAATTCTTCTGTCTGGATATGACTATAAGTGCAGATTTCTTCGTTTAAAATCAGGGTAGACAACTTTTCCATCCAAAGCACATGGAATAAACCAACAATAAAGTTTGAGGAAAAAAGTTTGAGGGAAAAAAAAGCGCTGCCATAACCTGGCTCTTCCAGGTCTACCCTTAACAATAAAAGCCCAGCTTAAATTCTTCACCACTTCTTCCTTCTCACTCAGACTCACCCTCTATGCTCACCCTTTAAACTTTAAGATTATGCCTTTTTTTCTTGCTCAAAAAATGTTGAATCTCCCTGTTCTCATCTTCACCTCTCTCACTCTTTTTTTTTAAATGTGTTTTCATCTTATCTTGCTTCCTCTCCATCCATCCTTCTGTTTTGCCCTGAATGCCATTGTGCCAACTGGTGACCTGGACACACAAATTCACACTGTGTCTGTGCTGTGTTACACTCTCCAGTAAAGACATAAAATAAAACACACATTACCTTTAATAGGGTGAACTCTGTGCCTATTCATGCAAACACCGGAACTTATCATGACAGTATTTACAACACACAGACACACAGACACACACACACACACACACACCTCTCTCTTTCTATTCATCCCATTTAATGGGTCCTTAGCATTTTCCAGCATTTTCCATTGGTGCTAGCCAACAGCCTCCTCCCTACCTGGAAATAACTCTGAACCTAAACACAGAGACTCTTCTACGTATGTGCTCAGGTGTCTCAAATGTCACCATGTTCTCAGGAAACATAGTGCAGTCTCTTCAGGATGCCTTTGATGTTCTTCAAGTCTGAGTGCATTTTACATTTTATTTTGGGATCAATGAACCTGCTGTTTGAATAATATGCGAGAGCAACAGCCTTTTCTAGTGTTGCAGATGCTTTTAAAGAGCAAGTACTGCACTGGATGTAGGGCTGGGTACGGGTACTCAACACATTTTGACCGAAATTAACCCAGTACCGGGTAGTATTTAAACTTCTCCAGTCAAGCGATAACTGCATTTGATCCTCTTTTTTTTTTTACCTAGATTAGAAAGAAATGTTTATTTGTGTGGTTTTGCTCGCAACCACTTTAATGCAACTTTATGTGATTGGCCCACTATCGCAGAAGCTAGTAATGGAGTGGTGGTGGCATTTTACGCAACTTAATACTTCCATTCACATGATGGGTGTAATGGGTATTGAATGAAGTAGAAAAAAAGAGCACCGTGAGTCCATGAACAGGGCAACTGACTGGTTAGTTCACACTTCTGTAAAAATAGCAAACGCGTAGGCCTACTATCTGCTAAAGTCAGTTGAACAGGGGGAATTTCACATTGCCGGTAGCCTGCCAGTTACAAACAGGCTAGGTAGTGAGCGAAAAAAATTTTACCCAGCCCAACTGGGCGAGCTAATGAATAGTAATGAGCTCAGGCAATATGATGTCAGACTGACCAGCTTTTGTAATTGGCCTGATTTCTCTGCCTATTTCTTTTCAGTGGCTAGAGCTGACAAAGGAGGTAACAGTTCATTTTCACATTCACAAGATAACACAAACACATATGGACTTAACATATTTTTAAAAAAATGCAAGTAAAAACGGTTTTGTATGGCAGGGCACCTTTAAACAACACAGACGGTGCGTTCACTTAAAACAGGTAGCCTCGTGGTGCATTCAAAGTTATTGTAAAATACCCTTTTCCCATTTGGTGGTTGTTTTTGTCATTCAACAGCAATTTACTGGTGAAATAAAATATTGTTATAAGCTATAGTTATTACATTATTATTAAATCTATTATTTTGACCATATGGCCTTAGCATTAAATAAGCTGTTCTTTAATGTCGCCGACAGTTGTTTAGTACCCTTCTTTATTTTCTTCTTTTTTTAACTTGATTAGAAAGTATCGGTTCACCGGCACCGTTTTAAAAGTATTGCTTTAGCACCGGTATCGGAAAAAAAAAAAACGATACCCAACCCTACTGATGCTGAACAAATCTGTGTGGTTAAAGTATAACACTGGACTGAGGTTGATCATTACAACAGAGTGTGTATCCGCCTCGTGGCAAACGGTCAGGCTGGGTTGATGTGCTACCTGTCGATGGACCAGAATGGCCCTGGGATCAATGACTGACGCACTCAAACTGTGTGAGCGAATCAATCACACGCACACACACACACACATTGTTGAATACACAGTCCTACCCACATTCCTGATGCAGAAACATTACACACAAACACATACGAACATTAGGGCATGGACAAGTGTCATGTCATACTTGCTTGAAACACAAAAACAGTTGAGCAAATAGATAAATTGGCTGAAACATTACTCTCATACACACAAAAACACAGAAAGGAATCATCTTCTGAGTATAGCACATAATGGAGACTGTGGCTGGAACCCATTTCAGCAAATGTGATTAGTCCAACACACGCCATCTCATTAAGAGATTGAATCTTAATGCCAGCAGTTTTTCAGTGTGGGAGCACTATTTGGCAAGAGGAAAGCCCAGATGCTTATCAGTGTCCCGAATTATACTGCAGCCCATCAGCAGCACACCAGGGATTCCTATAGTGTACAGAGTAATATACATACATCGATTTCAAATATAAATGCACATTAACACACATGCGCTGCCAAGCTGTTTTCAGACACATTTGCACAGCATGGTTCCACACACACACAAATGCACAATGCGGCATATGTTTCTACAAAACCGCTGACTAATTATAGGATCAAAGGAAAATTCTCTTTTATAAATCATGTACTTTATTTTGTTTGTGGGTGTGTTTGTGCATCTCCTACCACGTGCGAATGTGTTTGTGTTTAGCCATGTGACTGTTTGTATGTGTGGCCATACCACATTTGTCTACAATTGAGTGTATCTGCACAAACATATGAATGTTTTTGTGTCTTTTTGCACGTTTGTGTATTTACTTTTGCTTTTTCGTCTGCATATATCTATATGCGCAAGTGTGCAAGCCACTGCACAAGCATGTGTGTATATGTGTGGTAACTACTCCCTGCCACCTTGCATTAAAGCAACACTATGTAACTTTTCCCGCTTCGGTCCCCCTACAGGTTGGAAGCGAAATTGTCCATTACATTACATTATGCAAGTTTGCCAGATCGGGTAGCAGATTTGTAGTTTGAAGGAACTGGACAATGTAATGTAATTGGAAATTCCGCTTCCAACCTGTAGGGGGACCGAAGTGGGTTACATAGTGTTGCGTTAACACACACCGCAGTGACTGATGGGGAGTGACCACGAAAGAAATCCATTTACTTAAATGGTATGCGACACACTGAAATAACTGTGAATTAAGGCAGACCATGACGTCTGCATTTGTACAAACAGCTAATATAGCCAACCATAAGATTACTTATATCACTGGAAAGTATGCAAATGTAAGTGAAACATACTTTTCTGTGGTTAGCAACGCAATCGTCTCTCATATTAAAGTACCTACATTGTCTGTAAATCACCAAGTCGGAAGTTTGAGTCCAGCTCAAGATGCCTCAGACTTAAACAAAGTGTCCTCCTAACCCTTCTTATCAAGATGCCGAACATTCACTGTGACTGTTGAAAATATCCTATGGTCTCTCCATCTTTCTTTTACCTGCTTTCCTAGATCAAGACGAATGTTTGAGTAATTAGGTAATTTTCTAAGTAATCTCTTGCTGCCCTTTTAAGGCCATAAAATTGTTCTGATATGGTGAAATCCATTCAAAAGAGAAAACCCTGTTTTTTAGCAGATGGAATAATCCAGCATTCATTGCTGATTGGGAGTTCAATCTTATTCTGGTGCTGTATTTATCATTACTGACACTGGATCTGTGTACGTACGTACACATGCTATTTAGGTATTTGCAGAGTTAGTTAGCATCACAGCGTGAAATACGCATGTGCATTAAACTGCACTGAAATATAGCTATGAGTACAGTAGACACACTCACATCTCTGATTTTCATCGGAATCCTATTCTATGAATCTTTTTCTGCATCAAAGCACAAAAAACACACTCGTGCTTTCTGTCATATTTGCCTGCAATGTGAGATTATTTTCCTAATCTGACAGAGGTTTTCTTTATATCACTTATACAGTTTAGTTAAGGCTGTGGTTGTGAGCAGATGTAACAACTTAACCCCTGCGACCTCAGCTGTCCCGCCTGAGCAAATAAAAACTAACCCTCCACATCCGGCTTTGCAGCCCCTCCTCTGACAGCTCCACTTCTTCCTTCTCACAGCGCGCCTCTTCCAACAAGCCTGTTGGAAGTTGAAACAGGAAGGGATGTGGTGTTTCATCCCTCCAACCATGCTGTGGTTGGTGGGCATGCTGGTGCATGTGTGCGAAGGAGATAGTGCATATGTATATGTTGTATATATACTGTATATACATAGATAGATAAGCAGACAGTGAGAAAAAAATGCATAAAGTGTGTATTCTTTTGGGATAACCACAGCTGTGTTAATGCAGAGCCTGGCTCTTTCATGAAACATCAACTCCCTGTGTTATAACCTGCCACATGTTTATATAAATAAATGTAATCATAAAAAAAACAAAGACACTCAACACTCTGAGTCTGATATGTTTTCCTCTGAAACATTCTCTGCCACACAGGATATGATAAATGATACATGATGATACATCGCCAGGTGTTTCAAATAAACAAAAAAAGCAAAAGTGAAGGACGAGCATCGACTGTTCCCACCGCTGAGCAGACAGAAAAGTGCGTCACTTAGGAAAACGCAAACTTAATTGAGACACAGCACCGCCTACACTGTTTGATTGACAGGTGATCTCTTGGACGTGCAGCGCAGAAACAGCACAGCAAAAAGAAAAGGAAGGATTTTGCAGATTACCAGTGTATACCACCAAGCAACTATCTCGCCGCGACCAAGGTAACAACTGGTGTGGATTAATACAGTTTACAGTAAGCGTGTGTCATGTCGACAAGCACCCTTGGGACACAGAGTCAGGCAAAAAAAAGACAAATCATATTAGTTAGACAGACATAAACCAGGAAAGCTCAGCCCAAATGTTAGCAATAAGCTGCAATATTTACAATATTTTTTGTTTTCGAAAGGAGAATTAAAATCAGAAATTTCGGCTATGAAGGAGCTATTTCCCACCAGAGGAAGCAAGCTGTGGTCAGCTGAAGGCTGTTTTGAATTTAAGAATTGAAACATGTCAGCTTTAAAAGTTTCCCTCCAGGACTTTTCCCAGAGCCACTCTCTGTCCAAACCAGTGGTGAAAGACTCAAAATCACGCACGGGAGTAGCAGTTAATAATACATTCACCCTTTTCAGTTGACAGCGTGCTGACCTTTTCTAAGAGTCCCAAATCTGTTGGAGCTTCCGGTGTTACGTAAAGATCAGAAAGAGATTGGGCTTATAAAGTACTCTGTCTGATTTATTGATTCTACATGCAGGTCTTTTGCAATTAGGTCTGTAATATGAAATAGGTGTGCACTGTAAATTGCAAAATATCTTCACATACCAGCGCACACACCCGTAGTCCATGTTTAAAGTCATTAAATTCTAACTGCTTTCCAGTACTGTGTTTGCACACTGAGGCTGGAGCAACAGGCGATCACATTTAGTGACATACAGTGATGTAGCGATAAACCAATCAACAGGTGACTGAAATCAGGTCAATGATATCACCACCATCAAGGAAAAAGAAAAGATCTTTCCCAGTCAGAAAATGGGTTTCTATGCATATCTGTGCATGCTTGTGTTCATGCATGGGGAATGAAGAGAGATATATTTGCATATGTGAGAGAGACAAGAGAATAGAATGCATTGTAAATGAGTGAGTGTTTCCACAAAAAAACTTTATAGGTGCCCTGCCACACATTTTTGTGGAAAAAAATGCCTTGGTTACCTTGTTTCAAGCCATTCTAGCGTGGTATAGAAAGCCTGCAGGAAGACTCAACTCGATTTGTGCCAGTTCTCATTAATATTCAACGAGCTAAGCTGCTTGACTCTGACTGGCTAACAGCTAGCCAATGAGAGCCTGGCTATCAGCATCCTTTACCCAGCGCAACTGGGCGAGATCATGAACAGTAATGAGCTCAGGCAATACCACGTCAGACTGACCAGCTTTTGTAATTGGCCGGATTTCTCCACTTATTTCTTTTCAGTGGCTAGAGCTGACAGAGGAGGTCGCAGTTCATTTTCACATTCACAACATAACACAAACACATATGGACCTAAAAATGCAAGTAAAAACGGTTTTGTGTGGTAGGGCACCTTTAACTTTAGAGCTGCAAAGATTAATTGATTAATCGATTAGTTAGTTAACTAATAAATTAATCGCCAACTATTTGACCGATTGATCGATTAGTTCTGACTGCAGCTTCTTAAACGTCATCTTGGGCTTTGGGAAGCACTGATTGAACCTTTATTTTTATTTATTTTGTTTTACCATTTTCTGACATTTAATAGACCAAACAACCAATCAATTAATGGAGAAAATAATCAACAGATTAATCGACAATGAAAATAATCGTTAGTTGCAGCCCTAATTAACTTTTTCCTTGGAAACCACATCTGCATACAACTGCATCAGGTTAATACCATGATGTGTGTGCACCATGACCCCAGCTGGTCATTATCATCAGGTGAACAACAGGCAATATGAAAACTTAAATCAGTTAGATTTTTTTTTTAAAAGTGGCATGTTTTCATTTTATTCCTCCTTAAATTAAATATTCATTATTTTGTATACTTTATTTCCTTTACATTCGGCCTTTAAATGTAGGAACCTGGTATCCAATTGAAAAGAACGAACAGAAAAAAAGATTTGAAGTAAGTTGTGCTGTAAAGCTCTCTGCTATACAGTGATTACAAGTGCAAGTACTCACACAAAAGCGTGGTAGATGAAAGCCCATTCCCTCGGTCTCTCCAACACGTTGTACAGGTAGTTCTGGAACCGCCGGTACCGCGCGTTCCTGCGGCCGCTTTGCGCGCTGTAGATCAGCGGCTTCCCCAGCAGGCTGAGCCGGGCACCCTGCTTCCTCTCCGATCCCACAGCACCTGCCGTGGAGGGAGACAGGAGACCGTCACCGACCCGCACCGCGTTATTCATCGTCCTCTGCCCAGACTCCACATCTTTCAGTGCGTAGTCCTGCGCCCGGTGTCCTGTTGGGGTCTTCAGCCAGAGCCCAGTGCCGCTGCTCTCATCGCCGGTGTGACTTCGCGGCATGGCATCACCAGCGCTGTGCGCTGGGAGACCGGCAGACATTCATATGGAGCCAAGTGCTCTTGCGCTGGGTGTTTGACTACTTTGGCTTTCACTAGACACCAAATAGAACAAAGCAGTGGGAGAAGAGTTCAATTTCTAATCTGCTCTCATCTTGTCATCCTGTGGCCGCGTGAGCAGATTCACGGTCCGGTTTGGACACGTTGGCCATCTGCGCAAGGCTGGAGAAGAGTGGGGTTATGAAGGAGTGGATCCATCGAGACATTTGGCAGGGGGAGGGCTCTCCCACCCTCCCGTTTATTCCCCAACTCTCACTCGCCGTCTTGCTTCTTTCTGTCAAAGTGTGTGGAGCCTGCCGGTGCTGCCCAAACCATGCTTCTCTTTTAGTTATCGGACAGCTGAAGCGCGCAGCACAGCCAGCAGTACCAGAACCACTGCGTTAGTAGGTGTTCTCGACATCTAAGTTGCGGCTATATCTATGATTTTCTATTTGAACATGTTAATTGAAGAAACGTCAAAAGACACCAATGCGCCGATGACGCAGGTTTTACGCAGGCGAGGGAATTGCCCAATGACCAAAACACCCAGCGTGATCATTTTGATTGGCCAATTCATAGGCCAACACGCGCTGCATCCATCTGCCATTATGCTTTGAAACACTTCTAAACAGAAATCAATTTTTTTTTTTTGCATTTATTTCCGAAGTGAGACTTTAGGAGAGAGCTGGGCATGGCTACTGATAACTAAAATATTATGAAACGGTTTTTATACGATGTGTTCCCATTAATAAAACTTATCACTAAATTGGTTGAAGATTAAACACCACGTTGAGTTCAGATCATCAGAATCAAACCTAGAATGAACTGTATCGGCTTCAGCAGCAGAGACGGTGATGTTTCGTTTGGTGTCAAACTACCTCCGCCCGGAACCGAACACCCTTTCTGATTATGTTAACAGCTGCCTCACTGATTTTCTTTTCTACTGGCCGACCATGAGCCATGGAGAGGATAGTTTACTTTTTATTTTATTTAATTTTTTGTGGCAATGTCTTTCCAACCTGTTACTAAATAGGCTACCATAAGCCTACAACTGACACAAAGGCATGGAAGCAGCATAGCCTAATCGACAGCCTCAGTGATGATTTCAGTTTAATAATCAACACACTTAAGAACAAAATTATTTAAAAAATAAAAAATAAAAAAGGCTATTATTCCCATTGTTCCTGCTTCGTTTCTCTGTTTTCATCCTTAACTAGTTTTTGCATAGAAGTTTACTTTTTGGGGATTTTAATTTTTCCCACTTTGCATCCACCCAAAGCTCGTGGTGACGTCAGCAATATGACGCCATCACGTGCAGTTTCCCTTTTTATTTATTCATTTATTTATTTTTAAATGCGAGCCCATAGCCTACTGATTTTTTTTTTTTTTTTAACCAAGACATGTTATGTTTTTTTTCTTCCTGCTGTAATCAAAGATTGACCTCTAGTGGTAAAACATTGGCATTACAGGAGTATGAAAAAACAAAAAGTCCAGGAAGCGATATTACGAATCCCACTATGGCCACGCCAAGACCCGCCCTACGAAGCAGCTCGATTGGTTGGGGTTAGGCATTTCACCTCGAGTGGTTAAGGTTAGGGTTAGGAAAGGGGATAGGACCTGTACATGTAAGCATGGACGCCTGGCCAATAGTAGTGTGTGAACGCTATTGAACGGCGGGTCTTGGCGTGGCCATAGTGGATTCGTAATATCGCACCCGGGATGACATCAGTTTCATAATGACGCTAATATAAACATGTATTCAAAAAGTCTGAAGATGGTTTTGTTCACTTTACTGTACTAATTTGTGGATTTTGTGTGTAGGCTAACTAACAACAGAGTGAAAAAAAATGAATTTCCCCATGCAGGCTCAATAAAGTATGTCTTGAACACAGGATGCATATGGCAGGAGTAAACGTGAAACACTGACGTGACATGTCTGAAATAGCAAAACAAGCACAGCTGCAACCCCCGAGAGTCATTTCCCGGAGGAGGGTAGCTAGCCTACGTTAGTTTAATGAGGGGCTCTCGTTTCCTGCCTGTCAGAGAATCGTGCACCCCAAGTATTTTTCTTGCGGTTTGATATACGGTAGACTACTTCAGCTCCTTGTATGAATTGAAGTAAAGACGGGTTAAGAAATGTCTCTAAAGCAGGCTCCATCCAGCAATAGCCCAGTAAGAGGCTCTGAAGAGTAGATTGCTGATTGGATGCTGGATTATTATTGAATCCACGTTTATTTAAAATCATCAATAAGAAGATATAAAATAAGTAGGCCTAGGCTAGATCAAAGAATACTGGATTTAGCAATTCTTACAATTTTTCTTTTTTAGTAGGCCTATAACCTATTGCCATCACCCAACAAAAAGAATAACTAACTTTTCAATTAGACGAAGTAGGCCTTCGGTTAGTCTCGCTTTGCCAGACCTTCCTTCACAGCGCTGCGAAGGAGGTGTTTGGTAGACCCTGTAGGCCTACCGAATGCTGTATACACATGTTCTAGCCTACTGTTGTGTGTTTGTTGAATTAGGCTTAATCGGCATAATCCCAGCACTGCTAGAACTAGAGAGTAGAACTAACACTTTAATTAATTAAGAATTATAAAGGGGAGTAAAGGAGAGGGTGGGGATTTTCAGAGAGAGAGAGAAAGAGAGAGAGAGAGAGAGAGAGAGAAAGAAAGAAAGAAAGAAAGAAAGAAAGAAAGAAAGAAAGAAAGAAAGAAAGAAAGAAAGAAAGAAAGAGAGCATTGGTTGGGATTAGGCATGTGCTGCACCGGATTACGGCGCGCAGAA